>NC_136763.1:24846313-24873813 GCF_936440315.1 Barbus barbus | reverse complement strand
AACCTCACGATATTAATTTTTTTTAGATGCATCTGTGTATGCATGTGTGTGTGTGTGTTTATATATATTATATTATATATATATATATATATATATATATATATATATATATATATATATATATATATATATATATATATATATATATATATATATATATATATATATATATATATATATATTAGTGTGATATCCTAAATAATTGTAACCACAGTAATAGTACATTATTTTATTTATCTGTGCATTGTGGCACCTTTCCAAAAATAATGCATTAGAACATATGGCAAGCAACCATTTTTCAATGTAATAAGAAATCTACAAATATTAGAATGCATTTTAACTTTGGTTACAATTATTTATATAATGATATAATGCATTACAATGTACAATGTGAATAACTATGTAATGCGTTATATACAAAGGCTTTAAGTAAAGTTAATGTTAGTGTTACGAACATTTTTCTTTTTCAGTAATCTGTTGCACTCGCATGTACATCACAATATGGAAAAAAGATCTTTCGCTACTTCCTTTTCATCATGACTTCAAGTATTTTCCGATTAGTAATGGATAATGTACAGTCAGCTTTGTGATCCATGTGAGGGTTTACTGTATTATTAAAGACTGACTGTACTTTATTACAGTTACTTTTACAGTTAAAACGTGCCGCGTTTGTCGACCCCAGAGGGTTAATTATGACAGCACGCTGATGTTCAACTCTGAACTGTTTTCTTCCTCAGACACAGAGTGCTGCTTGTTGTTGTCGATATACTTAAGCATTATATTATTCACTTATTTGTGAACAAAGCAATCTAAAGGCTAGCATCTTGTTTCATAAATTGACAAAGCAGAAATCAAGAAAACTACCTTTATTTGTTAGTTGCCATTTTTAGTTCTTGCATGACATCACACGAGTCTGAACTTCTATAAAATCAATTTTACAATTTAATTGGTATGTGTTTGAAAGTTTTTGTTTTTGCTATTATTTTGTGGGGACAGAATCTGTGCAAACCTGTAATCATTCAGCAAGACCTTTGAAATGTTGAAATGTTCATGTGTTGCCTCGCGATTTGATGTAGGAACTGTATAACGACAGGTAACAAGTCTTTGAAATGGAAGTGCGCCTTAACTACTGTATATTATCAACTCTTGCTCTGGTACAGATCCCTGAAGAGGAGTTGGACCCATTTAATGTTCTGGGAGTGGATATTCATGCCACTGAATCAGAACTCAAGAGAGCTTACAGACAGCTGGCAGTACAGGTGAAGTGACAAAATCATTGCCCTGAAACATGGGATGAGTTATGGACTGTATGGATTTGTCCAGGTATAATGAATTGTTTGTGTACAGGTTCATCCAGACAAAAACAAGCACCCAGGTGCTGGCGAGGCCTTCAAAGTGTTAAGAGCTGCATGGGACATCGTCAGTAACCCAGAGACTCGGCGAGAGTATGAATTGTGAGTGCTGTTAGATAAGAACAAGTAGATTGATCTACATCCTAAATGAAATGTTTTAATGAAAAAAATGGCTTCTGTTATTTTGCATTGACAATATTTTCATTGTGACAATTAAACACTTTTACCTACGCATTCTTTTTCTAATGCAAAACAATTTTGTTCTCTTAAAGGCTTGTGCTGAGCTAAAAAATCCTTTACCTAATTTGGTGTTCCCAGTCAAAAATAACCAGCCTTTTATAAATAGCTTGGGAATCTCTCATTATGCTATATTATCAGTTAATCTTTAAAAAAAAAAACTTTCCTGGTCAAAATGACTGTAACACAACTTGAAAGTTAATGTAATGTGGAAAACAACAACAACAAAAAATGAATAGTTATATAATTAAAAAAAAAAAAAAAACTTTGTATCATGGGAATATCTGTTATATTGCATTTCATGCTGAACTTAATCCCCTGGTTTCACAGACAAGGTTTAAACCTAATCCCAGACTAAAATCTAATTCTGAGCTGTTTCACCTGAAAGAAACTTGCTCTGACTGATCTTAAAATATATCAGTGCCTTTACTTTGTCTCAAAATGTACACCAGTTATGTTTTTTTCTAAGGCATGTTTATAAAAATTACTTAAATGTCCTAATTTAATTATGGCTTAATCCTGGTTTAATCTAAGCCCTGTCTGTGAAACCGGGACAATATTACTCAATATTACAAGAATTCTTAGAAAGGTGACCTGGACATGTTTCATGTAACTATGAAAGTCTTGAGCGATTTTATATTTGGCTTCTGTGTCTGCAGGAAGCGTATGGCAACTACGGAGCTTTCAAAGTCCATGAATGAGTTTCTGACCAAACTGCAGGATGACCTGAAAGAAGCCATGAACACAATGATGTGCACTAAATGTGAGGGCAAGCACAAGTGCGTATTACAGATCATCGTTTCAGCCTTCGTCATTTCACACAGATCTTGTTTTGCATTCTATGCTGCATTTCCACGTTCATCTGAGCATGGCCTCTTCCACAGGCGCTTCGAGATCGACCGCGAGCCTGGTGAGGCCCGTTTCTGTGCTGAATGTAGTAAGTGCCACAGTGCCGAGGAAGGAGACCTGTGGGCTGAATCCAGTATGCTGGGACTGCGCATCACATACTTCGCCTTTATGGATGGCAAAGTCTTTGACATCACTGGTAGTTCATTCACATTCCCGCTCTCAGATCGTTGCTGTGTTCGTATGTTGTTATGCATATGTTAAGATCGTTGAGACACATCTCTATGTTCACACAGAGTGGGCAGGCTGTCAGCGTATAAGCATCTCTCCAGACACACATCGCGTGCCATATCACATCTCTTTTGGCTCTAAAGGTAGCAGCGGAACCAGCCGCCACAGGTAACCACTCTTTCCTAAGGCTGATGATACACGGGGCAACTTTTTCAGCAATGCTGCCGGGCAACTTTGGTTAATGTTGCCATCAACGGGCAACCAGGTGAGACACAGGGCCCAAAACCGATCTGAAATATCCAGATAGAAATTTGTTACCCATTCTTAGTGAGAAAGTGCCCAAGCAACATTGCTCAAAAAGTAGCCCCGTGTATCATCAGACTAAGATCCTGTTTGCACTAGTGCTTTTCGTTTTAAAACGGCGTTTCGTTTAAAACGGTCGAATGGGGCATCTACCTAAACATATCTAGGAGTACAACTATGAGAATGATTTTCACTTTATTTGTGTAGCACAATTAAAACATGTTGACCAATGTGCTTTACATAATTTGTACAATAACATAAACCAAAGCACACCACACTAAGCCACATAAAGTCAATTTGGTTAAAAGCAATATAAAACAAGTTTCAAGCTGTAATTTAAATGCATATTCATTAGTCAAGTCACCTTTATTTATATAGCACTTTTAACAAAGATTGTGTCAAAGCAACTTTCCAGTATCAAAAAAGGAATAATGTAAAATGACAAGATTAAACACTCAATTTTCAGATAAAGGCATTTCATTATAGAATTCAGTGATGTCATCGTCCAGTTCAGTTGAGTTTAAATAGTATCTGTGCAATCAAGTCGACAGTATCGCTGGAAATTAGCCAGAGGCAACAGCGGAACAAACTCCATCGGTGACAGAATGGAGAAAAAAACCTTGGGAGAAACCAGGCTCAGTTGGGGGTCAGTTCTCCTCTGGCCAGTTCAATTCCAACTGCAGCAAAGTCAGATTGTGCAGAGGACTCATCTGGTTCCCGACGTCTGAATGATGTTATTGTTTACACAGTTGTCAAGGATACGCAGAGCGAATGTGGGCAGCCACCCCATCATTTTCAAAAGTCTCCGTTTTGCTCCGTTTACACTGAAGCGCAACCCTGAGGTTTCAAACTAAAATGGGGTCTGCAGCTTTTTCGAAAGTCTCCGTTTTTGAGGGCCAAAAAGTTCGTAGTTGCACTAGTGTAAACGTAGCCTAAGACTTTCCTAATAAGAAGTGTTATGTATTATGACAACATCAGTTATTCAGAGGTCATAATCAGCATTCCAGTGATGATTTCATAATATAATGGAATGCTGATTATTCTGTAAGCGCAAGCAAAGACTAGACTTTGGCGCAAGTCACTGGGAAATTTGTCCACTTCTGTCTTTTAATTTCTTGAAAATCTAAAAGGGTAACACTTTACAAGGTGGTTCCATTTGTGAACATTAGTTAACTACTAGGGCTGCATGGTAATGGTTAAACTATTGAGCGATTGTTTTGCTCAGAAATATAATAATGGTTAGTAATCATGTTTATTGTCATTTGAAGCTTCTTTTTTTTCTTTACATTTGATTAGAATTGTTGCACTTTTAACTCGCATGGTTTGCTTGCAGATTTAGTTGCAGTTGCAGCTAAATCTGTTGTCGATTTCTGCACTCAGTACTTGGTCGGGGCTCGTTTAGCTCAAACTCCAGCTTCAGTGAGGAGTGGCATGGAAGCGATCAGTCTGTGGCACTGATGAGGCACTAATGAGCTTTCAGCTCGTCTGTATTGTTGGATCGACTGTTTCTCATGTCAAAGAAAACAGACTGGCTGTATTACACTTATTTGAGCAATGTAGAGAGAGAGAGCGCATGCACATGGTTGCCAGGTTTGGAAGCTTAAGTAAACCACTTGGCAGAAAATGTTTCAATTTATAAATGTATTTATGTATCTTTTTTTTTTTCTTTTTTTTTTTTTTTTTTTGAAAGCTTGCTACCAATGAAAAACGCAGATTCCAAATTAAAATGCAACATTTTCAGGATAAATAACCAGCTGGCAAAAATGTCATATGATCATGCTTAAAGGATTAGTTTACTCCAGAATTAAAATTTCCTGATAATTTACTCACCCCCATGTCATCCAAGATGTTCATGTCTTTCTTTCTTCAGTCGAAAAGAAATTAAGGGTTTTGAGGAAAACATTCCAGGATTTTTCTCCATATAGTGGACTTCAACAGGGACCAGCAGGTTTTTCCAAATTGCAGTTTCAGTGCAGCTTCAAACGATCCCAGCCAAGGAATAAGGGTCTTATCTAGTGAAACAATCCGTCATTTAAAAAAAATAAAAATAAAAAAGTATATACTATTTAAACACAAATGCTTGTCTTGCACTAGCTCTGCGATGCACGTCCATGACTTTACGCGTTACGTAGTCACATTGGAAAGGTCACGCGTGACATAGGCGAAGGTACCGACCCTTATTCCTCTGCAGAGTTCAGTTCCAACCCTGATCAAACACGCTTGTCTGTAATTATCAAGTGCTCCTTCAGATCCTAATTAGTTGGTTCAGTTGTGTTTGATCAGGTTTGGAGCTGAGCTCTGCAGGAATGTAGATCTCCAGGAACAGGGTTGGGCACCCCTGATGTAGAGCCTTTTGAAGCTGCATTGAAACTGCAATTTAGACCTTCAACTCGTTGGTCCCTGTTGAAGTCCACTATATGGAGAAAAACTTGACAATGAAATTAAAATATTTATTAATCTCAATGTTCATTTTTACCATTTATTAATACAATAACAAACTCAAACAAACACTTTATTTAATATTATTTAATATCTGAGCTAACATGAACTAATTAAAGAACAGTTGTATTTTTATCAACAAATGGCTACAAGTAGTCATGACAAAAAAAATAAAGTTAATTTTGAACATAAAAATATGTGGGTTGAAATGACCCTAACACAATAGACACAAAAGTGTTTGAATGAATGTCTTTAAGATCATGAGAAACACATTCAGTCAGGTGTAACCAGACTGGAAATATTTTTGATATGCAAATGTTTTATAATATATCTCATAATGTAAGTTGTATATTTTGCCTACATTTGTAACATTTACAAAAACTTGCACATGCTTTTATTTATTTATTTTTTTAACTAGACTTGAGCACTTTTTTTGTGATTGATTAATGTACAAAACAACGGTTGAATGGTGTCTGTGAATATACGGGTTGAAAATATAGAAGATGTAGAGTTCACGTCAACACTTCAGTTTGGTGTTAACATACCAAAACACTGCAGAAATACAGCCTCAGATCCAGATAGGCATCAAGTTTGATGTTTTACAAAAACAGCATGAGATGTCAAAATGTTCTTAATTATAGAGGTAGAGACCCAAATTTGTTGCAGTTTATGTTCAGGCTGTGCTCTAGCCATGTGCTGTATTTCATAACTTTGCCACATGAAGTTCTATGGGCTGCCATAGACTCGAGCAGAAGACAACAACTAACAAAAACACAAGGTGCCTGTTCAACTTTTGGTGCTTGGATCCTAATTAACGGCTTGTGTGTTACTGTAATGACAGTCTTCATGTTAACCTGTGTCCTCTAGATCCCCCCCAGAACACGCACCAGGTGGTGGCTCACCTGCAGACCTACAGGACTTCTTCAGCCGCTTCTTCCAGGGTGGAGCTCCCAGTGACATGTCTGCTAATGGAGGATTCTTCCCAACGGGAAACCCGCCGCCTCATTCCTCCGGAGCAGCTGCAGGGACTTCAACAATGTTTTCAGGATCTTCTCCACAAACAGGGTTCTTTAGCCCAGGGGCCCAACGGGGCGACCCCAGCGAACACTGGACTGACGGAGGAAAGCCCCCACGCCGGCGCAAGAAAGTCCGCAAGCCATTCCAGCGCTGAGCAATGCAACGTTGTGCAGAGATGGAGCGCTGTCTGTTGCCATGTTTTGACATGATATTGGCTAACTAGTGCAACCAAACGAGGACAAAATCTTTTGACCTCTATTGAGCATTTCAGTGTTGGCGCTTTGAAGCTTCCTGACACAAAATGAAATGGCAACATCAAATTGCGTTGAAGGGCAAGCAAAGATGGATGCAAGAAGAAGATCTTTGCTTTTCATGTTTGAAGTCCTTTTTTGTTTTTTTATCTTTTGTTTTTTTGGCACAAATCAACCTACATTCAAGCATTTGAAATAACGTTCTTTTAAGAAACAGAAGGACTCATGAGTCATGAGTAGATTTTCTGGTGTATCTGAAGAATAGTTGACCCAACGTTAAAAACTGTCACTATTTACTCACCCACATGTTGTTCCAAACATTTACGCCTTTTATTTTTTCTTATCACAGCTTTTTTTCATTACCACGGAAGTATAGAAAATATCCCAACATCATAAAAGTAGACCATGTGACTTCTGAAGACATCAGTTCTAGCTTTGTGCGACAACCAAAGACCCAAATTAAGCAAGTCACTGATTATGTTCTTCTCCAACTTAGCTATTAAATTTGGCTCAGGTGTGATGTGATGGATGCATGATAACCAATGGTGTTTCGTATTCTGAGCTTCAGTGGTGCGGGAGCATTGGATACATTTTTTATTTTTTTGATTGACAGATGTGGTTACTATGAACCGCATGAGATTCTTAAATTTTACCACAAGAAAAAAAAAAAACAGTGGCAGAGTTTGAAACGACATGAGGGTAATAATGGCATTTTTTTATTTTTGGGCGACGTTTAAAAAGGTTTCTGGTTGTGTCAGGCTTGAAATGGTGAATCTGATGGAATATTTACACGATGTGGCTGAATGTTTTGTAGTATATTAACACGTAAGGATTAATGTATAAGTCACACGCAGACCTCAGGGATGACTCTTTCTTCATATGCTACTAGTAAGAGAACGGGGAAAAGACGTAGCTGAAATTTCCCGATGTTCCTGGGATTATCGTATAGAGCTCATGCAATCCAGAGGAAGCATTTAGCAGTTACTCAAGCAGTTCATCATAAAACCAGATTTATTTTCTTCCATTGTTTAAATTACCTGTTTGGGAGAAAATTAGTTTATGTACAAACAAATACACGATATGGCTAAATATTCCACAAATTGATCATCAGCTGTTCATGTGATCTGAATGGAGCTTCAGAAGATGAGAGAATCTAGAGGGGTTTTCGCATCAAATGCTCTACCTGTTCTCTGGAGCTCTTGATTGATTTGGTTTGTTTTTGTTCATCTCTAGAGCTGGAACAGCCTCCAATGTGCATTGTATTTTCGAGTGAG
Organism: Barbus barbus; assembly: GCF_936440315.1. NCBI lineage: Eukaryota > Metazoa > Chordata > Actinopteri > Cypriniformes > Cyprinidae > Barbus > Barbus barbus. Next base: position 24,865,863 of record NC_136763.1, on the reverse strand, counting down.
GGAAAGAAATCATTAAAAACTGAAATTTGAGTTAAAGCACAAATGTAACCGTGTGAAAATCTTGTGTCTAGATGCATAGAAGTTTAAAAAATGGGTTTTGATGTGAAAATCCCAGAGCCTCCCTTTACGAGGAAGTCCTCTTGTCACTTTTGACCACTTTTTTTTTTTTTTTTTTTAACCCTCAGGAATCATTGTTGCTTCATTCATCCGCTGGAGCAATCATTCCAGGCCAACAGATTCACTAGTGTCCAAACCTGACGTTTTTGGCTCATGACATTGTTTTTTTTTTCGTTATTTTACAGTAGACCCAATATACTTTAAGACACAAGACTCTTTTCCCTCTGTACAGCTGGACATCATAAAACCGTACTAATACATGCGTGTTCAGTTTGATGTGTTCTCAGAGATTCTTTCCGGAACTTCCTGTTCCGTTTGACTTAAACCTCCTGATAAAAGCGCTTGTTCAACAACAGAAATTCCGAGAATGAAAACATTTAAAGAGACTGCAGAAATAAAATCAAATTGTTGTTTTGCTCTTTGTCAGTGATCTTTCAGCCTGTGGCTCAGAAGTGGTTTCAGATGGACAAAGCAGAAAGATAAATGGTTTAACGTGGTAACTCAATCATGGTAAAACAGCAGCACGTTTACCTACAGCAGAAGCTTTCTGTTGACAATGGCAAGTGTTATTTAATTTCTGTTCACAGCTGATTATTGAAGTGGTATAAAAGAAATAAAACAGAGTTTATTATTGCACTAAACTTCCTCCTGATGTTAAGGTGTTACTGACCTTTTGAACAAAATAATGGATGGCTTTAAATCGACTGGTGTCTAAACATCAACATAAATGAGTAGCTCGTATATTGCTTTTATTGTTTGACGAATGCATTTGTACATGTCATTATGTGACAATATTCCACTCGCTATTTCAAGAAAATATGATGGGTATTGTATTATTACATACACTGTACTTGAGAGTTTTAACGGTCTAGTCGAGGTGCTGCATCGACACATGTATTTAGGGATTACATGAAGGTTTATTCCAGACAGATGTGATCTAAAATAGATCACTCTAGATTCAGACAATCATTATAATGGTGATAATGTGCAGGACACTTTTTCCATCTCACCCCAACACTCCTATATTAAAGCTGATTCCTTCAAATGCTGTGCTCTTCAACATGTACAAGTGTAACATCTGTGCATTTCACTCCAGTATAAAGTACATGTTCACTATAGCAGCTGCTTAGCTTTTTCAGCTGTAGCTGCTGCTCTAGAAATATTGTTTCCATTTCTACCACTGAATGTGTTCAGTTATAAGTCGACAGAAATGTGTGACAGTGCAAAAGTCGTTAAAGGTCATAGCAGCTCAATTTTTTTGATTCTGCTCAAGATGTCAAAATACACCTTAAGGGTTATATTTATTAGTTTTGCCTAAATTAACTTCTCATTGATTGAAGCTGTATGATTTGAGCTAAGAGTAAGATAAAATTCACTTTTTTTTTATTCTCTCTCACACACACACACACACACACACACTAATGCCTTCTTGTCCATGGTAGCTCATGGTTTAATGAATATAAATGTAAGACTTTATAAGACCAAATAAAGATTACATCAATGTACTTCCAACAGATATCCATTACTTTTTTACATTTCATTTACAAATAAAAAATGGCTAAAGGCTTGAATAACTCCTTCCAACCACTAGAATATGGAAATAACCTGTACTTCCTGTTCACATGCACTGAAAGTGATATTCTTCCTCAGAGTTTGTCTTGTCTAGCACAAATTACAAAAAAAAAAAAAAAAAAAAATGAAGTACATTTTATTAAAACAAGAATAAATATCTGCCAATGGACCCAGAAAAAAAAAGTCCTTTAAAAATAATTTGGAGGGAAAACAAGTTTTCATACCCCATTAACAGATATTTGTTCTCGTGAACGTAAATTAGTTTAATTCTTAGAAAACAAGATGTTTTATCTTCAGTAAATGGATGTTGATTAACCTAATAAGATCTTCGTTTCCTGTTTATCATGGTCTTTGGGGTCTATATGACCCCAACAATTGATAGAGAAATTGTACAAAAAATACACATTTTTAATTATACAAATGTTTTTTTTTTTTTTGTTTACTTCTCATCTATTCATTAATGCTGTGTTTTGGGAGATTTGAAGTACTTTTGTACCTATTTACCACACAATTCCTCAACTACACCATAAGCTTGCATATGAAATATTGATTTTTAATGGAAAAATCACTTAAATGATGATCTAAATTAAATTTAAATTGTTTCTGGATATTGATCTAGGTGTTATGTGTAGAAGTACGCCATCCAGTGGTTAGAGATAAACCTAAATTATTTACAGTTTAAGAAATAAATAGTTTTGACCAGCAGAGGCAATAGAGAGCCATTCATTTTACTGCATGTGGCCAACTGCTTGTATCACAACTTTTGACATACATTTTGTGAATTTATATATATATATAAACATAAGAAAGGACATTTAAAATAATTATTTTTTAAAATAGCAGAATTTTTGTAGTTTTTGATGCATTTTGAAATGTCTGTTTTAGACCCTCTTTTATAGCCTTTGCGTGGGAACATTTACTTTGTTTTCAAAACACAGATCTAGCTCTTACATCTAAACGAAAAAATTTACAGTGGAAAAGGTCAGTTGTCTTTTATCTCCGCTTCATCTCTCTCTGCATGTGAGTGTGCATGTGCATGCATTAGGTCTCACTCACACGCGTTCTGCATGTGTGCTGATTTCATTAGCCAAATTGGATACAAATTCTCTCTGTGACAGTCACACCTCTGTGTGTGTGTGTGAGAGAGAGAGAGAGAGAGTGTGTGTGCATATGCCTGTGTTTGTACGTACGTGTGTGAGAGAGAGAGTGCATATGCCTGTGTGTGTGTGAGAGAGAGAGAGTGAGAGAATGCATGTGTGCATATGTTGTGTGTGTGTGTGCATGCATTAGGTCTTACCCTTTTATATCTTTGTTCTGCATTTGTGACTGATTTCCTTTGCCAGCTCTATAAAAATGCTCTCTGTGGCAGTACACACATACATGTGTGTTTGTTTGTGTGTGTGCTTGTGTGTGCCTGTGTGTTTGTGTGCATGCATTAGGTCTTACCCTTTTATATCTTTGTTCTGCATTTGTGACTGATTTCCTTTGCCAGTTCTATAAAAATGTGGCAGTACACACATACATGTGTGTTTATTTGTGTGTGTGTGTGTGAGTGAGTGAGCATGTCTTTTCTACATCACATTTATGCTCTAGTAGTAGGCCTTCATTTCCGTGTGAAAATTTTCTGATTTATGCTGGATTTATAGATTTTTTTTGACAAATGAAGAAAAAATATTGAGTTTTTTTCACATTTCCCATTCATTTCAATGTGGGGTCATATTGACCCCGAAGACCAGATTTGTAAAAAAAAAAATTGACATACCTTCAGAACAACCGAATCAAGCCCAGTTTTTTGTGTGTGTATAGATAGATTATGTAGTCAAAGTCACAAAATCTTATTCCACTCAGATGAAGGGAACCATTTTTTTTTATTAAGGAAATGTCGATTGGGGTCGTATATACCCCGTGAACCGATAAGGATGTTTAGATATTTGGAATGGAAAACAAGAAAAAAAGACAACAACACTAAAGAAGATATTCTTTTGTTTTTATTACACCCCACAGAAAGCCTGGGCTTAGAACCGATGAAATCTTTCTGAAGGAATAATGTGTGATTATGCTGGCTAGAGTTCAGTGTGGCTCTATGGTGAGGAGATCAGCTATTGTACTTACCATTTAGGACCACAAGCAGCTGTCAAATTAGCATTTATATAACCTCTGCAAGACTAATAACTTCATTACACTTGATTAAACTTCATTTTGACCTCTTTCACCTTTCATGAGTACATTATTGCGGCTATCAAGCATTAAAGAACTATGCTCCTTTTCCAAAGAGGTTTCGTTCACGTGAAACTTCTCCAGTATTTTCTATAAATTCACTCGGGTCACATGACCTGTGTACAGTGTGAAGTGACACTTTGGATCCTTTTCTAGTCATTAGCACACTGGCACTGACATGAAGCCAAGAGGGAATCTTTTTAAACAGCTTTTGCACATAAAAGGGCATCCACGGTCATCTCTGTGCTCTTTAACACACTTTCCCCATCAGCCCCTTAGCTCTCAAAGTTTTTCCATTACAGCAACAAATACTTTTCAAATAAAAAGACTTACTTAATATTTCAGTAAATGAAGACTGTTACAGATTATGATGAGCAAACAAGGGTTGCTGCATATAAAGATATTCATCTGATTTTTATTTTTTGTATTTTGATCCACATTACTGGCCAAAAGTTAATTGTTAAGAATAATTCAGATTTGTTAATGTTTTTGAAAGAAGTCTCTTATGCTGAGCAAGGCTGCTTTTTTATCATCTGATTAAAAACAGTAAAAGCAGTAATATTAAGAAACGCTATTACAGTTTAAATAACTTTTCTATTGTTTGAATATATTTTAAAATGTATTCCTGTGATGAATTTTCAGCATCATTGCTCCAGTCGTCAGTGTCACATGATCCTTGTTGCTCAAGAAACATGTCTGATTATTAACATTGTTGAAAACAGTTGTACTGTTTTTAAGAAAGAAAGAAATGCTTTAATTCAGCAAGGAGGCATTCAATTCATAAGTGACAGTGAAGACATTTACCCCCGGCTTCACAGACAAGACTTAAGCCTGGTCCCCAACTAAAATGTAAGTCTGAGCCGTTTCAACTTAAAGAAATCTGCACTGATTGATCCTGAAATATATCAGTGCCCTTGTTTCGTCTCAAGAGGCACACCCGTAATGTTTTTTAGGCGTGTCCATAAAAAATAACTTTAAAATTCTATGAACTATTGCCTAATCCTGACTAAGCCATGCCTGTCAAACCCCTTTTCTATAAGATTCTTTTGAACTTTCTATTCATCATAAAAAAGTTACAATTATTAAGCAAAAGAAATAGTTTTCAACGTGGATAAGTAACGGAGTACCAATAATACATGAGCAGCAAAAGACTTATTTCTCAAACATTTAAAAAATCATAACTTTCGACCGATACTGTATTTTAACAGACCCAATTAAAGAATCTAAAAACTCTACAATTGTTTTATTACAGCATTTACTGAAATATTTTTGTAATAAAATAAATATAGTGAGTACCTTAAAAGTTCATGCAGAATATTTTAGGTTTGAAAGATTCCTAAATGCCCGTAAAGGTTTAGAATAAGACAGAAAAGCACGACTCAAGCCAGTCAAATGTCTCCCCTGTGAGAGACTCTCACGGCACCCATTTTCTCAAGTATAAGGGGGGGGGGGGGGGGGGGGGGGGAGCCAGATTACAACTACGCAAAAGGGGTCAAAACCTTCACCATAAAAGGGCCTGAATGTCCATGCATTATGCATGATAATTTAGATACCACGAAACCCTGAGAAGTTTCAGTGTCTGGGTTTTCTTTTATTTCAGGTGACCATCAGAAACTGTAAAACGTGATATTATCTGTAACATTACAATGAGAATGAGGCAAAACAGTAATTGCTTTCCTTTTTGTCTTCCAAAAATAAAACTTACTGATATATACATTGGAGATAAGCATTATAATATATATTTTCTCCTGAAAAGCTACAGCCTTAAATTCATATTTCAATATGCCACTCAATCTTAACATAAATAGCATCATAAAGGACATAAGATTATGCATACAAAGACACACTTGCAAACACCAAGCTCTTGCATTTTAGTTTCATAACATTTTTATTATATCTTTCCAGCGAGTGCCGCCACGACTTTATCAATTACGCTGGCGTCCAAATACACGATTATTCCTCCTCGGTTCGCCCATCTGTCCACACCTTGACTTTGGTTGTGCGGCTGATGGTAGGTGAGTTCAGCGGTGTGTCCCTTGTTTCCAGAGACATGAGCACGGATGCACTCGCTCAGGTCCGAGACGCCGCCGCCCAGCGCTCGCAGGAGCGCATGAGGAGCGCACGAGTCCCACTTGAACGTGCTGCCCTCAGACAGCACATACACATCCACCAGACCCTGGACCACGCACAGGATCTTGTATCCCGCACCGGACGCGTACATCAGCGAGCTGCTGGGAATGGCTGCTAGAGCGTCCTTCACAGCCGGCCTCTCGCTGGAGCTCAGCAGCACAGACAAATCATCTTTCTTTTGCAGACACGACGGCCTGCGATGCGTGAAGGAGCAAATGTTCACATCTCCATATGAAACGCCCCAGAGGTGCTTTCCTTTCCATCTACAATCACGACAACATGAGGACATTAAGAAATACAGTGACTTACATAAGCAACAGGTCAAGAGAGGTTAAATCTCTCACTGGTTAAACTGTGGACTGTGAATTTCTCTCATTTAGGGTCATTAGGGGTGGAAAGTAACTAATTACAAATACTTTCGTCACAGTACTTGAGCACTTGAGTTTTTTTCTACTTCACTACATTTATTTTTCACTAAAAGTACAAAAAAGACAAATCATGATGGAGAAACAGGGCGAGACGGCATTTGACAGGCAATTTTCAAACTACTGGGGTGGAGCCCTGCACTTCAGGCAATAACAGATATCGCGTGCAAAACTAACAAAGACTATAGATATAAAGACATTTCACTCCTATTACTTATGAATGGGAGAAACTACAACGCTCAATCCACCTTAGTCTTAAAAAGAGTGGGAGCAGCCACTTGTAAATTTGATGGGTCTGGCTTCTGGTCTCATCCACGTCCAGTTATTTTTAGCTGTACAGAACTGCTCGTTTTGCTGCTTGATATTGAAAATTGGTGTGTCTTACCATATTATTTTCATGTATTATCTTAGCTATGAACACACTGATTTGTAAAGCAAACAGTTTTACCATTTACTGCACGTTGTTATTCTTCTCGTTATTTCCCTAAGGAACTATGACGTCATTTTGTAGGCCAATCGGCTGTTCGCATCACACTGGTTCCCTCAACAAAAAGCCAATAGGATTTTTCCCAAGGTTTTTGAATTATTGCAAAAAAATAAGCTCGTGTTCAACCATACTTACACATGTTGTCTATCAAGATAATCTTCACAAAATCATAACGTTAATGAATTTTGAAGCCTAAACACAAGCTAAATTTAGGCTATAAATGAACTACACCAGGGTCACTCGCCTTCAACGTCACCACCACCGAGCTTCCGACAACTTTTTCAAACTTATTTTTAGAAACATGCTCAGATTTACTCTGTGGATGAATTTTGATGCACGTTAAATGAACCTTTTCATTTCAAAACTGGAATAAATACAAAAACTAGAGCCAAACTAAAACTGAAATGAAACAATAAATAGTAAGTAGTGAATACATTAAATAATCATAACCAAAGCACATATGAAAGCACGTATTTCGAAATAAGGTGCATTAAAAGTCAATAAATCCTTGATTAATATAAATATTTTTAAAAATAAGTGGGGTGTAACTGGTGTGTTTTATGTCATAGAATAAAATGTGAAAGTATCTTAAGCTTGTGTTAACCACAGACCTTATTTTAGGGGATTTAACCAAACTCCCATTCAAAAAAAAACCCTGACTCTGGGACGATGGAACCGGAAGTGCTAAAACGCTAACTCACTTCTGGGTTTTGTGCCGACAAAGTGACACCACTTACTCTTTGCTTTTGCCCTTCTGAAAAACATTAACAATCTTACGTGGACTTACTTTTCAAAATTTGTTATAAAACAATCACTCCCGGCAACAGGTATAGCTATGCTTGCTTAGCATCGTCAAACATATGTGACTAATATCATGTTTTGCTCCAAAATCACTATTTAACACTTTGTTTTTGAAATAACTTTCTCCTGTGGTTCTGGATTTGTTGGTATTATTTTATAAATTCTATACTGTGTCAATAAGCCTTGCATTCCTATATATCATTCTGATGAAAATACCTGAAATGGCTTGAACACATAAATAAATCACAGTTGTGTGTTTATTGTCTTCATGTTTCATCAATCAAAACGTCTCTATCTGCATGTTATTCAGCTGTAGTGATATCTGATGCATTTGTACATATCAGGGATTTCCTGGAATGTCATAAGTTTAATACTTCTATTAATACTTAGTCTCACTTGTGAAACAGACATTACATGAGAGTGTTTAATGCGCCATAATGCTCACATCGCCTCGTTTTGGTCAAAAATAGAAAAATAATACAAAAGTACTTAGTAACGTAGTAATTGAGTAGTTTTCCAGCAAACTACTTACACTTACTTGAGTCATTATATATATATATATATATATATATATATATATATATATATATATATATATATATATGGCAAAATATACAAGGCAAAAAAGAAGGAAAAAAAAATACACACACATATATATACACATATACATACATATATATATGTGTGTGTGTGTCTGTGTATATATATATATATATATATATATATATATATATATATATTTTTTTTTTTTTTTTTTTTTTCTTCTTTTTTTGCCTTCATTCTTAAAGGACAGTTTAGATGATACAGCAAACGAAGGGGGAGAAAGAAGGGGGCGAGAACAGGAAAGGTCCTCGGGCCAGGTTTCGAACTCGGGACGCCCGTAGCACAATGGTGCTTTATGTCGGCGTGTTATCCACAAGGCTATCGGCGCTGACAAGTCGTATTATTTTTCAGTATTTTTACTTGTACTCGAGTAAAGAACACAGATGCAACATCTCATTTATATATCGACCAACACAATATACCAAAGCGCAGCGCAAATTAATGTGGTGCGCAAATAAAGAAAGAAGCCACAGTACTTTGAAAAGAACCGGAGGCCAAAAAAGGTTTGAAGTTTTGATAGAGCTGGTATTGCGTGACTCCTAGTTGAGGGTTTCAAGTCATCTTTTATTTCCTGAAGCAAATTAAAAATAAATGGCAAACAATATGTTTGAATAAGGTGTTCTTCTGGAATTCCAAATAAATTTAATACGTGTGGAAAAAAAACCTCTCTCTTCTACCACGCGCTCCCTGTTTTCTGGGTGCCTCCTCCTAGCCACAATAACTGCAGCCATTTCAAGCGCAGAATAGTTTAAGAGTAAATAATGGTCATTTGACTAGCGCAAACGTTAGTAAAACGCATTGTGTGATTCATTTTAATACTCTCCTCCCATAACTTTTGCGTCTCAGAAAGGGAAACTCCTACAAATTCATATTCAATAAGGTCAGGCGTGTTCATGCCTTTTCAGCGCCAATTCTTCACTGCGCATCTTCAGTAAAACTTGACAGTACAATTTTAATGCCAAAAGATGGTTTGCGCTGGCACCAGCTGTTAGCAAAACTGGCCCTTATTTCTAGTTATTTGCACCTCAGTGGACAAATAGTCAATACATGACAAAAAATAAATAAAACTAACAAAACTAAAATTAACTAGCTGTAAAACTATATCAGCAAGGAAAAAGCATAGGTTTTATGCTGTATTTTATAGAGGTTTTAACAAGGCCTTGTTTCTTGCATAGTACCCACTTCTATAAAATGTGATCAAACTGGAGTTTAATCTGTATATTCTCAAATAACAGTTTGTGCATCATTTCACTTATAGCAAAAAATGTGAGGGTCAATTTGTTTTTTTGTTTTTTTAAGTAAACTCTTCAAAATCTGACAGTAGAAAAAGCTGTATATCCCAAGCACAGTGTATTACACTAGCATTTCCTTTATGACGACATACTGTATGGCTTCAGTTATAATTATTGTTTTTATTTATTTATTTAATATATATATATTTATATAACTATATTCTCAACACATTTTTGTGGGTCACATCTGAGTTTTCTTTTGAACACTGCTACTCTTACCCTTTACCCGTGGAGTCTTTGCGGTTGAACGGCTGGTTTATGACACCCATGACCGGTTGGCCAGTGGACCGCAAGTAAACCCCAATCAGAACCAGAGCACATGGGAGACCGAATAGACAAAAGCCTTCATCCGGCTCTTCTTCTTCTTTCCCTTCAATGTACTGACTTGTACCATCTATCAAAAGAAAACAGCCAAAAACACACCTGAATAATTCACACACCAGGAAAAAGAAGTCTCATAAGCATAACTGGTTGGTTTGTTCATTGTCCAGAAACAACAACTCTTTCCAGTTTTAAGTTTCACTTTAGCTTTTTTCACATGAAAAATCATTGGTTCTGCAACTACTGACACACAAAGACATACAACTGTACACTTGTTGTATACAATCTCAGATATATCAGCAAATATCTCCTCCAAATATGTCACGATATGGCAAACGCCTTCATTTCCATGCCTATTAAAAATTATTTTTTTTGTCTTATCTTAGTGCTGAATGTAAACAATACAAAAAAAATTCAACAATACCGGTACACATGTACCCATCTCATTTTTTAACTAAACATCTTACAAATGACACTCACCTTGTATATTTGTTTAGTAACCTAGTGTACAATAAACCTGGAACTGTGAACTATGAAATGTTGGCTCTACGAAAAATGCTCTTTATTTGGATAAAAAAAAAAAAAAAAAAAAGTCTGCTAAATGGAAAACATGTAAAAGTAAATCAATTAGCCAAGTAAAAAGCTGGACAGAAAATAACAAATACATTACCGATGGGATCAATCCAGATGCCCACATCGGCTGGGCTGATTGACAGCTGCAGAGATTCAGCCATCTCATCTCTAATCGGAAGGTCCTGGTGGATCACCTTGGTCAGAAGGGATGCTGCGTTTTGATCGCCATCCAGAACTTTAGCCAACAGAGCAGTTGTGTCCTCTTCCTTAGCGCATACTGTCACAGTAACACTCTCCCCTGAAAGAAATACAAACATGTTCATGGCCATTAGAGAAGCATAAACATACAATATGAGAAGCAAAAGAATACCTGCAAATTCCAGACTGAAAAAATATTCTAAAAATGTACAGAATGATAAACCACACATTTACTGTGGTTAACACTGTACACAAAGCAACGCTTTGCTTATATATCTTTCTTTTATTAAGCGTTGAAAGCGATAAGATGAAAACAAAATGCAATCAAAACTTTTCTGAGACCATCTCCCAAATAAAACCTCCTTGGATTTACATGAATCATGTGAATGGCCAATTTCAATGTCAGAAGGATGAATGAGTTTGATGAGTTTGCAGGTGTGAAAAACAGTGGAAGAAAACCTTAATTACACATTATTCCCTGGCATCTCCTGAACACCCCAAAACAAACACAGGCATTTCAACCTCATGCTAAGTATTTCTCAGCTCCTCCAATATAATCATAAAATACTCAATGATAGCTACGACTTATTATATTTATTATAATCTATATTATAATCTATTATAGTTTCCATTTATTATAGTCACGCAACCATTTGCCTACCAGGTACCACAGCCACAACCTAACCACTGGCTTTATCCCATCTGATTTTAATTTTTTTTTTTGCATAACCCCAATTCGAATAATGACATATTCACCCCCTCAACCCAGGATAAAAACTGCTTGTGTATCATCTGGATCGGTCTGCTTCATTTCACTGAATCACCCACCGCTGCTATAAACTGAGAAGCGCATCTCTAATTGGTGCTTTTAGACTGCCTATCCTATTTTTAATTGGACTCATCTAGTGCTGTGGTCATGTAGTGAGCAAGGCCTTAAAATCCCCTGTGAAAAAAAACAGATCAGAAAGCCATTAACTTGAATTTAATGTAAACAGGGTCTGTCACTGCAGTTGCAAAAGATTTCTAATAGAGTCCCATAGGGCTCTGTACTTGGCCCATCCTATGTTCTCTAAATCAGAATGCTTGGCTCCTTTAAGAAATCATAGTTTCTTACACCACTGCTTCAAGAACAGCACCGCTCAACATAAAGTACTTCAACTATAATAGAATTATCTGAATATGCTTTAACCTATAAACGGTTTTAACATTAACAATTTTATCTGATTTTACTTCTCCATGTGATCATAAAACACAACATTTGCCATGCAAAGAAACATGTATTTATGTTGTCACATGATCTATAGCTTTCCATATTTCAGTGACGTTAAAAGTCAAATAACAAGTGCCACAAGAGTGGTGAAAATTTGAATACTATTGCATACTGAAAACCTTTCAAATGGAGCACGGAATCAAAGCTGTTTTTGGGGTAACTTACCAAGTCCATTCTCAAACTTGTTTGACTCCTCTCCATGAATAAATCCAGTCAATTCTGGAAACTATAAAGCAAGAATGGAAATTTTAGCCATCAAGATGACAACAGAAACAGACAAACATTTTGATTTTAGTGAAAGCTTTATATTTAAGAACCTGGGCACAAATATCATGGCGAATCATTTCCTGTATCAACACATCAGCAAGCGTCTTAAAGTCCTGGACAAATTTCTTGTTTTTGTCAGCTCCTGTCTTTTCTTGAACCAAAAGTTCAAAAAGCGGTGCTTCCTGTCGACAGATCCGTGCCACATTGGCGGCTTTTTCTGCCACGCTCAGGAGCAACCGCAGCAACTCTGCCATACCTGAGGCCTGCGAATCACATAATAAACAAGCTTGGTTCTATATATATTTGATAGGCAATGGTACAGTTTTACAAGTAGGTCAGTAACATTTCAGCTCACTTAGTAACTAAAAAGGTCATGTGAAAATCAGGTCAAGTTGCAAAAAATATTAGTAACCTAAAAAAAGACTCTCATTAACTAAGTGCGACACAAACTTTAAGATCAAAGCACCATGATTAATGCCAGAATAAAAATAAAGATTGTTCTGCAAAAATCACAGCTTGATAATCAAAAGCCTCAAAGAGGTCTACATAAACACATTAGAGTCTTCAGTATCATGAAGATATAAAGCAAAAAGCTTTGATACACGTCATAACCCTGAAGACAAATGTTATGTGAATTTGGAAATAGTGAGTGTGTTTGTATCAATGTACAAGTATGCTGCTTGTTTAACTTTGGACTCAGATACAGTGAATGGTGCAAATATATGCAAATAGACACACAAATGTACATCAATGGACGTCCTCTAAATTACAGAGGGATAATGTCTATTTAAAATTATATTTTGATTATTTATTTTGCTAAGGATACAGCTTTGATGAATGTTACAAAGTTCACATCATCTCTGTGGTTTAGACCTGACACCAAGGTCCAAAAGACACGCAGACACAGTGGCAAAATGCATAAACATTTATAGGCTACATGAAGCATAGATGTATACATATATATATATATATACACACACAAACACAAACACAGCCCACATCTGTGGACAGAATCGAATGCTTTCCTTATTAGAAGACAGACCTAACCAGCAAAGGAAAGATATGATAATTACAGCTCATACCATTGAAATAATTCTGCAGTGGTTAGGTGTCCTTGAGTTTAAGTTGAGCGTTTCCTGTATGTCACAGTTCTGTGCTGGTCCTCTGTCTGTAAGCGCAAGCACACTTCATCTCTGCTGCTCGACGCCAGCGTATATAACGCAGATGTTATAGTAACGGGAACGCCTCGGAAATGAGAGCATTTCCCCTCTCAATGCGTCACAGTAGAAGGCGGGGTTTGTTTATGAATACCGCCCTCTGCTGGAGTCAAACATACATTTCAGATAAATAAAAATTAAATCGAGTTTTAATATACCATGTCAAACAAAAGGTTGGACATCCGCTGCGTTCCACTTACTTTTGCCTGACATTTGGACATGACTGGTTTTAGATTGGCTACCTGAGAGAGAGAGAAAACAACTCTTATGAGTGATTTTGATATCAGATGGATATTTAATAAAGCAAGAGAGTCCAACAAAATCAATGCGTGGCAAAATAATTGTAATTTTAGTACATAAAAGAATGTCTGCCTGAAGTGAAGACAGATCTGTATGAGGTTCTTAAGACGCTGACCATAGCTCAGTCATGGGTGAAGCTTGAGCAAATGGTAAAAAGCCATTACAGTGTAGAAAAACAAACCATCCGAAAATGATGGTTTCTAACTGATGACGAAGAATTGACAAAGCAGCCATCAGGTGCTAGACATTGTTCTAGGTAATCACATGTTGATGTTTTTGGTCTGATAATTAACACTTCTGTTTTTACAGAATGTAGCAGTGAGAAATTAGTAGTCATCCATTTCTTGTCAACTATGCATTCCGTTAGTTTTGCAAATTGGTATGTTTCGCCAGGGCGCGAAGAAATATAGAGCTGAGTATCATCAGCATAACAGTGAAAGCTAACACCATGTTTCCTGATGATATTTCCCAAGGGTAACATGTAAATCATGAAAAGCAATGGTCCTCGTACTGAGCCTTGAGGTACTTCATACTGCCCTATTGATCAGTATGATACCTCTTCGTTCACTGCTACTAACTGATGAGGGTCAGATAAGTAAGATTTGAACCATGCCAAAGCACTTCCTCTAATGTCAACAAAGTTTTCTAGCCTCTTCAAAAGAATGTTGTGGTCAATAATGTCAAACACAACACTAAGATCCAGTAGAACTAATAGACAGATACAAATACTATCGGATGATAAGAGCAGGTCATTTGTAACTAATGAGAGCAGTCTCATTACTATGATACGGTCTAAATCAGGCATCCTCAAATCTGGCCCACTCCTGCAGAGTTTAGCTCTAACCCTAATCAAACACACTTGAGCATGCTAATCAGAGTCTTCAAGATCATTAGAAAATCACAGGTAGGTGAGTTTGATCAGGGTTGGAGCTAAACTCTGCGGCAGATTGGACCTCCAGGGAAAGATTTGAGGAACCTTGGTCTAAATCCTGACTGGAAAACCTCATAGATTATATTTTTCTCTAAGAAGGAACATAGTTGTGATGATACTACCTTTTCTAGTATCTTTGACTGAGAAGGGAGATTCGAGATCTTTCTGTAATAAACAAATTCTTTAGGGTCAAGTTGTATTTTTTAATGAGAGGCTAACTTACATGTTGTTGGTTTAGATGATTTAACAAGGTTATACAATTCTTCCTATAGCATAGAATGAGTGGAATTGTTCCTCAGGGGATCTATAGCGCACTTTCTGATGTGATACTGTAGCTGACGCATTAACAGCTTTAGCTATATGGAGTATACATGAGACTAGATTATGATCTGAGATATCATCAGTCTGCTGCAGAATTTCAATGCTATTAATATGTGACAGTATCTAGAGAATGATTTTGACAGTAAGTAGGTCCTGACACATATTGTCTAATCCCAAAAGAGCTCAGAATGTCTATAAATACTGATCCTAATGCATCTTTTTAATGATGAACATGGATATTAAAATTACCAACAATGAAGAATTTATCTGCAGTCAGCACTAACTCAGATAGAAAATCAGCAAATTCTTTAATAAAGTCTGTATGGTGCCCTGCATGGTGGCCTGTATACAGTAGCCAGTACAAACGTCACAGGGAATTTATCATTAATGCTTACCACTCTAGATAATGTTATATGAAGCACCATTACTTCAAACGTATGGAAAAATATTTGCATTTCCAGACTTTTGCCCCTATTAAGTTTTTTTTTAATAATAGAAAATTAAGAATTTAATGAAAATAAGTTTATCATACAAGTGTGCTTTCATGGCAGCTGTTTAGTGATTCTTCAGTAATTGTCAAACACGACTGAATTGAGGTGCACTTTTTCATCATCCAAAATGTTTTGCATTTTGGGTTTCTTCTCACGATATCCTTAGCACTGTATGACAAAGCCTCAATAATCTTTGCAAAAATAAAAAATATACAGACTTTTATGTGTGCATGAGAAACCATTAAACTTACCATATAGGACAATGCACACTGAGCCATATTGTGCCATCAGCCCATTTTTCTCGGCCGCCACAGAGTGTGCGTTAAGGAGACCTAAGGCCTTGAAATATGGCATAATGCCCTATACAAAAGCCACATTTTGAACACTTTTTCTATAATACCAGTCTTTTTTATAGACCTTTGAACTTGGCAAATAGGACAATGCACACATCAGCCCATTTCGTATCATGGTTTTTCCGCCGCTGCTAAATTGGACATTAGGCCTTGATATTAGAGGCATTACCATAAGGAAAGCCAATTTTGAGCAGGTAGATCTCTATTAATTCATATGCATCCATGCGCTCGCTTTATTCATAGTAAGATGGAAGTGATGCACAAAGGAAATAGGTTATATAAAACTAGAAATTGTAATGCGTAAGCATGCAAAAAATTCCCATGCGAATGTGAATATAGTTTTTCGAGGGCACAAAAATGTTTCTTGTGTGCATGCAAAAGTCTGTATTTTTTACTATTATAATTTTTATTTTAGGGGGCTCTGTATGTTGCCACTTTAATAAAATTAATGAAAAAAAGCCCTGAAAAAGATACAAATATTTACAGATGACTGTACTATGTACCACATATAAAGCTGAAAATAGCGCTGTATGAACCATTTATGTTAAATATGGTCCAAAAATCTAGTTCGGAGTGATTCGGAAATTTGAGTCTGGAAAAGTATGGAATTTTGAAATGGAAAATGTGTAGGAACCCTGTCATGTGTATAACAGTAATCTTGGGGGAGTAAACTCAGTATTTAAAGTACTGTAATCATCTGGTTTTAGCCAAGTTTATGTCAAACAGAGCACATCTAGGTTATGATCACTGATCCCTCGGAGGGATGAAGACAATCTCTTTTCAACAGGTCAGGTCTGCCCCAAAAATTTGTCCAATTGTCTATGAAACCTATGTTATTCTGCAGGCACCTCTTAGACATCCAGCCATTGAGTGACGACCGTCTGCTATGCATCTCGTCAACATGGTAAGCAGGGAGGGGGCCAGAGCATATTACAGTCAGGGATGGGCAGTATTTCAAATACATGCATTTAAAATACGTATTTCAAATACAAAATACTATTTTGTATTTTAAGAAAAAAATCTAATGTATTTTGTATTTAAATACATTTCATCTTAGTATTTTTGTATTTTCAAAATACATAAAATACCTTTTGCCAATCAACCTCCTTATTAGACTAGCTCAAACCTCAAACATGCCACTTTCATGCTTTTCTTGGGAAAATACTAAAGTCAAAATCGTAGATATTTAAGATATGTAATTTTTGAATAAAATGTAGCTGCACTGTTCTCTTCGCATGTGCAAATGCAATTTAATAGCCAGCCAAACTCCATCCATAAAGTATACAGACGAGTCAGGATTCATCTTAGTCTTTCATCTTAGTCGTTTTAATAAGATGCCATTGAGATGTACATTATGAATTAGGAGTAAAACTGTAAAAACAGCAAACAAACAATAATCTAAATAATTATACAACAACTAAAAAAACTATGCATATAAGTAGCTCTGATACTTATATCTCCATAAGGGCTCAAATGTTATCGATGTAATCAATTTACTTAAATGAGATTACCAAATAACCAAAATAGTGCCAAATACAAATATAGGCTCATATAGACAAGTTGTCATATCAAAGTAAAATTAAATCAACATATTAAATAAAGGCTAGGCTAGCAGCTAGAGGCTATTACTAGAATTACATCAAATCGAAGATTCAAACAAACTTATTACAAATATGAGCATATATATATATATACGTAATCAATCATTACGTAACAAAGAATTAACTTACAGATGATGCTTTCACAAACGCAAAACAAAGTGGCATCCAAAGATCGACAAGAAGCTGTTTGCACGAGAAATGTGCTTTACTATGAACTCACTTTCACTTGGCATAGAATTGCCACTAGGTGTCGATAAACCTATACAATTTGGAGCAGAACAGTAGCATCCCATTTATTGACAACTATATCATCATTCATTCACAGTGCTATCTTTACAGTTAGCTTGTTGATGATTCTGGATTTTCAGTTTAATACATGCTGTTTTGCTGTCTATAAACCATACAAAATGCTTGAAATGGTTATTACTATGTGTATAACTTTAACATTAAAACAAAGTGATCTTGCTTTTGTGGGGAAAAAAACTTACCTGTCTCAGCAGGTAAAAAAAAAAAACCCTAGCAAGGGAGCATAGCATTAGTACTAGTCAGTCTTGTCAAGTCAAGTCAGTATTATTTGTATAGCGCTTTTAACAATGCAAATTGTGTCAAATCAGCTTTACATCGTCTTGATATAAAGCTGGGTGGCTTTATATCAGCTTTACAGTATTTAGACGGGGAAATAGTTTGTTGAAATAGTGTCATTCTCCTCTGGCCAGACAAAATCAGCCGTTTAAATCTAGACTAAAGCAGAATCAAGTTACTCGCCTATCGAGAAGAAACAAAGCAACCTCGGCGTCCGATCACAGGCCTTCCACTCCTTGAGTTCTCTCCAGCGCTGGCAAGCTGAGCCGATATTTACACGGGTCCCACTTCTTGCCTTATCATTCCGAAGTCGTTTTCAACATTTGTTTTTTATCCGCCATCTCTTTCTGTCACTCGGCTCGGCTGTTCACTGAACGCTCTCTCCTCCACATCATGAGTAGACACGCCCCTTACTGCTGATTGGCTACAAATTTGTTTTGGTACTCGGCCCGACTCAGTTTTGTAATGCGTTTTTGAAAAATTACATACCCCACCTTTAACTGTTCCATGCTCCAGCACGGTTAGCGGTCACACTATGAGTACTGCACCCGAGCCACCTCTTCAAGCGGGCTTAAACGAAACTTGAAAAGGTCGCGGAAGTACCGAGTCAGTGTTTACAAATGTGCGGAAGGAGGACCATATACACATATTCAAATGTCTTTGTGTCAGTTTATCGTTTAAAATGCCCATTTCGTGTGCGTATCCTGGGTGTTTTAATATTTAAAAGCCTAAAAGAACATTTTGGATTTCACGTCAATCGTGACCTTTTCAACGTCATTGCGTATTACGTGACGTCACGAACGCGCATCACAGAACAGAGTGAGCATTTGTGCTTATAAAACTTAAACTTTTTTATTTATTTTTGAAATGACCACTCGTTTCTCTAGATAAGACCCTTATTCATCGTCTGGTATCGTTTAAAGCCCTTTGAAGCTGCACTGAAGCTGTCATTTTGACCTTGAACCGTTTGGGTCCCATTGAAGTCCATTATATGGAGAAATGTTTTCATCAAAAACTTTAATTTATTTTCGACTGAAGAAAGAAAGACATGGACATCTTGGATGACATGGGGGTGAGTAAATTATCAGCAAAAGTTTTTTTAAAAGTGAACTAATCCTTTAACTTACCGTCACATACAGCCTGATCTCTCCGTTGTTTAATCAAAAACTTGCTTATTCAAAGTATGCCGGTTTAAAAACCAGACCTGGGAATAAGTTCAGTCAACCCAGAGTTTTCCCACAATGAACACACAAGACATTCTCAACAGAACGCCAAATTCAAGGAGTCACCCTGGAAACAGATGGAAAAACTTTAGACGAAGGAAAAACAATTATTACAAATAGTAAATGATGTTTATCTGAAAGTGTAACAATGCAAACAGGTTTTCTGTAAGAGGTAGGTTTAGGGTTAGGGGATAGAAAATATCGTTTGGTAATAAAAGTACAGAGGTGTAAAATACTTAATAGTAATTTTACTTGATT
>NC_136763.1:24511313-24841313 GCF_936440315.1 Barbus barbus | reverse complement strand
AAAATTGCATTAAATCTGGTTGTTTTAACCAAGATTATGCTGCAAGATTTTGTTCTCAACTACATTTAAATTCCCAGTTCCTGCAATTTTGCAAATTTCCAGTTTATTCCCATATATTCCCGTTAATTCCCATGGAAAGTTTCCAGTCTTGAAAATTCCCAGAATTTTGCAACCCTAGTTTAGAATAATTAATGTTTAAAGTTCTGATGTGTTCTGATGGATAAGGTGTTGTGTTGCAGATGTGAAGGCAGGCATGGCTGCAGAAGCGGCAGCCGGACCTCTGGTGTCCCAGAGCCGATCCGAGGACAAGGAGTCCGCTGCTGTGAAGAGGACAGCCGCTCAGGCCTTTAGCGGAGCCGGACTGATTCCCAAACGCAGAAGCTCTTCCAGGTGAAGAGGAGTCATCTGTTACCATAGCGGTCAACTGGTTCACTGGGGTAATTTACATATGTCTAAAAGCTGTCAAATCATTATATTTTAGATCAATAAAGAGAAAGAAGTTTGATGATGAACTGGTTGAGAGCAGCCTTGCGAAATCTACCAGTCGGGTCAAAGGTCAGCCAGTCATTGAACCAATCAGATGCCCTGGGAATGACCTTGCATCTAGTGACAAGAAGAAGGTAATGAAGGTTATTGGATTTTATTTCACAAATCTCTAGAATATTTGATTGTGGCGAATCTTATCTATTATTTTCTGGCTAAGAACCACTGTATGACAGACCACTGAAAGTGTGTGTGTGCGAGAGAGAGGAGAAGAATTACACACCTACCTGTCGATAGTTTAAAATAGTTCAGATTTAGGTTTCCGTTTGTAATGTATTGCTGTGATCAGACCTGAATTTTCAGCATAATTTCTTCAGTGTCACATGATCCTTCAGAAATCATTCTAATATGCTGATTTGCTGCTCCTCAAGAAACAGTTGAAAACAGTTTTTGTTGAGATACACTGTCTTTTAAAAGTTTGGGATAAATATGATTTAAAAAAAGAAATTATTACTTTCATTCCACAAGGGTGCATTAAATTGATCAAAATGCCAGTAAAGACATTTATAATGTCACCTCAGAAGATTTGTATTTCAGTTAAATCCTGTTCATTTAGATTTTTCTTCATTTAAGAATCCTGAAAAAATAGCATGGTTGTTTTTAACTGTTTTCAGTATTGAAAATAATGAGAACCATTATTAATAAGACATAATAAAATAATACGAAATAATAAAAAAAAAGCTTTTTAAAATTGAAAATGTCTTCAAATCAGAATATTAGAATGATTTAATTCTGTGTGGAATTCACAGGAATGCATTTTTAAATAAATTCAAATAGGAAACGGTTCTAAATTATAATTAATAATTTATGATATGTATGATAGACCACTATCTTCTCCTCTCTTTCTCTCACACACATTTTCAGTGGTCTATCATACATTAAATTCATGACTTGAATTTCAAAATACTACTGTTTTTACTGTATTTTTGACCAAATAAATGCAGCCTTGATGCGCATTTGAGACTTCTTTCAAAAGGATTTAAAAAAATACAATTTTAAACCGCAAATATTAAAAGAAAGGCGTTTTCTGAATAGCTGAAATAAGACCTTTCGCTTTTAATATAATGGAATCATTTTAGCTCATATTTTGTTTTGTTTCTTTTCTGTGCTTGCTTATGTGCAAGTCATTACATGTTTTATATTCAGCGATGGTGTGTTTTTCTGGGTTTTGAAGTAAACATGCATGTTGCTAGTAGATTTGTTTTACTGATATGTAACTGTATTTTAAGTGTGACATTAAGCATTCTTTACCTTTAAGTTGATCTGGTACTCCATAAATTGTCTCTGAACATTAGGGTTTAAAGGCTGGCAGCTCTCTTATGCCTCCTCTTGCCATGGTGATCGCGCCTTCATCAATGACCAAACGAATGAAGAAAAGCAAGCAGCCGTTACAGATCACCAAAGACCTGGGCCGCTGGAAACCCACTGATGACCTGCTGCTCATCAATGCCGTTTTACAGGTCAGCTGCCAGGTTTTAGCAGCTTAATAGTTTAGAGAAGTTCTGCTGAGATGAATTGAATGGACGTACATGTACAGTTGAAGTCAAAATTTACATCCCCCTTGCAGAATCTGCAAAATGTTAATTATTTTACCAAAATAAAAGGGATCATACAAAATATATGTTATTGTTTATTTAGTACTGCCGTGAATAAGATATTTCACATAAAAGATGGTTACATATAGTTCACAAGACAAAATAATAGTTGAATTTATAAAAATGACCCCGTTCAAAAGTTTACATCCCCTTGATTCTTAATACTGTGTTGTTACCTGCAGATCCAAAGCTGTGTTTTTTTTGTTTAGTGATAGTTGTTCATGAGTCCCTTGTTTGTCCTGAACAGTTAAACCGCCTGCTGTTCTTCAGAAAAATCCTTCAGCTCCCACAAATTAGTTTTTTTGCATTTTTGTGTATTTGAACCCTTTCCAACAATGACTGTATGATTTTGAGATCCATCTTTTCACACTGAGGACAACTGAGGGACTCATATGCAACTATTACAGAACGTTCAAATACTCACTGATGCTCCAGAAGGAAAAGCCATGCATTAAGGGGGTGAAACTTTTTGAATTTGAAGATCAGGGTAAATTTAACTTATTTTGTCTTCTGGGAAACATGTAAGTATCTTCTGTAGCTTACATGAAAAGGCAGTACTAAATGAAAAAAATATAATATTTAGGCAAAATAAGAAAAATGTACACATCTTCATTCTGTTCAAAAGTTTTCACCCCCTGGCTCCTAATGCATCGTTTTCCCTCAGCTGTACTTTATGTTCAGACTACAGATCTTACATCAGTTCACCTGGGAGTGAAATTCAGCTGTCGCTTCACGCTGCGGGAGATTCAGGAGCGCTGGTACGCTCTGCTGTATGACCCTGTCATATCAAAGTGAGTTTCTGACCAAATCATTCTTCTCATACAGTTATAGTTCCTGTTTTAATCTGGTAGAAAAGTGAATTGAAAAAAATGCCATCACCCTCATGTCATTCCAAACTCCGAAGACGTATTGCTTCCCCAGAACACAACATTTCAAGAATGTATGCCATGTTAATTTCATAATAGCGTCATAAAAGTTATACCTCTTTGTACTATTCATTTACTCGGTTCATTGTAATTGAACACCAGGGACAATATATCAGTTGATATTTGGCTTTACCTGTTATTTCTTTTTTTTTTTAATGACTGTATCCACCAATACTTTGGTTTGGTCAGGTAGTGTTGGAAACGAGAATATTATTTTGATGCCGAGAAGCCCCAAGGCAACTATTTACCTCTTAATTAGTTTCCTCTCTTGAACGGTTCTACCTAATTCTAAAAAGGCAAATGCTTGAATAATTGATCATGTACAATTTTCAATTACTCTCATACAGTCTGCAAATGAGCAATTATTTAAACAAGTCTTAGAATATATTAATCTAATAAAATGAATTCCATGAACCTCAAACTCTTAGTTTTTTTTTTTTCTTAATCATGTTTTGTGAATTTGTTTTATTATAATAGGATTCTAGAACAAAACCAAGGAGAAGTTGATATCTGAAATGTAAGTCTGTGTGTATTGATGCTTTTAAATCGATTCATATTTAAATGAAAAGCTCCTCAGAA
This sequence comes from Barbus barbus, assembly GCF_936440315.1. NCBI lineage: Eukaryota > Metazoa > Chordata > Actinopteri > Cypriniformes > Cyprinidae > Barbus > Barbus barbus. The sequence continues at coordinate 24,837,670 of NC_136763.1, read as the reverse complement.
TTTCTTCTCTGGAAGGGTTTGAAATGACATGAGGGTTAGTAAAAAATGAGAGAATTTTTGTTTTTAGTTGAGTTTTACTATTACGTGAACATACGATCTGAATGTACATTTTCTAAGGGTTTTGTCTGTTCCTCAGGCTGGCGTGGCAGGCCATGAGACAGCTGCATCCAGAGGCTATCGCTGCTATTCAGAGTAAAGCTCTCTTCAGTCAGACAGAGGAAGCCCTGCTCGCTAAGATCACCTCAGTGAGACATTGATTCTTGAAAGAGATCAGCATTTTGGTGACATATTAGAGTGAATGCTTTCTAGATTTTATTGTTGCTGTTGTTGTTTTAAATGTCATCGCTGTTCAGTTGATCATGCTTCATGTTTGTGAGTAGAGCAGTCAGCCTAAGCTGGAGGTGTTTCAAGATTTGCTCAACAAGCAGCCGAATGTGTTTTACCCATCACGCACTGCCAAGAATCTGATGGTCCACTGGCAGCTGCTCAAGCAGTACTATCTGCTGGAGGATCAGAGCGGTGAGATGCTCTCGTGTATCAGTTCAGTCTGGTGTCCCTGCATGCGGTGATCATTATCATTTACACAACTCATCCAATGTGTTTCTAGTCCAACCTCTGCCTAAAGGAGAGCAAGTGCTGAACTTCTCTGATGCGGAGCAGGTGGTTGATGATGCCAAACTCAAGTAAGTAAACCATCATGTGTTATGAGTTAATTGACACATATTACTTCACAATAACACTTTGTCCTGCAACGTGACTAATTAACTTTTAAAAAATCTTTTATTTATATCAGTTTTTATACAACAACAAAAAAAGCTGATCAAATTGAAATCTCACATAATATATGCCACAAACACAACAACTAAAAAACACAAACACACACACGCCATAACATGTACCCTTCTTTCCCGAACACACACCAGATACAATAAATATAATCGCCTAATACAAAACCGCTCCTGATCCTAGGCAGATAAAAACGTTGAATATGAGGTGAATATGAGGGGAAACTGAAGGGTAAATTCTGTTAAATTTAGCTTTTGTACTATAATGTAACCCATGTATCACTTAAATGACAAATGAAATTTTAAAAGTGAATTCAAGTTTAATATTTTTAGCCATGCTGCAGCTCACTGTTCGAAATGCCACTCACTATGTGTACATGCAGATTTAAAAACTTTATGGCAAAAATCATTAGGATATTAAATAAAGATCATATTCCATGAAGATATACCGTAAATACATCAAAACTTAATTTTTGATTAGTATTATGCATTACTAAGGACTTCATTTAGACATCAAGATTTAGATTTTTTTGCACCCTCAGATTCCAGATTTTCAAATATTTGTATCTTGGTCAAATATTGTCCAATCCTAACAAACCATGCGTCTTATTTATTCAGCTTTCATATTATGTATAAATCTCAATTTTGAAAAATGTACTCTTGTGACTGGTTTTGTGGTCCAGGGTCACGTATGTATTTTAGCGGTGTATTCTTAACTCATCTATATGTGTACTTGTGGTGTCGTCAGTAAGCAGTACATGATTTTAGTGCACTCCGCTTTGCTTTGAGTGGTCGTCTGCTTCCACGTTTGTGCATTAAAATCTTGTAATGCACGCCAAGTCAGATTATCCTCTATAATTTTTTTTTTCAGATTTTTCCACTAGTTTTTGGATTATTGCAGAAAATAAGATCTGTGGCCAACAAAAATGTATGATTCTTACACATTTTGTTCATCGGAAAAAAACACTGACTTCAGGATGATGGAAAAAGAAGCTTTAAAATTTAGTTTTTGAGGTTACAGGCCTACAAAACTACGTCATCCCTGAACTATATTCTGGTTCATAATGTGTTTCCTCATAAGCCCCCTTGCAGCCTTTTGTGACAATTATGTATGACTAATGACTGTCTGGTTCTGATCATTTATCCTGTTTATCAGGGACAGCAGAGATGAAGTCTTAGAGCACGGTGAGCTATTTCATACAGCATCTTGTTGTTTTAAATGTCCTTAAATATGTTTCAGTACTTTTTCTTGTGTCTGTCTGTGAAATGTTATTGCATTTCTTGTAGAGCTGATGATTGCAGATAGACACCAGAAGCGTGAGATCAGACAGCTGGAGCAGGAACTTCCTCGCTGGCAGGTGTTGGTGGACAGCATCACAGGTCAGATTTATTCCACTGGCTTTTTGTATAGTTATCAGAAGAATGTGATCGCTGAGTCTGATTGTGTGATATGATCATTTCAGGCATGAATTCACCAGACTTTGATAATCAGACTCTGGCAGCTTTACGTGGACGAATGGTCAGATATCTGATGAGATCTAGAGAGGTCAGTGAGCATTTAATGTCATGCATGCACGGGAGCTGGATCTGGCAGTATGATGGGGGAGTCCCTCACTGAATGTACTCAAACCATAAATACACTGGCTTGGGAAATGTTACTAACCATCACCAATACATGCCAAGTGTTTAAAGAAGTTGTAGTCCTACATATTTTTTTTATCTTTTGGGGAAAAGGACACACCACATATATACAGTGGCATATTTTTACACTACATAAAATTGCAATTGTAAAAAATGTCTGAAAGTCGCTGTATTAGAGAATAAAATATTGGCTGCACTTAATTTGATAGTTTGTGCACTTACAGTGTACTTACCCAAGTAAGTACTGCATTATAGAAGTGCATGGACTCAACATGGGTTCTGGTTTAGCATCTAGTTATTACCCAGGTATTGTGATTAAAATAGTAAAGTGTGAAAATGCAAATCAGAACTGAAAAATAAAGTGCTATCAATTTCTGCTGTACAAGCTTTTCTCAGAACCAAACTGTGATCTCTCTGTTTTTTTAATAAGCAGGAGACTGTTTTTAGTGAAATGCTTCACTTGAAATGTTTGTGCTATTTAAAAACAATAAAGGCACTTGCTTTAATATTTAGTTGTTTAATGCAATGAGGCACAATTGTTTTAAAAGAAGAGTTCACCCACAGTCAACCGTTAACAAACTCTTTTGAACCGTTTCAGATCACACTGGGACGTGCTACTAAAGACAAGCAGATAGATGTAGATCTGTCTTTGGAGGGACCTGCATGGAAGATCTCCAGAAAGCAAGGTCAGATGGTTGAACATTCATGGTGCTGTGTGATCAGGCCTGCTCCTTGATGCTAAGTTTAGCTTTGCATCACTAAACTTTATTACAGCATATCCCTTGTTTACATTTTTAAAAGAGAAGGCATTATGTGATTTACTGATGTTGAGTTATCTTCAGCACCCGTTAAACAGTGCACTTTCTTCTACCATCCGAGTGTGTCACATTGCTGCTGGCTATCGGTTACAGCATCCCATTTGTGTTGACTGCCGCTACGTCAAAGGTTTCTATTTACAGTAGAGATGAGAGGATCAGCTCAAATGTCACCGAATCCACTGCTTCAAACTAATCATTCATCACATTAATTATTCTAATTCTCTGTTTAAAGTATGATGATATGGTCAGTGGATCGTTCCTTTTTAACAGCGGATTCAGTGACGCTAGAGCTCATCTGTGCATCTCTGATAGTAAAATAATACGTTGATCGTAAGCTGCTTTTATAGGTGCCATAGAATGCATTGATACAATATTTTAAATTGTTCTCCGATATCTACATAGAAAGTATGTGGCTTAGGTAAGGGCAAAAATTCTCCAGAAACGGTTTTACATGTGCATTTACAACCCTAATTGTAGTCGTGGCCTAACGGGGAAGTCGTGGCCTAATGGTTAGAGAGTCAGACTCGTAATCGAAAGGTTGCGGGTTCGAGTCTCGGGCCGGCAGGGATTGTAGGTGAGGGGAGTGCATGTCCAGCGCTCTCTCCACCCTCAATACCACGACTGAGGTGCCCTTGAGCAAGGCACCGAACCCCCAACTGCTCCCCGGGTGCCGCAGCATAAATGGCTGCCCACTGCTCCGGGTGTGTGTTCACGGTGTGTGTGTGTTCACTGCTGTGTGTGTGTGCGTGCATGTTGGATGGGTTAAATGCAGAGCACGAATTCCGATTATGGGTCACCATACTTGGCGGTATGTCACTTCACTAATATTTCTCCCCAGAATGAAACGGTCTCTTATTGGCTTATTTGGAAGGGTCATGAATAATAATGTTGAGCTCTGCTCTGATTGGCTGTTTCACAGTGCGGCTCAATGTTGAGCTCTGCTCTGATTGGCTGCTTCACAGTGCGGCTCATGTCAGTAGCTCACAGGAAGGAAGCACAGGGAGGAAAATATATATTTCAATACTTTCTTTCGCAGTTATATCGTCGGGTAGTTATACTGTATATAAAATGCGGGCATCAGGGAGCCGCTATTAATATGCTGGGCATTGAAACTGTTTTCAAATGCACGATCGCGTTATAGTTTCACTTTTACGATTCGCAATCGCACAAACTCTGTTTATACTGTGGAGCGGCAGTACTTACCACACATTATACAAGATCAGATGCTTGTCAGTGGTGCTCAGGATCTGTAAATCATTCACCATCATACTCAGTCATCTCTCCTTACTCTGTTTATGTGGTAAGTGAAATCTTATGTACTGCAGTGTAACAGGCTACCGCTAGCAAGGAGGCTTGCATTATTTTATTAGAACGCGTTATTTGCTTTCTGTGCCTTTCTGAATACAGACACCAACCCATCCCTGCACTTCACATCTCCTGCACAGCCTGGAACATTACATTTATTTCCATGATCTGCCATTTTCGCTGTTGTCCTCGCTTGTTTCTTTACAATACCTGCAGAGGTTCTGATGATGCGGCTGGCCTAGAACATGGGAGGGTATATGCAAATGTTGAGTTTGTCTTTGGCCAGATTAGCCTACATTTTCTTAATAAAATAAGCACAGGCTTTACTCCATTCAGACTTTATTGGCAATATCGCTGTTTCTGTAAATGCAACACACAACTTCAACTGCACTGTTCTTAGCTCTGATGTTTAGGGCCACTTGGAGGAATCTTTTGCCAGAGACAGCATCGAAGGGGCATTTATCTGGGCAGCACAGGTCCACACATGCATCCATGAGACTAGATTTAAATTCCAATGGTATTTTTTTGCTGTCCCGACGGATGTGAGAACTTAAGGTGCTTTTCTGACTTGACTGGCCTTTCGGTTTAGCACACACGTGATGGACCATATTTGAGGTATCAGTCTTGAGTCATATACATACACAGCCGTTGCATATTACATACCCAGCACTTGATTCATCCATGCTAACCACTTCACTAAAACGATCCCACACGGAACATTTCTTTCTTTCCTTCCTTTTGTTTTGTTTTTAATTCTCTCTATTTAATTTTATCTCAGATCTGTTTTGCCTCCATTTCTGCTTTAAGAAAAGGGTCACCCACCACGACCCACATATTTTTTGTAAATGAGAGTCTGCAAATTAGTGCCTGTCTGCGTGATGAAAAAATGCATTTAAAACACATTCATATTTTAGAGAATGCAGTTAATATTTGCATCATTAATGATTGATCTTATACACCCGTGACCCACCTGCAATTAATCAAAATGTATTTTTTTTAGTTGTACAAGCTAACTAGTTGTTACTGGGCCACTAGTAAGATGCATGACTGATGCAACACTGTGCAGCTCTATGGATTTTAATTTAAACATTTAAAGTCATGAACCAATGTTTGTTTTCTAACTCCAGGGATCATTAAACTGAAAAATAATGGAGATTTCTTCATCGCTAATGAAGGCCGAAGACCCATTTACATTGATGGACGACCAGTTTTGTCTGGAAACAAGTGGAAACTCAACAACAACTCTGTGATGGAGGTATGGACAAGCTTAGATTTGAGTCACAAAATCACCGTTTGGAAAAATGACAGTTGTCAAAAAAGAATGATTTACCACATTTACATCACATATTTTGTATATAGTATATAAATAAATGACTTCTGTATGTCTAAATCTTATCAATATATATAATATAGAAATTTATGACCTTATGGTTTTGTTTTTCAAGACCATTAATTGCATGAAAAATACAGATTGACCAAAAAAATAAGCACTGATATGAAATTCTATTCACACACTAGTTTTAAGCGAGACAGCTTGCATTTTGCCTGAGAATATAATACTTTTCATTGACATTTCATAACTAGGGAATGCGATATATGTTTGTTTTACGTTATGCCCCGCTGTAAAATATTTTGTCAGTTATAACTGCTCTATGTGTGAAATCTCTGTAATTTTTTATTTTTTTTATCTTTCATGACTCTCCATAGAAAAATCATAGAAATTAATTTGTCAAAGGGGGTATGAATACTAGAATTTATTTATTGCCTATGATTCATTTTAGTATACAGTTCTAGAATATTTATAGTATCAACTCCTAAATATCAAGAGAACAGTTTACATTTACATTTAGTCATTTAGCAGACGCTTTTATCCAAAGCCACTTACATTTGGGGAATACAAAAAGCGATTCATCTTGAAGAGGCAGTCAGACAGAGGAAGTGCTCGTAACACCAAGTCTCAGTCATTGTTCAAATAAGTACAAGCTAGTAAGCGGAGAGAAAGATAGAGGGAAAGAGTTTTTTTTTTTTTTGAGTTTAGGATGAAGTCAAGTACTGCCGAAAGAGATGAGTTTTCAGTTGTTGCTTGAAGATTGCCAGGGATCCAGCGTTCCGGATAGGGGTGGGAAGATTATTCCACCAGCCAGGAATGGTGAACGAGAATGTTCTGGAGAGTGATTTTGAGCCTCTCTGTGACGGTACCACAAGGCGTCGCTCACTAGCAGATCTCAAACTTCTGGAGGGGATGTAGGTTCGTAATAGTGAGTGGAAGTAGGAGGGTGCAGAGCCTGTGGTAGTTCTGTACGCAAGCATCAGTGTCTTGAACTGGATGCGAGCTGCCACTGGTAACCAGTGCAAGGAGATGAAGAGAGGTGTAACATGCGCTCTTTTGGGCTCGTTGAAGATCAGTCGTGCCACTGCATTCTGAATCATTTGTAGAGGTTTGATTGTGTTTGATGGCAGACCAGCCAGAAGAGCATTGCAGTAGTCCAGCCTAGAAACAACCAGGGCCTGGACAAGAAGTTGTGCAGCATGCTCTGTCAGAAAGGGCCTGATATTTCTGATGTTGTGTAGTGCAAACCTGCAGGATCGAGCGGTCTTTACAATGTGCTCTTTGAAGGTCAGCTGGTCATCAAAGATTACACCAAGATTTCTGACCGAAGTTGATGGGGTAATCATTGATGAGCCTAACTGAATCGTGAAGTCATGCTGTAGAGTCGGAGTGGCAGGGAAGACCAGAAGTTCCGTCTTTGCCAGGTTGAGCTGTAGGTGATGTTCTTTCATCCATGCCGAGATGTCCGCCAGGCAGCCTGAGATCCGTGCAGCAACCGTTGGGTCATCTGGTTGAAAAGAGAGATAGAGCTGTGTGTCGTCGGCATAGCAGTGATAGGAGAAGCCATGTGCATGTATGATGGGACCCAGCGATGTAGTGTATGTGGAGAAGAGGAGGGGTCCGAGTTTCTATCACATTCTCCTCTATGTAGAGACAGTGTATCAGCTACTATTATGATCAATCACCAAGAAAAAAAAAGTGTTATACGGGATTCGGTTAAAGCTCAGTTATTATTGTGGAGGCCATAAGTATAATTTTGCAACTCAATCACTTATAGATTTTTCAACAGCAAAATGTTTGCAAAATAATGACAAGTCAGAGTCATGTGTTCAGGCCCTTAAAAATGACTTTCTTGCTCTTGGTTTCGGTTAGACCAAAGGTGTCAACTTTGAGGCCTGCAGGCCAAATCCGACCCTCCTCCTCATTTCATGTTGCCCATGAATTCATTTCTGAAACCTATAACTGAAAAGTCTCTGAAAAGTTAGTGCTTTCCTTGTGAATATGAGCCCGTTTGATGTGTCTGATCACACTGGTGAATGTTCAGCGCTTGATGTGATCCAGCAAAAATATTGGCAATATTTGAAATATATTGATATTTTTGCTTTTGGTTTAGTGATGGTGCGTTGACCGTTTAGCGTCACTCACAGGACATTTAAATTCTGAAGTTCCACAATGCGTACAGCAACCATCGTAATAAAATGTTGCCAGATTCTGCTTAATCTGTTTTGTATAAAACTGATTGCGCTTTGTTTTGTGCAGCATAGTATCATTTTGCATAATGTTTTTCTAATGAGCCTGCCTCTTCGCTGCTAACTCTAAAGGGCTGTTTTTGTAGGTTCATCTCTTTCTTTAGGTTCAGTACACAGCTGGTGACAAACACTTTTTTTTTCTTTTTTTTTTAGCAATGAGCATTTGAATCATTTAGATTTTAAAAGGACTGCAACAAACAGTTAGAATTGTTTGACAGATCAACAAGACTTGTGTCTTAGAAATAAGAACAGAGATATCTTGAAATTTCAGGAATTCTGGAATTAATCAGCCTTACTGACACGGTGACGGTGCAGAGAATGCACACTAATGCACAAGTGTTTGACAGCTGCCAAGACAGTCAGACATTATCAATGTTTCCATTCACAGTTGCGAATTGAACTTATGCACACATATTGCATAAAACATTGGCGAATAAAGCACCGTTTCCATCCAACGAGTCAAAGAGAATAAATCGTCATTTCCCGATAAACTGGCACTAAATATCACTAAGAAAATTAGGAGAAGCCACCGAATATAATAACTTTCATATATGATAAATTACTTGTGCCTCGAGCAGATGAAGCAAAGTAAATGCAGTCATTGCTTTCGCAGGTGGATCCTGCTGTTTGGGAACGCAGTCGTGTAAGACAATTTTACAGAAATACTTACGACAGACTTTGGCTTAAGCATTTCAGAATGACTAAAACAATATTTGAGATGCTGTGCAACAAGCTCAGTCCCATGGTTAGTCAAGTTGCGTCATCCCATCGCTCAAAGTCACATTACTTCTTTTGATAGACATCGAGGAATTTATTCGGCAAATACGTTTCCATCTCCCATTATTCGTATTAACTCTTTTTTGCGAATTATGGGGATTTTATTTCTTTTTGAAATTGGCCATTTTCATTGCTTGTTTCTGATGTGATGCTTCAAAATGTGCATAAAAAGAGGAAAGTGAAGGAAACAGCTGTTGTGCTGGTACCAAATCCACTCGCTACTAAGGTTATTATAGTTTTGGGTATAATTTTGATATTTTGTTTTCTATATCAAATTTAGTTTAGTTTCATTACAATAACACTGCTGTAGGAAGGCTGGTATTGCTTCATTATCAAATGTTTATTACACTAATAATGTGAAATTAACATACTGAAAATAGCAGTTTTGTGGATCAGCGTGTCATTACGTACTGTTTTTATAATGTACTATGTATTACATAAAATGTCAGAATGTTGTGCCTTACCCTTAATAATGTTATTGCATATAACATGCTCAGCTGTGTTTGTTTTGTCCAGATTGCAGGTCTTCGCTTTGTGTTCCTGATCAATCAGGAGTTGATTTCTCTCATTAAAGCTGAAGCTGCCAAGATGAATCAGCCATGATACTGAAGTCACCAGTTCACGAGCGGTCAAACACCATTGAGTCTGACAGCGACGCAGCAAGACAGGAGCTGGACTGTCCTATCTTTACCTCTGAGTAGAGCCATATACAGGAGACCTTTCAGCACAAGATTATAGCGGCTCTCATTGCAACAACTGAGCCGTGATCTGTAGCTCAGATTGGAGGGAAAATCATTTGGAGAAGAATTGGACATTTATATGCCTGTTATTTAAGGCACATTTGGACAGAAAGAACTGAATGTTTGTGTGTGTGTGATTGTAGATTTCCTTTTTTGTGTGTGTGTGTGTGTGTAAGAGAAACTGTTACTGTTTTGTTTGTTTCTACTTAAAACCCAGTAACCTTGTATTGTCTCATCTAAGACAGTTTGCTAATATTCTGCCATGACAGAAATTGTGTAAATATATTCATAAATGATTAAAGTGATTCAATGATGTGTCTGTGTATAACTATAGGAATGCATTGTGCGGTTCTTTGTGTTTGTCATTGACTTTAGCAACCACTGAAGATTTTAGAGTCAAGAGTGGTGATCTGGTGAACTTTGCATGCATTACTTTGGCCCTTGACATGAATTAATGTTGCAAACCCAGAGTGGATACAAGTACAGACAATGCATAAAAACACATTTAAACTAAAGCTTCAGATGTACTTATAATGCACAATTACTAACTAAACTACAGGTCAATTTTTTTTTATGGTTCGTTAATAAGTCTCTTCTGCTCACCAGCTGCATTAATTTGGTGAATGATTTATTAATACAATTATTGAATTTTATTACATTTTAAAATTATTTTCTATTTGAGCATGTGACACTGAGAACTGGAGTAATGACTAATGAAAATTCAGCTTTGCATCACTGAAAGAAATTATATTTTTTAAATATATTCAAATAGAAGACAGTTCAAATGTAATAACATTTCAGAACATTAATGTTTTTACTGTATTTTATGTATCAAATAATTGCAGCCTTGGCGAGAATAAGATCCTAACTTTTGACCTGCACTGCATGTTTTTTTTCCTCTCTCTGTACACAGTCAATTTCACATTGGTATTATTACAAGATAAGATATAAGAAGGCATAGGCAGGGAACTAGAGGGAGTTGTGGTGCTTGAACACTCGACTATGAAATGTTACAGAAAAAGAAAATTACAAATGTGTGATACTAAAATGAGCTAAATGATTTTTAGAAGGAGACAGTCGTGTTTGCATAGCTGCAAAAAGTCTGTTAGTTTTAGGTCAAATGATTACAAAAGCAGAAGAAAGTCCAACAAAGGAAAGGACACCCTGCTGACATCAGCAGTTGAAGCAGACTGACCACTTTGACATCAAAAATAATCAGATGCGACTCGATCGATTCAAACATTGGGAGAAAGGTTACTGAAGTTAAAACTTTACATACACCTTTCAGAATCTGCAAAATGTCAATTATTTGACCAAAATAAGAGGGATCATACAAAATGCATGTTATTGTTTATTTAGTACTGACCTGAATAAGATATTTCACATAAAAGATGGTTACATATAGTCCACAAGAGAAAATAAGTTGAATTTATAAAAATGACCCCGTTCAAAAGTTTACATACACTTGATTCTTAATACTGTGTTGTTACCTGAACGACCAAAGGGGTTTTTGTTTAGTGATAGTTGTGCATGAGTCCCTTGTTTGTCCTGAACAGTTAAACTGCCTGCTGTTCTTCAGAAAAATACTTCAGATCCCACAAATTCTTTGGTTTTCCAGCATTTTTGTGTATTTGAACCCTTTCCAACAATGACTGTATGATTTTGAGATCCATCTTTTCACACTGAGGACAACTGAGGGACTCATATGCAACTATTACAGAACATTCAAACGCTCACTGATGCTCCAGAAGGAAAAGCCATGCATTAAGAGCCGGGGGGTGAAAACTTTTGAACAGAATGAAGATGAATACATTTTTCTTGTTTTGCCTAAATATCATATTTTTTCATTTAGTACTGCACTTCAGAAGCTACAGAAGAGACATGTTTTCCAGAAGACAATTTATTAAGTTAAATTTACCTTGATCTTCAAATTCAAAAAGTTTTCACCCCCCAGCTCTTAATGCATTGTTTTTCCTTCTGGAGCATCAGTGAGCGTTTGAACCTTCTGTAATAGTTGCAAATGAGTCCCTCAGTGAGGAAAGATGAATCTCAAAATCAAACAATCATTGTTGGAAAGGGTTCAAATACACAAAAATGCTGAAAAACCAAAGAATTTGTGGGACCTGAAGGATTTTTCTGAAGAACAGCAGGCGGTTTAACTGTTCAGGACAAACAAGGGACTCATGAACAACTATCACTAAACAAAAAAACACAGCTTTGGATCTGCAGGTAACAACACAGTATTAAGAATCAAGGGGATGTAAACTTTTGAACGGGGCCATTTTTATAAATTCAACTATTATTTTGTCTTGTGAACTATATGTAACCATCTTTTATGTGAAATATCTTATTCACGGCAGTACTAAATAAACAATAACATATATTTTGTATGATCCCTCTTATTTTAGTAAAATAATTAACATTTTGCAGATTCTGCAAGGGGGATGTAAATTTTGACTTCAACTGTACATGTACGTCCATTCAATTCATCTCAGCAGAACTTCTGCTGAGATGAATTGAACTTAATTGAACTTAAACACAGTATTAAGAATCAAGGGGATGTAAACTTTTGAACGGGGCCATTTTTATAAATTCAACTATTATTTTCTCTTGTGGACTATATGTAAACATCGTTTATGTGAAATATCTTATTGAGTTCAGTACTAAATAAACAATAGCATTTTGTATGATCCTTCTTATTTTGGTAAAATAACATTTAGCAGATTCTGAAAGGTGTATATAAAGTTTTGACAACTGTATGTATATTATATAAATATAATCTGGGAATTTGATGGTGTAAGCTCAGTAAACATGGTGCTTGTTATGAAACCCTGCTGAAAAAAACAATAGAACCCTGCCCAAAACACAATAGAAAATCTAATGGATTGAATGGTTATGATGGGAATTGTATTGGTTTTAATGGAAACTATAATGGTGTCTACTGGTATGTGATGGATTCTATTGGAGGGATGTTAAATCCTATTGGGAAAATGCCCAAAACACACTACAAAAAGGAATTTTGTAATGGTTTTACTGGAAAAATCTAATGGTTGATAATGGTATTTTAATGGAAACCACTGGAATTTCTGTGATGGTTTCTATTGGGCTTCTATTGTTTTTTGTTTTTTTTAAGGCTGCGTCCACGTCACACTCGTGCGTCTCGTGAAGTTTCCAAGCTGCTCGCGCAGGATCTGTAGTTCGACATCAGCTCATGGCGGGTTCTGCTTCTCCGAGGACTGCGTGTTAATTACAGTAAGATCACAACAGTGTGTGAGATTTTGTGTTTAAGTTGTGCAGCGATGGGTTGAATCAAAATCCATTGGGTTGCGTTTGTTTTTATATGTGACACGTGACTATTTTTTATTTAGTTTGCTTGCTGTTTACAAACGATTCGATCATTTTCTAATTTAATACGGGTGCTAATTATTTGATTGCCATATCAATAATGGTGCATTTGTGTTTATTACATGATTTAACCATTCCTTGTTTATAGAAGCATATGTTTGACGTCTCTCTTTGATTGCAAACTACTGCACATGTGGCATAATTATATTGCTTATCAAACTGCAGCTTTTTATAACAAATGCACGTTAACTTGTTTAACTAGTCAAGGAGATATAACTCAAAGCTACTAGAACCTCCTCGGTTTTTAAAACCATGACGAGTGCAATGAAACCAAAAACAGATTTAATTAATTTCCCCCAACTAAATGACACTTGAGGGTTTGTTAAACGCACAGTTCTAGAAAGATTCACTGTAATATTTCCAAACAACTGGTTGGACTTTTTTTCTCAGTAAAGTGTAACTTATTTGTAAAATGAAGTATTCGACTGCATCCTAACTTTGCACCACAGTTACAGAAATGTGGCAAACCTTGAATGAACAGTTTATTACAGCATTACACCATGTTCCATCATTTTAATCCATTGTAAAACAGCCTAATAATAGTCTAACAGTTGGCTTTAATTTTGATGGTCCTAAAGCAATAAGCTGAACTAAAGTCAGTAGGATTTGTTATTGGTCCTTTTAATGAAAAGCCTGAGAAGATTAGTTGGTCCTAACAGCAAGGTTAATGTTTACTGTACACAAGAACAGCATGGACCAAAGCAAGTGCGTTATCCTTTATGACGTAATCATGTCAGTCCAAATATTTGAGCAACAGTTGCTCATTTCAAACCCTTAACCATTCTTTGGTTACATGACTGTTTGGTGGCTTGTTTACAAGGCTCTAGTTTTATTTCCTATGCAGGAGTCTTTCTGCTTAATCCTGCTGCCCCTCTTCTTATCATGTGCAAATACATGTTAATTACAGGCCATAAACCGTTTTAAAACCAGTAGCAGCTCATGCAGTGCATGTATCGCTGATATCAAGCTAATAGACGCAATCTTAAGTGAGGTCTGGGCTGATATGTAATGTTGGAGTCAGTAAATGGATGTTATGATGTTTATTGGGCATAAATCATTTTGAGGCGCAGTGAGATATACAAAGTTTTAAGAGACTAAAGTTTGAATTCTCTTCTTTTTGCTCATTTTAGGACCAAATGGCATTTAGGACTTTTTTTATTTTTTGGTCATTACCCAGCAGGCTTACATGTGGTTGCAGTGATAAGACAAATGTTTCATGATGAGTCATGATGGTGGTTAGTCTGAAAAGATCCATGCAGTATATTTTAAATTCACTAGATGTCTCATATTTAATACATTGCTCTTAAACTGAAAGTGAAAAAACAAAGAAACATGCAATAAAACAAAGATCCTGTGTACCTTGTACCCTGTGTTTTGTTAGTTTTATTTGGTATTTCTCAATGCAAAAGACTTCGTTATTGACTTTGACATATTAAACCTTTTTTTTTTGATGACTTTTTTTTTTTTTGTCCCATTGTTTAGATGACTGTTTGCACAAAATTCATATCATTTAATTATATATCTTTATTTTTTAACTAAGATGAATACTTCGAGCAGTGCTTGCTTGTTGAATTTTCCATGCATGATAACAAGGCTGTGAGGGCTAGACTTACAGACAATGGTACGCTTTGTATAAAGGTCCTAGATCAGAAGTAATTCTCAAAACTGTTTTATGTCATTTTTGTTTAGTAAAAGTCTTCAGGAAAAATATTTCTGAACATCTGGCAACAATGCAACACATTGAACAGGCTATACTTTTATTGAAAATAGTGAAGAAGTCCTCAGATGCCACGTTCTTTACAGCAGCATCTAGTAGAAATGACGTTGTGCAAAAAGCTGCTGACTGAATGAACTGCATGTGTACTGGAGTGAAGTTTACGCCAAATACATAAACCACGTGAAGGTGGTTTTTAAAAAAAAAGAAGGGTTTTTATTGTATTTTGTAAATGAACTATAATAAATGAAACATTGTAAATGATATATTAACATAAGTTAATAATCCACCACCTGCACGTGACGTCATTAACAACAGTCTTGTATTGTTTAACTAGCTAGGTTTAAACGATGGAGCTGCCACCATGTTACTAGGGTTTCAGGATACTGTCACAGCTCGCTTTCTAATGATGCATAGTGCTGTGTAGTGAATCAGCGAGTTGCAACGTTGTCAGAGATGTTTCTAGCCTTTCATCAGTACTGGTGCCCAGAGCAGTTGGTCCCCTGAGCTAGCACTGAAAACCACTGACCTACAGCATGTGTCTTGAGACACATATTTTAAAAGGTTAACTTCTTTTAACCTGACACAGCAGAAAATGTGAGACATGAGCGCAGTGGCCAGAGACATCCGTTTAGTGCAGGTTTGCATAGAGAACAGTGGAAAAACTGTGCTTCTGAATTCCGAGTGTTAATTTAATATACATGTATTATCCTAGCCAGCTAGTGAAAATGAAACGTCCAAACTGCACTTGAAATCATAGAATATGTAAACAATTTGATTTATGCACTAAATCCAGCAGAAGCCATTGGATTCCCACTCAACTCGTATATCATTAGAATCACAAACCCTACAAAGAAGTATAGAAGGGTTGAAAGAAACTTTCACATTTTCTTATTTGTTAACAACTTATTAAATTGTCTTCCTGAAACAGCAGTAGCAAACAAAATACAACTGTGCAAATTCAGAACTCACCCCAACCCACAGTAAAATAATTTTCACATGGATTTCAGAAAAGATGACACAACATCAATCGCTGAATGACACAAACTTATAGTTTCCACACTAGATCCATGCACATGAGAAGTTGAGAGTCCCATCGAGACAATGTCCAACAAACACACAGTCCAGGTCCGTCCATTGTGTGAGGAGGACTCCAACGGTTGACTAGCAATTTTTTGCTGCTGTGAGAGCAGCTAACACTAAACATCTTTGTTGGACGGACAAGGTGAAGTCCCAAAAGTCATTCATGAAAAAATGGCACGGAGTCAAACATATCTCAGTACCCAACAAATATAACAGGTCCTGTGAGAGCTGAGACCAAAAAGATGAGCGAGAAGGGCACTCCCAAAAAAAAAACAATGCGAAAACGTGCCTAAAGATCCGTAATATGACTGATTCATATTCAGAAAAAAAACAAAAAAACTTTGTGATTCCTTTGGTCCAGATCTATCTAGGATATGCGACATTACAGAATTCATATCTGCATCCAATACAATTTCAAAATCTGAAAATTTCAAGAGAGAGGTTGACAAAACAGAGAAAAAAGTAGGGTCAGGAGTACAAGGGGCATAAACTGAGAGAAATACAATATTCCTATTCTCCACTATTGTTTTATGTGTTATTCTACTGTCTGTATCACAACCTTTGTCTAAAATAGTCATATTTAAGGACACCCTTGGTTTTAGTATCCAAAGATGAGAGATACCACTTCATAAAACTTATTATTACACCTGTGTATATCCTCCTCTTTCAAATGGGATTCTTGAACTAACACTATATCAGTCTTTCTTCTTCGCAAAAAATCCAGAAACCTGTATGTTTGTGAGGGCCATTTAGGCCATTAATATTACAACTCAGAATATTATGGTCAGTCATAGGTATCGAACATAATTACTGCATAATAAGACAAAATACAAGTTTGAGAATAAAACCAGTTGAGTCTACCATTAAACCACCCCCACCCTTCCCATCACTATTAAAAAAAATATATAAATGCATTCCCATGAACTATGGCAGATCAAACCAAGAACAAACCTTGATCTGCCAGCACCCCTTAATATGGTCCGTGGCGTCAACCAATACCTGCACATTACTGACGCACCAACATTGGCCCCATAGTCACGTATTGACTAGGTAGGGTCTATTTAAAAAAAAAAAAAAAATATATATATATATATATATATATATATATATATATGTATATATATATATATATATATGTATATGTGTGTATATATGTGTATATATATGTATAATTTAAAAAAAAAAAAAAGGGAGAGAGAAGGAATACAACTAGAAACATAAATAAAATAACATCATAATCAGTAAAAAAAATACTCTATGCACAATGAATCAAAAAGCAGCTCATAAGCAACTCAAAACATTATTTTATCCATTGTATAGCATTTGACTGGATTCACTCTAGTGTCAAACTCACTCTAGTGGATTCACTCTAGTGTCAAACTCAGTTCCTGAAGGGCCACAGCCCTGCAGAGTTTAGCTCCAACCCTAATTAAACACACCTGATCCAGCTAATCAAGTCCTTCAGGCTCAATTGAAAACCACATGGTTTGTGAGTTGGAGCAGGGTTGGAACTAAACTCTGCAGGGATGACCCCTGCTTTAGACTGTCATTGTACTTTGACATTGTGTTGTTCTTTGTCTCTTTTCCCAGAAAGAGCAATGCAGCACCTAAAGCATTGCCAAGGTCTTGCTCAGGTCTTCCTTATCAGGAGTCAAAGGTAATTCTGCCATTTCATAAACCTTTGTTCCTTATCATTTAAGCATTTCCAAATAAGACACATGAAAGTTCATCTTTCACTTAGTCTGAATCCCCCACATTGCACCTTGATTAAATGATTTGCTTGATGTGAATGATTGAAGAGACATGGCCAGATTCTGTGAAATGCTCCTAAGAAACTTGAACATGTTTGTTATAATGAAATTCTTGCTTAAACGTCTCAGTTCCAGACTTTCAAAGAGCGTTATCCCATCACTGTCCGTGTGGGATGGTCATCTCTCTTGTCGCTGGAGGAGCACTGGTGGACATGGAAGACAGAAATATTTTACTGACAGGCTGCCGAAGTTTAGATTCGCTCTGGCAGGGCTTCTGGCAGGTACTGGAGCCGTTTTAGCCTATAAGCTCCACCAAGACAAGGTGAGACACCTGATATGTTGATTCCTAAATATGAAAAATCTCTAAAGGTATAACCAGGGGAAGATATCTACAACAGTGGGTGCATATAAATCTACTAAAAATAACAACAATGCCACACAACCAATGAAAATAACCTTAGGGTTGATTAATTTGTTGAAAATGCACAAAAGTCACAAAAAGCATTGCTTTGACATACTTTGTGTTTCAAACACATTTGGAAACAGTGCTTTTGTTGCTAAAGGCTTGTCATGTTTTTCTCAGGAATCACAGCAAATTAAAAACTAACAAAGACCTTTGTGCACATCGTCATCACTTTAGAATGAAGGTGAAGATTAATCATGTTTTGCAAATAAATTACTTTTTTTGCACACCAAAAAAAAAACTAAAAAAAACTTTAATAACAACATAAGTGAACTTTAAGAAACATATTCAAATGCCATGACCCCTTTAAATTTTGTGTGCAAGGATGTCAAAACAATCAAACCCTGTCAATTATTACTGAAGTCTTACAATATCATTCAGTTTGACATAAAAGAACATTGATGCCTCACAGTCTGTAAGATCTCACTGGGCTCATATCATACAATCTGACAAGCAACAGTTGTAAAGGACATAAAAATTGCAGTGTGCCTAGTGCTTTATACGGTGGCCGAGAGTGTTCAACGCGCTGCAACTTCAGAAAACACATGTAAATTTGTTTGTGTTGTGAGCATTTGCAGCACGTGTGTTGTCAAATTGAAGTTGTTTTCTTAATTTGCAGGTGTTTTTTCTATTTGCAGCGCGTTGAGCTCTCTCGGCCATCGTAGCTTTAGTTGTCATTGAGCAATCTTTTTTTTATTGTCTATTTTTGTTCAGGTTCAGTGGGCTGCTACCTCAGCACAGTTACGGGTAACGCAGACTTCAGATCTTCCCGTTTACACCCTAGAAGAAGTCACAAAGCATTGTTCCCTTGACAGTGGTGTGTGGGTCACCTATAAAGGAGGAGTCTACGATATCACAGAATTTGTGTCCATGCACCCTGGCGGCGACAAAATACTTCTGGCTGCAGGTGGATCTCTGGAACCGTTCTGGGCTTTATATGCCGTTCATCAGCAAGACCATGTCCTAGAACTCCTCTCGGAGTATAAAATCGGTGTTCTTAATCCAGAGAGTTACAAGAAGCAAGAGAGTGCCAACCCTTTAGACCCTTACTCTGCTGAGCCAACACGTCACCCTGCTCTTCAGATTAACAGTCTGAAACCTTTCAACGCCGAACCACCTGCATCTATACTTTCGGATAATTATATCACCCCTTCAGTCATATTTTTTAAGCGTAATCATCTTCCAGTGCCCTGGTTGGATCCCGAAGCTTACAGGTTGGAGATCGAGGGTCTCCGTGGTGGAGTGGTATCACTTAGTCTAAGTGAGCTAAAGTCTCGTTTTCCAAAACACACCATTACAGCGACGCTTCAGTGTGCCGGAAACCGTCGTTCTGAGATGAACGAAGTCAAGCAAGTCAAAGGACTCAATTGGGGCATCGCCGCGATAAGCAACGCTACATGGTCAGGTGCACGTCTGCGGGATGTACTGTTGTCCTATGGCTTTGGACCAGAGGTTGCAGCAAAAGCGAAACATGTCCAGTTTGAAGGGTTAGACAGGGACGTGACTGGTACAGCATATGGTGCATCTATTCCACTGAGCAAGGCTGTGAGCGAAGAAGGTGACGTTCTCCTCGCGTATGAGATGAACGGCGAGGACCTCCCACCTGACCATGGCTACCCTGTCCGTGTAGTTGTACCTGGAGTTGTTGGAGCCCGCAATGTCAAATGGTTGGGGAAAATTGTTGTAAGTGACGAAGAAAGCAAGAGCCACTGGCAGCAGAATGATTACAAAGGCTTTTCTCCAGGCACTGACTGGGACACTGTGGATTTTAAATCAGCACCAGCCATCCAGGAGCTCCCCATACAGTCAGCCATCACTCACCCAGCAGAGGGAACCTCAGTAGACCTCAGTGATCGGGAGGTGACTGTGAAAGGCTATGCGTGGAGTGGGGGAGGAAGAGAGGTTGTGAGAGTGGACGTCTCGGTAGATGGAGGGAAAACGTGGCATGTAGCCAAACTTCGCACCAGTGATCAAGGACAGCACCCTGCTCCTCCTCCTCCACCTGGAAGAGCCTGGGCTTGGAAGCTGTGGGAGATAGACGTTCCGATTCCTCAAAGGGCTCAGGAGCTGGAGATTGTGTGCAAAGCAGTGGACAGTAGTTACAACATGCAGCCAGACACTGTTGCTCCAATCTGGAACTTACGAGGAGTGCTTAGTAATGCGTGGCATCGAGTAAAGGTAAAAGTGAGCTAGGATTTCAAATACCAAAAATGAACGTTATATGTGAATGTAAGATGCATATAAACAAATTATTGGAATTTTCTTTGGTGCACGTTGGGTTGTAGCTTTGCAGCTGTTTTGAGCTTGTGGGTTCTTGAAAGTGCTTGAAATTTAGATTTTTCTTGCATAACTGGCTTGATGGATAATTCCTGGTGTTCAAGACCAGGATACTTGGTCAAAACTGACTGTACCAAAAAAAGTCATCAATTGTCATTCATTCCCAGGAGAAAAAAAAGTCCACTTCCATAATGTCCTTAAATTTCACACTCTAATTTTGTACTTGATATACAAAAACAAAATTATTCTCTATTACTTAAGATAATCTTAAGAACATCAAAGTGTACTCAAATGTGCTATTTTGGGACACCATGAATATGAATAAAGAATTTTTTTGTATATCAAGTACAAAATTAGTGCGTGAAAATAGAGCACTTTTAAGTACATTACGGAAATGCACTTTTTTTCTCCTGGGTTGCTATCATGAAATCGTATATATGTAAACCACTTGGTTCATAATTGCATCAACATAGGCTTGTAATGATGAAGGCCTGCATTTCCACTAACAGCTGATTATGTTACATAAACTGCCTACAAATAAGGTCTGTTTAAGAATCATATTCTTATTTTTTTATATATATATACTTTTTTTTTTCACTAAAATTATTCAACCCCCAGAGCATGTATAGCAATTGACAAATGTAAGCTTTTCTGAAGTTTATATGTTTAATGACATACTGAAAGTGATCAATATGTAATGTAACATCAATATGTAATTTTTTTTTTTTCCCTTAATGCAGCTTTGTTTGAATTATTTAGCCCCTGTTTTAACATTCCTGTTCTTTACATCACTTACTGGTGGGCTGGTATTGCAAGGTGTATATTCATATTAAAACAAATAAAAATTTTGTGACCTATTGCAACACTTACTGAGCTTCAACTGTGACACACATAAGATTATCCCATGAATGTGCTGAAGTTGAGTTGCAAATATGGCCCTACATGTGGGAATTTATGTCATCGGTCACATGGTCAAGAGGACATCTTAATCCTAGATTTGATTCCTAGCTCCTAGAACATATTTTACATTTACATTTAGTCACTTAGCAGACCCTTTTATCCAAAGCAACTTGAGGACAATAGAAGCAATCAAAATCAACAAAAGAGCAATGATATGCAAGTGCTATAACAAGTCTCAGTTAACTTAACGCAGTACACGTAGTTAGGTTTTTTATTCTTTTTAATTATATAATAAAAAGAAAACAGAATATAAAAAAATTAGTGCAAGCGAGTGTTGGAGGCTTTTTTTGCTTTTGCTAATTGTATAATAAAAAAGAAAACGGATAGAATACAAAAAGATTAGAAAAGCTAATGTTAGTATATATATTAGAATAGAGAGAGCTAGAGTTAGAGGGTCAAACAAAGATGGAAGAGATGTGTTTTTAGCCGATTCTTGACGATGGCTAAGGACTCAGCTGCTCAGATTGCGTTGGGCAGGTCATTCCACCAGGAGGGAACATTTAATGATTGAAAGTGATTTTGTGCCTCTTTGGGATGGGATAATGTGTCGTTCACTTGCAGAACGCAAGCTTCTAGTGGCACATAAGTCTGAAGTAATGAATTTAGGTAAAGGGGTGCAGAGTCAGTGGTGGTTTTGTTGGCAAACATTAATGCCTTGAATTGTATGTGAGCAGCTATTGGTAGCCACTAGCCCGTGCAAATTAGAGGTGTGACTTGCATTCTTTTTGGCTCATTAAAAAATAATCTTGCTGCCGCATTCTGGATTAATTGTAAAGGTTTGATAGAACTGGCTGGAAGACCTGCCGAGAGAGCACTGCAATAGTCCAGCCTGGACAGAACAAGAGCTTGGACAAGGAATTGTGAAACGTGTTGGGAAAGAAAGGGTCTGATCTTCTTTGTTGAATAAAGCAAATCTGCAGGACCGGATAGTTTTAGCAATGTGGACTGAGAAAGTCAGCTGATCATCAATAATAACTCCAAGGTTTCTGGCTGTTTTTGAAGAATTTTTGGTTGATGTGCCCAACTGGATGTTGAAATAGTGATGAAACGATGGGTTTGGTGGAACCACAAGCAGTTCTGTCTTGGCAAGGTTGAGTTGAAGGTGATAGTTCTTCATCCAACAAGAAATGTCTTGTAGACCTGCTGAGATGCGAGCAGCTATCGTTGGATCATCAGGATGGAATGAGAGGTAGACTTGAGTGTCATCAGCATAGCAGTGATATGAAAAGCCATGTTTCTGAATGACAGAACCTAGTGATGCCATGTAAACAGAGAAGAGAAGTGGTCCAAGAACTGAGCCCTGAGACACCCCAGTAGCTGGATGTTACGACTTAGATACCTCACCTCTCCAAGATACCTTGAAGGACCTATCTGAGAGGTAAGACTCAAACTACTGGAGTGTGGTTCCTGAGATGCCCTTTACCATAGGGTTGACCGGAGGATCTGGTGGTTAACCATGTCAAAAAGTTTTAGCATTATATCAAGTAATTATATTTTTATACCATCAAGCTGGCTTTGATTTATTTATTTTAGTTTTTTTATACATAAGATGTGTAAAATGGTATTTAAAAAACCTGAATAATTCATAATTTAAATGTTAGAATGAAAGATAAAATAAAGTGAAACGAATGCAGAACCACATTGCACTGGCTTCAGTACCATGTTATTGGAGTAAACTGGACTAAAATTCAGAATACTACCATGCTATATCATGACAAATGTAGGTTGCCTATTATAAAATTACATTTTACAGTCCCACTTTTTAATACTGAATGTTGATTTATTTTTTAACCATTTAAATGTTACTATTTTAATGTTCAGAAGGTGTTGTAGGAGTATTATATTGTAAATCCGAACCTTAATACAATTTGTAATGTGAATGTAATTGATATTTTGTCAATCACTACTTAGAAGTAAACACTCAAATGTGTTAAATGAATTTTGTCCTATTCGTTTGTGATATTAATTTTACAATATGGTATACTTCATAATACTCAAAGAAGAAAATGATCTAGACCAGGGGCGCGTCAAGTGATCCCAAGCGAGACTATGGGTGCTCCAGAGCGGGAACACAATGTCAAAAAACTGATTAAATAGATACATCTGTGACTATACCTTTTCAAGACTCAACCTAAGAGACATCTAGTGGTTGAGTTTTGAAAATGTAGTATAGTCACAGGTGTATCTATTTAATCAGTTCTCATTAAACACTAAATCTAATTGTCTTACACCCTGACGAAGGCCTGCTTGGGCTTATACGCATTGGTGTTTTTTAATATGTAGCTCTGTCTAATAAACGTTTTTGTACTTCGCTTGCTATGTGATTGCCTGGATGTGGATATTTTGTTTTGCAATGGAATCCACTTTGTTTTTTGATATGGTATACTTCATGTTAAATGTTTAACTGCAATATGTCATTAGGGGGAAAAGAAAATAGACATTCATATGTCTTTGAAGATGTGTGTGTGTATATATTGTGTGTATATAAAGTGAATGTTTTAATGGGGTGTCAGTGAAAGCATACGCAACTCGTGTCTTGAAATGATCAATTTATTGCAGACGTCAGTAAGGTCAGTGCATCATTTTATTTGATCTACATACTCTAATTGGAGGAATAACAAAATATGACTCGATCTCAGTTGACTGCAGCATTAAATATGTGATTGACATGATCTATAGAGCAAATGTTTACTACACATATTCTTTACGTCGCAATAGACAAACCGAATACTCACTTGACAAGTCACTTGTCACCTTTAAAGCCTAATTTCGTTTACATTTCTGACTAATGACGATGATTAATGACGCAAAGCTGTAACTGACCTGGAGAAGAAAAAATGATCTTAATACTCCTCTCCCTCCTCTTCTCCCTCTCCCTCGACTGAATCTACACCCACCTCCTCATAATCTTTCTCCAGGGCTGCCATGTCTTCTCTAGCCTCAGAGAACTCGCCCTCCTCCATACCCTCACCTACGTACCAGTGCACAAAGGCACGCTTAGCATACATCAGGTCAAACTTATGATCAAGCCTGGCCCAAGCCTCCGCAATAGCAGTAGTGTTGCTTAGCATGCACACAGCTCGCTGCACCTTCGCCAAATCACCTCCAGGTACAACAGTAGGGGGCTGGTAGTTGATACCGACTTTGAAACCAGTTGGACACCAGTCCACAAACTGGATGGAGCGCTTGGTCTTTATGGTGGCAATAGCAGCATTTACATCTTTAGGTACAACATCACCACGGTACAACAGACAGCAAGCCATGTACTTGCCGTGACGTGGGTCACATTTGACCATCTGATTAGACGGCTCAAAGCAAGCATTCGTGATCTCAGATACTGAGAGCTGCTCATGGTAAGCTTTCTCAGCAGAGATCACAGGAGCGTAAGTTGCTAAAGGAAAATGGATACGTGGATACGGCACCAAGTTGGTCTGAAACTCAGTTAAATCAACATTTAGAGCGCCGTCAAACCGTAGGGAGGCAGTAATGGAGGACACAATCTGGCTGATCAACCTGTTAAGGTTGGTGTAAGTGGGACGCTCGATATCAAGGTTTCTACGGCAGATGTCATAGATGGCCTCGTTGTCGACCATGAAAGCACAGTCTGAGTGCTCTAGGGTGGTGTGGGTGGTAAGAATGGAGTTGTAGGGCTCCACCACAGCAGTAGACACTTGTGGAGCTGGGTAGATAGAGAACTCGAGCTTGGACTTCTTTCCATAATCAACAGAAAGGCGCTCCATCAGTAAAGAGGTGAAACCAGAACCAGTTCCTCCTCCAAAGCTGTGGAACACCAAGAAACCCTGAAGTCCAGTGCACTGGTCAGCCTGGGAGGAGGGGGAATAAAGAGAAACAGTTATCAAGTCTATCATATTTAATATTGAGTTAAAACGTAAACTAGTGTTGAATGAAAACAGGCTGACTGCGATTACAAGGATGCCTTACCAGTTTGCGAATCCTGTCAAGAACCAGATCAATGATCTCTTTGCCAATAGTGTAATGGCCACGAGCGTAGTTGTTAGCTGCATCCTCCTTTCCGGTGATCAGCTGCTCAGGGTGGAAAAGCTGACGGTAAGTTCCGCTGCGAACCTCATCTGAACCACAAAAAAGAGGGTGGAGAGAATGAAAGCTGTGAAGCTCGTGGACTAACCATAAGAGACTGCTAATCAGGCAATTACTAACCAATCACAGTGGGCTCCAGATCTACAAACACTGCCCTGGGAACATGCTTGCCAGCTCCTGTCTCACTGAAAAAAGTGTTGAAGGAGTCATCCCCTCCACCAATAGTCTTATCACTGGGCATCTGTCCATCCGGCTGAATCCCATGCTCAAGACAGTAAAGTTCCCAGCAGGCATTGCCAATCTGGACACCGGCTTGACCCACATGAATGGAAATACACTCACGCTGTTGTGGAAAAGGAACATAAATGACTCTGTCATAAACATTTATCCTGAAAATTAGGATAATTACCAGTAATGAGATACAATGAAGCTTTATAAAAATTTAATTTTCAAATGATATATTTAATTACACACCACATTTCATTCAAATTCATATCAATTTTCTAACAAAACGTTATTAGGTAAACATTAAGTTGTGCTGTATAAAACTATACCAACACCATTTTCAGTTGTATAATTTTCCAAGCTAGGCAACAATGGCATCCAACGTGAAATGCCAGACGATATAAAATAGCTTGCACCACATGAATGGAAATACACTCGCGCTGCTGTAAAGAAAAACAACAGTTTTATTATATAATAGTTATTTGCAGCCTTATATAATTTTGACTTACTACTACGTTACTATAAGATAGAAATGTACATACTTTGCCAATGTAAATTGGGTGTTGCAACATGCCATTCTATGCTTTAGATATAAAACTGAATATGGCCAAAGAGGCAAGAGCAACCATGAATGCCACCTTCCGCCTCCTCTCCTATTTGGAAACCTCAAGCTCCACCCAGCTGTTCCCTATTTCATGCCTGGCAACATGGGTTTACTTAAAGAACTACAAGCCATTTTACCAAATTGCAGCACTATGTTTCAATCTACAGTCTATGCAATATAAATTCAATCCATACCAAGGCAGAGAACTCTATTTTCATTCTAGGTTTATACACAGTCATTTATTTGCTGATGGGGATAAAAGAAAACTGTTTCTAGTAAGCTACAGCATATGTTTCCTGGGTTTAGCTGGTCAGAGTAGATTATTTATTCAGAGTAGTGCATTTAATGAGATTATGACTGTCTGCATATGCTGCAGTGTGCATTCACTGCTATGCATTTGTTTAAATTTCACAAACGATTCAAGGAAGGATAGTTCTAAACAAAAGCAAACGTCTTTAGTCCAAACATATAATAAATACCTGTCCTGGTGAATTACAACCTCTGTTACTTAACAATGCAATGGATTTGACCGTCAAAAGATCTAATATATTTATAACGTAGCCTATTTGACCACAATTGTGGTCTACAATATTCAGCAGGAATATATCGAGCAGATGTCGTTTATTAAAGCGATGGCACAGGTGTAGTGTAACCTGCCTCGTCTATCCAATAATTATAATGCACACAGCATATGCTTTCTTTAAAATATAGCCTAAAATGTAATACAGCTAGTCAGCTACTCACCATTTTTGTATGCTTTGGAAGGATCTGGAAACAATATTTTGCTGTACTGCGTTACTGTTGTCGAGTCGATGTAGTAACTGCGCGCAATCCTCGAGTCGAAGCCTTTTATAGCGCGACAAAGCGTCAGGATATGTGACCTATTTCATGCATTCTGAACATAGACTACTCATTTCATTGCATCACAACACTTGTTTCATTCAGGCTATTTGCATGCCGTTGATTTATGAATAGCTAATCTCTGGGGATAATTATTACTTCGAAGAATTCCCAGCGCATTTTATGTAGGCTACACTTTAAAAATGAAATAAAACCGCTAGCTATGACATTGAGTCAGTCAGTTCAAGTTCTCTTTCAAAATCAGAGAGACTGATTTCACTTGGTGCTTGTTGAACAGTGTCTTGGTGGTCTGCAGCATTGTGACGTCATCTGCTGCAGCAGACGGGCGGTGGCCCTTCAGCCCGGTACCCTAGAAATATTGTCTAGGCAGCTTATTAGGTTTTAAAACACATTATGTTTGCATGGATCAGAATGATAAGATTGCATCAAAGCATCTAAAACGCGTCTATTGTTATTCATGTGTAACTATAATAGAAATGATTCCCAACAGTCTGTTCTGAATTTGTTATAAGAACTGTGTTCAGTAGGTTTACTGAAATTTACGGTCAAAACTAACACGAATGGCATAATGTTCAAATATCATTTTAAATTATTTTTAGGATAGAGGTTTGATTCAGTCTAATAAAATTACACGAATGCCACTTTGTGCGATGTTTGTAAATAGGCGAAATTTATTGCAACCATAAAATCTTTTTTTTCCACAAAAAGATGTAACTTTTAATCAATGATTTAACCTCAGTAAGACTGGCGTGAAATAAAACTATTTAGTTTGGAGTGTTTTGAGAAGATGTTTGGTTGCTCATGAGCCACTCCCTCCTGCAGCTTGCTGTCATAGCAACATCTCCATCTTCTCTGCAGTGAGATCAGCACATATCAGCGTCTGCAGCAGCTGGGAAAAAACACAAAATGGTGAGTGAATACTCTGTTCATTTTCTGCCTTATAATATTCATCTTATTTCGCTGTTTTGTGCTTTAATCAGAGGGTTTTGCACAGTTCTTGTAATCTATTGTTAGAAGAGGAGTCAGAGAAGCATGATGAGCTGTCTATTATTCATAAGACAATATTTCTGGCTCGAGAGCCTAAAAAGCTACAGCTAAATAGCTATGTTATATATTTTTCCAAAACTGATTTTGCAGTTCTTGAAATATAACGGTGTGACATTTGCATTGCAAGCTTATCTGGATAATTACCATCTGAAAATGTGCTGATATTTTATTTTTTATACAGTTATGAGTTTCATAATACAGCTTAGAAAGTTTTGCTAACAACGTTTTGTTGGTAAATGAATATTCCAATTCAATGTGTAGTGTAATCAAATATAAGCTGTCATAATAAAAAATAACATTTTATAAAGCTTCATTACTGGTAATTATCCTAATTCAGGATAATAAAAAAAAAAAGAATTAATTTCAGGATAAATGTTTATGACAGAGTCATTTATGTTCCTTTTCCACAACAGCGTGAGTGTATTTCCATTCATGTGGGTCAAGCCGGTGTCCAGATTGGCAATGCCTGCTGGGAACTTTACTGTCTTGAGCATGGGATTCAGCCGGATGGACAGATGCCCAGTGATAAGACTATTGGTGGAGGGGATGACTCCTTCAACACTTTTTTCAGTGAGACAGGAGCTGGCAAGCATGTTCCCAGGGCAGTGTTTGTAGATCTGGAGCCCACTGTGATTGGTTAGTAATTGCCTGATTAGCAGTCTCTTATGGTTAGTCCACGAGCTTCACAGCTTTCATTCTCTCCACCCTCTTTTTTGTGGTTCAGATGAGGTTCGCAGCGGAACTTACCGTCAGCTTTTCCACCCTGAGCAGCTGATCACCGGAAAGGAGGATGCAGCTAACAACTACGCTCGTGGCCATTACACTATTGGCAAAGAGATCATTGATCTGGTTCTTGACAGGATTCGCAAACTGGTAAGGCATCCTTGTAATCGCAGTCAGCCTGTTTTCATTCAACACTTGTTTACGTTTTAACTCGATATTAAATATGATAGACTTGATAACTGTTTCTCTTTATTCCCCCTCCTCCCAGGCTGACCAGTGCACTGGACTTCAGGGATTCTTGGTGTTCCACAGCTTTGGAGGAGGAACTGGTTCTGGTTTCACCTCTTTACTGATGGAGCGCCTTTCTGTTGATTATGGAAAGAAGTCCAAGCTCGAGTTCTCCATCTACCCAGCTCCACAAGTGTCTACTGCTGTGGTGGAGCCCTACAACTCCATTCTTACCACCCACACCACCCTAGAGCACTCAGACTGTGCTTTCATGGTCGACAACGAGGCCATCTATGACATCTGCCGTAGAAACCTTGATATCGAGCGTCCCACTTACACCAACCTTAACAGGTTGATAGGTCAGATTGTGTCCTCCATTACTGCCTCCCTACGGTTTGACGGCGCTCTAAATGTTGATTTAACTGAGTTTCAGACCAACTTGGTGCCATATCCACGTATCCATTTTCCTTTAGCAACTTACGCTCCTGTGATCTCTGCTGAGAAAGCTTACCATGAGCAGCTCTCAGTATCTGAGATCACGAATGCTTGCTTTGAGCCGTCTAATCAGATGGTCAAATGTGACCCACGTCACGGCAAGTACATGGCTTGCTGTCTGTTGTACCGTGGTGATGTTGTACCTAAAGATGTAAATGCTGCTATTGCCACCATAAAGACCAAGCGCTCCATCCAGTTTGTGGACTGGTGTCCAACTGGTTTCAAGGTCGGTATCAACTACCAGCCCCCTACCGTTGTACCTGGAGGTGATTTGGCGAAGGTGCAGCGAGCTGTGTGCATGCTAAGCAACACCACTGCTATTGCGGAGGCTTGGGCCAGGCTTGATCATAAGTTTGATCTGATGTATGCTAAGCGTGCCTTTGTGCACTGGTACGTAGGTGAGGGTATGGAGGAGGGAGAGTTCTCTGAGGCTAGAGAAGACATGGCAGCCCTGGAGAAAGATTATGAGGAGGTGGGTGTAGATTCAGTCGAGGGAGAGGGAGAAGAGGAGGGAGAGGAGTATTAGGTTTCCTTCATTGTCATTGTCCTTTTTTAGACCGAACAATTTCACAACCTTAAAAACTTACATAATGGTTTACCTATGGTGTTAGCTTGAATGTGTGTAATTTACTGACAAATATTACAACGAAAGCTAATTGTGGATGTTTTGTGTGCATTTTTTGGTTTTAAGAACTCAATAAAAACCTTAAAATGAACATTCATATGCTTTTGATCGCTTTTTTTTTTTTTTGTAAAGTTACTGTGCAAGTACGTGTATTGATTGATTGATTTATGTGGTACTGATGTAAAAGCACATCACTGACAGATATGACATTCTGTTACATTTGAAATATCAGTATATCATAAACATTCCTAATCCTCACATAATCCACGCATATGTTAAATATTTTTGTTGTGAACTTAAAGTGTCTCATAGATTTTACTTGGAAACGCCAATTAAATGTATCAGGTAGACAATTATTAACACTATGTAGAGACAATAAAAGAGATATTTAAAAAATCCCATCTTTTTGGCAAGACTAATTGCCTGAGAATCAATTATGATAATTGTTATATATACAGAATCCTTATTTTATGGATGCCAAGTATTTCTTTAGAAAATATGTCATGACTGAATTTAGACTATTGTGTCAGCGTTGATGACTTTATTGACTGAGCAAAGGGAAAAAATGGAAGCAATTTATGAATTATTGTAGCTCTGTATGTACTTCAGTCTGCAAAATAATTATTCATATTCTAATTTATTTGTAGAAAACATGTTGAGTAACAAGCATTATAAAATGTTTTCGCACATGTCAAATTCTCAAATTTAATAAATTAGAATAATGCACTCAGAACAAAAATGTATATTTAGAGGTACAACAGTTTGTCACTGGGGCACTACCCTCAAAAGGCCATCTTTGTACCTTATTTACCCCTAAAATTTATCACCTTAAGGGTACAAATTGCTAATTCATGGTATATACATGCATAAAATTAAATCATATACTTAAATAAAAGGGGTGTAACGGTACACAGATGTCACGGTTCGGTATGTACCTTGGTCCGGGGGTCACGGTTTGATGCGATTTCCGTACAATAAGAAAAAATAAAAAATATCTTACATTTTTTTCATTTATTTTGAACAGACATTAGTACAAATAAAAAAAATCCATCTAGAGGTGAAAATACTAAATATTATATTAAATTAGAATGTTATATATACGGTACAGGTACATAAAAAAAAATTAGAATATTGTGAAAAACTTAATTTTTTTGTAACATTTCAAAAAGTTAAACTTTCATATATATTTTACATTCATAACATGTAAAAGTTTTTTTGTTTTAATTTTGATGATTAGAGCTTACAGCTCAGGAAAGTCAAAATCCAGTATCTCAGTATATTAGAATATTTACATTTGAGTTTCATTAAATGACCATCCCTACAGTATAAATTCTGGGTGTCTCTTGTTCTTTGAAACCACAATAATTAAGAAGACTGCTGACTTGGCAATGGTCCAGAAGACAATCATTGACAGCCTCCACAAAGAGGGTAAGTCACAGAGGGTCATTACTGAAAGGTGTGGCTGTTCACAGAGTGCTGTATCAAAGCATATTAAATGCAAAGTTGACTGGAAGGAAGAAACTTGGTAGCAAAAGGTGCACAAGTAACAGGGATGACCGCAAGCTTGAGAATACTGTCAAGCAAAGCTGATTCAAACACTTGTGAGAGCTTCACAAGAAGTGGATTGAAGCTGGAGTCAGTGCATCAAGAGTCACCACGCTCTGACATCTTCAGGAAATGAGCTACCAAGCCACTTCTGAACCAGAGACAACGTCAGAAGCATCTTACCTGGGCTAAAGAGAAAAATAACTGGACTGTTGCTCAGGGGTCCAAAGTCCTCTTTTCAGATAAATTTAAATTTTGCTTTTCATTTGGAAATCAAGGTCTGGAGGAAGACTGGAGAGGCACAGAATCCAAGCTGCTTGAAGTCCAGTGTGAAGTGTCTGAAGTCAGTAATGATTTGGGTGCCGTGACGTCTGCTGGTGTTGGTTCATTATGTTTTATCAAGTCCAGAGTCAATGCAGCCGTCTACCAGGAGATTTTGGAGCACTTTATGCTTCCATCTGCTGACAAGCTTTATGGAGATGCTGATTTCCTTTTCCAGCAGGACTTTAGCACCTGCCCACAGTGCCAAAACCACTTCCAAGTGCTTTGCTGACCATGATATTATTTGATTGGCCAACCAACATGCCTGACCTGAACCCCATATGGAATCTATGGTATATTTTCAAGAGAAAGATGAGAAACAGTCTATCCAACAATCCAGACGAGCTGAAGGCTCATTAGTGCCTCATCAGTGCCATAGACTGATCGCTTCCATGCCACACCTCACTGATGCTGGAGTTTGTGCTAAACGAGCCCCGACCAAGTATTGAGGGCATAAATGAACATACTTTAAAGAACTTGAACTTTTCTGCTTTGCAAATCCTTTTTTTTTATTGATCTTATGAAATATTCAAATGTTTTGAGATACTTGATTTTGACTTTCATGAGCTGTAAGCTCTAATCATCAAAATTAAAACAAAAAAAACTTTTGAAATGTCTTACTTTACATGTAATGAATCTAGAATATATATGAAAGTTTCACTTTTTTAAATGTTACAAAAAAAATCAGTTTTTCACGATATTCAATTTTCTTTTAGATGTACCTGTGTGTGTATATATATATATATATATATATATATATAGTCTGCACTATATACATACAAGGAATAAATACTTGAATTATATTTGATTCAGTTTACAGATAAACAAGAGGAAAATACAATGCGACACGTAACGTAGCCTATATATGCTGAGTTTCATTTCATTTTTGTGACACGCTTAATTTGTTCACAGAAAGGAAACTCAAATGGCAGAAAGCGACATCCTACAGTTGTTTTCTTTATTTTACAAAGCGCAATGTTTTGTTTTCATTGTGAGTGTACACAACTAAAACTAGACCTTTTACAGTGATGCATTATTAATAAGACAATAAATGACGGAGTGTTTTAAGTTGATTCTGCTGGTATAAATTAACAGTTGAAGTGATCGCGCCAGCGCACACACACACACACACACACACACACACACACACACACAAAACATATCAGTTCCAGCATTGCTAACTTGACAGCGCAGTTGGTACTTTATCAAAATGAAATACAGTGAATCAAACATCAGTGTGCCCGCCTCTGTGTCACCGTTGGAACTTGACTGAAGTACAAAGCCTATAATTTACATAATAAATAATAGTTTTGCATTCAGATACTTCGCAAATATGGAAATATTATGGAATATTTGGATTTGTGCCGAATGAGAGAGGTATAGGATATACGAGCACAAAGCTCCATTCCACAAACAGTTGAGTGCGTAAGCCTTTAAAGCAGGGGTAGGCCACATCGGTCCTGAAGTGCCGATTTCCTGCAGAGTTTAGCTAAACTCTACAGGACAGCGGCACTCCAGGACCGACGTTGCCTAGCCCTGCTTTAAAGTATACTGCTTTGTGTTTCTCCTTTGTGACACTGTCTAGTGGGCTTTGTTTTCAAGTGCGCATCTCATGGCATTCGCTGTTCTTCTGGTGGCGGTTATCAAACAGCATTGCATTGCTGCGGGCGTCCCCTTCTGGATTTAGGGTGAATTGCCTGTATTCGTTGTAAGGCCTCATGCACCGAACCGAGATGTCCATACCGTGACGGTTCGGTACAAATATATGTATCGTTACACCCCTATTAAATATGAAACATGTCACTGTCTAAATGAGTCACTGAACTATTTATTAGTGGTTGAGTTATTCATAAAGATAGATGTTTGCACAAATTATATTTAAAGCACCAGAAAATGTTATCACAACAAAGACCAACATTTCAAACCAGTCAGGTCTATCTTAGACATTTTTTGACCGGTTAGGTCTTCATCTATTTTTATTATAGTTTGTTTTTCTGTTCTGCACTTCAGCCCAATTTGGGCCCAGTCTAGCCCAGTGGTAAGTCTGGCTGTGGATGTTATGGCAAGTCCTGGGATCAGTGGATGTTTAGGAGATTCATTTTGGTTCTTTTGCATTTAACTTAACTTCCACCATAAATGTCACATTTAAAATGCTTAATTCGGCTCCGTTAATATTAAAAATTAAATAATTGCACATAAAGCTGTTGATGATCAGTGTTTTGTAGCAAGAATTCACGTATAAAATTTTAAAGTGTCAGAGAAGTGCTCAGGTTGGGCTTGGGAGGGAGAGACTTTAGGGATGGATGAATGATACATAAAAGAAGATGAGATAAGGGGCTCTGGAGACTAGGAATGGGCTGGGCTGGGCTGGGTGGAGCTTAGATCAACTGACCAGCTTCATGTATAAAAGCCACAGTCTCACATCCTGTTGTGACTCAGCTTTGATCAAAACTACTAGAGACAAAAAGACCAGACGAAGAGGAAGATACAACTAGGCATATCATTAAATAAAAGGTTTAAACTACAATTAGAAGTAAACCATGAGTCACTCTACATTTCGCACCTCTTATCACCGCACTTATGGGACACCTGTCTATAGCCCTGTGTCCAGTCGCATAGGGGGCCGCTACATCTCCTCCTCCGTTCCCACTCGCTCTGTGGACTTCAGGAGCCGCTCCAGTGCTCCGGCCCCCCGTCTCTCTTATGATAAAGTGGACTTTTCACTGGCAGAGGCCGTCAACCAGGAGTTCCTTGCCACACGCAGCAATGAGAAAAGAGAACTACAGGAACTCAATGACCGCTTTGCCAGCTTCATAGAGAAGGTCCGGTATTTAGAGCAGCAGAACTCAAAGCTGACTCTGGAGCTGGGTCAGTATAAGGACCAGCAGCAAGGGTCATCGGGCCGCATCAATGAGCTGTGCCAGCAGGAGATGAGAGAGATGCGCAGACAGCTGGATCTGATGGCTAAAGATCGAGACCAGACGCAGGTGGAGAGAGACAACCTGGCAGAAGATGTGGCCCTGCTCAAGCAGAGGTGCGTGTGCTGACTGGTGCATGCTTGTATGGGAGAGATTCCAGATAACAAATTCTTTAAATATATAGAGAAGAGAGGAAAACTTTCACTTTTATATTATATGCATTGCTTACATTTTTAGACATTTTCTGACCTTTTAAAATGTTTGACACAGGCCAGTGTATTAGTGGATTATTCACTCAAAAATGTTCCTCATTTACTTATCTTCATGTCATTCCAAATCGTTGTTCTTTGTAATTATGTATATCTATGCATGGACATTGACTTTCATTTCATTGACAAATTTTTTTTTAAAACATTCTTCAAAAGTGTTACAGGTTTGGAGTAACACAAGGGTGAGTAAATAATGAGAGAATTTAAATTTTTTGGAAATTTTCATTTTTTACAGTTTAGATTTAACGTTCTAACGTTTAAAGTTAAATATGCCAAAGTTAGAAATTTCTACGGGCCCCATTTCTAATGATGTTATAGGCCTAACAATACATGCTGTATCTTATGATTCTGAAAGATTAAGCTTTTGTTTAATTGTCATAATTATAATATTCTTTTTTTATTATTATTCATTTGGTTACACTGGTAATATGGATATAGAACTGAACTGAATATAGGCTATTTTAAGTTTGTTCAGGATGGAGAAAATATGTTTATTTTGATACAGAGGACAAAAGAAATGAGCATTGCTTTAGTGGAGAAACTTTGCAGATATTACGTCAGAGGCTTGAATTGATATTATGGTTGAATTAACATTAAAATTTGATCTTTACAAATAACAGTAGGCTATGTCTGCATAATGATGTTCATGTTATATGGGCGTGGCAGCGAATGTAATGAACAGAAACAAAGAAACTGCAGCAGGGACCCTCCCATCATCATCATCATCATCATTATCATCATCGTCATGTCTAACGCGGTTAGGCTGCGTCTAATGGATGAGGCATTTACAGCTGATGCTCCATATATACACACAGCCCATTCAGTCTTTATGATGAAGGACATCATGCTACTGTGCGTGTAGGCTACTCATTCACGACTTTAACCGACACTCCTAGAACTTTATTAAAATTCCGCATCTAAATTTCACACCGTACACGAAATCGGTGCATGCGCAAATTTGCAGTCTAATTAGCAACAGTAACTATAAGGGCGGGTCTGCGTGTGGTGTCTCGCTGACAGAGCTGATGATAAAACCATCTCCAAGCAGGGCGTTTTCTCCGACTAGAAGAGAAAGTAAAACAAGTGGCTATTACAAAATATGAGATCAAACAGTGTGTGAAAAGCATTTCTTTTTATAGAGCAACGTTCCCCTAAAACATTATTTTATAAATCTTAGACTAACAGACAAATTAGCTACATGATAGATCAGTGATCCCCAAACGAGGGTAAACATAGCCTACCCCATACAGCAGGGCTCGGCAAATAAGTTTGGCATCGGGCCAAAAAAAATCACCACTAATTTAAGAAATTAATTGATGAAAAATGCAACTAGAATTGTTAGTTCTAGTTAACAAGTTAGTTCTAGTTAGTCCCCCCCCCCCCCCCCCTCCCCCGAACACTGGTTGTAGTACTTGTTTAAATCATACTTTCAGCTGAAAATATTCAGTATCTAGAAGGAACGAATTCCTTGAGAACTATAACTTACCGCTCATGTCCATTGCCTCATCATATAGTCACATTCTTTCTGATTTGAGTGATCCTTCTCTATCAAGCTAGCTAAATATTAACGTGAATTCTTGCTAATTATGCAGTTATATTATGGGTCGTTGGCATGAATTGTAGCCTACTTGTGATGGTGGTGGAGAGCGAGTGAAAACCACGACACTCCGACTTTTAATAAATCCGCTCCTCGGTCCATTCAAAATCACACCGCTCCGCTCACATACTCTGATTGTGAGTAACTGTTGCTGTCATGACAGATTTATTTCAGAACCAGCCGCTCTCAAAATAATCTGGCTGCGGGCGTGGGCCAGATATAGGCCTAATTGCTGGCGGGCCAGTTTTGGGCCATTAATCTCATAACTTTATTTATGCGGTTGCAGTGTCTATTCAATGCCTCTGAGCTGCATTAAATAGCCTGTGGATGTCACTTCACACTTTCTGCTACCTCTACAATGCAAAGATGGATTTTATTGAAACAAATTTGATTAGTAACAGCCCTATGGCAACTTATTATTCAAACTTAATTTATTGATTCAATGTAAGGATGTGACTTAAGAGGGGAAAAAAAAAACATTTAACGGTAAAATCCCCCCTGGAAAATAAAATAGATTTAAGGATAAAAGTGATTAATTCCCCACTGAATAAATAAATAAATAAATTGACAATTTATGCAAATAATATGGATGTCAGTAATCCTTGCCTGCCAATTTAGCTAGAGCAGAGGGTCTCTCTTCCGCTGCTGAAAAACGCATATGCTGACAATACTTACTTCTCACTTCAGATTCCCAAGCTGTGAAAAGTTAAAAAAGCAACACAAATTCTTTTGAATCTTCACAGCTGATTTGAGTTCTGATTCACACTTCTCACAACAATGGGGATCAACGAGGAAAATAAACAGGATGGTAATCCACAGGTATAGGGGAGCATTGTATTCTGAGAGAGGGACAGCCCCAATCCTCCAATGTAGAAGATACAGAAACAAAAAATTCACCTCATTCATAAATCCCTGGAATGCAGACACTATATGGCATGCATGACCAGGTATTCACAGTGGACAGTGGGGGGTCACAAAGACAAGGTTGCAGCCAAGGACACTCCAGGACGATGTCGGCCCTCCAGAACCAGGAATGAGATGGTGTCAGGGTAAGAGTAAACTGATGGTTAAATATTGTGAGTGATGATTCACTTCACAAGTGGTTTGCTATACTGAGCATGGTGGAACAGATGGAACTTACCGGAAGACGAGGAGGTCTCAAAGGACAATCTGAGGTAATATGGCTGCCAGCTACAAACAAACAGAGTCTACTCTGAAATATTTTGAGAGGAGTCCACTTGCAGGATCCTCTTCTGGTTCTGGAGGGCAAGCTGTGTGGCTGGGTGGAAAAGAAGGTGATGATACAACAGGCAACTTTTTGCTGAATGATGTTGCTTGGGCACTTTCCCATTGAGAATGCAACAAATTTATATCTGGAGACTTTAGATCGGTCATGGGCCCTGTGTCTCACCTGGCAACATTGCCCAGCAACATTAGTTAATGTAGAAAATGTTAGTCTTCTTCTTTTACTTGCAAAGTTATTTATAGTCTGTTAAATAAAGTGTTACTTTTTTGCCATTCATTTATCTCATTATATCAAACATGCAGCCTTCATTCTTACAATGTTTAATTTTAATCATGGTTTTTGTCTTTTGACGAAAATATCCTTTAAATGTAGTCATTCATTCCATCATGGCATGTACATTTATTTTAGTCAATATTGATGGGTTTTATTTGACAAAAAATTTTATATATTAATTTAAACATTTAGCCTATCAGTATTTGATGTAGAACAAATGTGAGCAAAATCTAAACTCCTATATAACATTATAATAAGTAGGCCTGTACTATTGTACTAAAATGTTCAGCTTTAGCTCACACATCTCAAAACAGTGCAATCATCCACATTACTGACTATTAATAAAATATTAAACAATCATATACTTTCTAGATTTTTCTTCTTATAAATCTATTTCTGCTTTAGTCTGGATTTAGTCTTTTTTCTTTGAGCAATATATTACGATACGGACAAAGCAGAAGTATTGTAGGACTCACTCCATACACGTTTGGCTTATGCTTTGAATAGATTATTAAATTTGCAATAAGAACATTTCCCCCAACCGGTTCTAATGTAATCTCAGACGCTTTTAAGCAAATCAGCTAATCGCTCCTCTGACTCTCTGCCAGATCAGATTTTATATTTATATTACAACCTTCGCTTCAGACATACAGTCTTTAAGGGCCCTCTCTCACTCATCCCATTATCAAATAAAAGATGCATTTCATGATTCTAACTGCACGCTAATGTACATTTTCTGTTACTCTGGGAAAAGGTATTAAACCTTGTTTTTTTAATTGAAGTGGACTTTTATTTTCTTTTATGTGCAGGTTAAATGAGGAGATGCAAAAAAGACAGGAAGCTGAGAATAATTTGACTCTCTTTCGTAAGGTAATGTGATAAAGTATTTTACAACATATTGCATATTTCCACAATGCTGTCTCTGAGGTTCATTATTTTTTTTGTCATACAGTAACAATAAGAAGTCTACTCGCCTGTCACAATGTGAAGGTCTTTGTGTTTAACTTGTGCTTAATTAATAAAATTGACTTAAGGACAATAGGATCAAAAGTGCTAAAAAGCTCATTGTTTCCGGGTTCTGGCCTACCATCCCTGCAGCACTCTATGCACAAGTGTGAGCACAAACAATAGCTGACTGCAGTTCACTTATCAGTCATTAAAAACAAGGGTTTCTAATTCTCACCTACAGTATCTTTAATAATTAAAGATGACAAGTTGATAAGTTCAGATTCCAGATTCAAGTCCATTAAGCTTGCATATTAACCCCTTAACATGCTGAAAATTACATACCCAAAATGAAATTGAGTTTTGAAAGCAAAATAAAGAGGACATTGGTAGCCATTTTTTCTTCTTTTGTTCTTTATATAAAGATTCAAAGATTTAAAGAATTAAGACTAAAGCATCAATGTTTATGTGAAGATAAAGCCTAGCTCCGTATCTTTTATTTTGGATTCCACTCTGTTTTCTAAGAATCCATTCAAACCAAATTTTCTTGATTCTTAATATATATATATATCAGTCAAATAAAAAAATTCTGTGATCAATGATTAGGCATATCATTAGAGTTGATTTCCGAGTTCCCCAGAAGGCACTCTTCACTGAAAATGTGAATGTGCTCATTTTGGGATTGACTCCCATCCTTACTTACTTACTTACTTACTTACACACACACACACACACACACACACACACACACACACACACACACACACACACACACACACACACACACACACACACACACACACACACACACACACTCACACACACACACACACACACACACACACATGTTGGTTTTTGTGGTTTATGGGGACTCTCCATAGGCGTAATGGTTTTTATACTGAACAAACTGTGTGTGCTATTGCCCTACACCAACCCTACACCTAAACTTAGCCCTCACAGGAGACTTTGTGCATTTTTAGATTTTCAAAAAAACACCATTTAGTATGTTTTTTAAGCCTTTTGAATTACGGGGACATAGGCAGTGTCCTCATAAACCACCTTCATATTGTAATACCTCTGTCATACCCATGTCATTATACACATTTGTGTCCTCATAAACCACATAAACATGCACACACACACACACACACACACTCACACACTCACACACACACACACACACACACACAAACACACACACACACACACACTCACACACACACACACACACACACACACACACACTCACACACACACACACACACAAACATGTTTTCAAAGTGAATTGAAACATGTAAATCTTTTAAAATCTTTATTTGCACCCTTTTCATTACTTAGTCAGCTAAAGATCTTACACAAAAAAACAAAAATGCAATGTTAAAATTTTTAAAGTGTGTAAAAAACAGATATAACCGTAGTAATAATCTGATTGTGTTTATACCTGAAGGATGTGGATGATGCTACACTTGCTCGTCTGGAACTGGAGAGAAAGATCGAGTCTCTGATGGATGAGATTGAGTTCCTCAAGAAGATGCATGATGAGGTGAGACACTAATATTTAATTAAGAAATAATGAGTTCGGTGAATGTGAAATTCAAATTCCTGTCTATGCTGATAATATATGGTGTAGAAACCATTTTGAATTGCTGAAAAGCTGAATTGTTACGATAAACGTACGTTTATAAGGATAGTATCTAACATGCTGGTATATTACCTCAAAGAAGCTGTATTTGTGGGGGAAAAGTGTGTAACAGGCTCAGTAAACACAACTACAAGCCAACTGTGCTTAGAATACTCAGTATAGATAGGACTCAATATAGGATATCCACAAGTCGTTTGAAATCTCTGAGTTTTGTTCTTCTGCTAAAGACAAAATAAAATATTTTGAAGAATGTGGTTTCTACAGGAAACCAAGCAATTTATGGTCCCCAATGACTTCCATAGTATTTTTTCCCATACACTTTCAAAATATATTTTATTTTCAACAGAAGAAATAAACTATTTGGAACAACTTGAGTAAATTATGACAGATTTGTCATTTTTGGGTGAACTGCCCCTTTAATGATATTTAGAAAGTATATCTAAAGTACAATTATAGGCCACTTATATTATATTATATATTATACAACACAACGCTGGGTGAAATATGGACAAACCCAGCTATTGGGTTGTTGTTTTCGCTGGGTCAAAACAATTTTTCACCCAGCGCTGGGTTGTATTTAACCCAGCATTTTTTAGAGAAAATTTGTCATAAATAAAATATTTGTCATAAAATCTTGCGAGGATTTAACGAAGAAGCTTTATCCTTACAAAATGTTACACTCTTAAAAATATAGGTGTTTTACGATGCCATTGAAGAACCTTTTTGTCTAAATGGTTCCATAAAGAACCTTTAACATCTGAAGAACCGAAGGTTCTTTGTGGCGAAAGAAGGTTCTACAGATTATAAAAAGGGTTAGGAGAGATGGTTCTTTAAAGAACCTTTGACTGAATGGTTCTTTGTGAAACCAAAAATGGTTCTTCTATGGCATCGCTGTGAAGAACCTTTTGAAGCACTTTTATTTTTAAGAGTGTATGGCAAATACATTTTTGTTGTTGTTAACCTTTCCATTTCGACCCTGCCCTTTTAACCTCATTATCTGTATACTGTTTTCAACAAAAAACAACAACACGCAAGCATTCAAAATAATTGTGTATTTTCAACATGTAGGAAATACAGGATGTACAGGTGAGTGTTCAGAGTCAGCAGATGAAGATGGAGGTGATGGAGACGTCCAGCCGACCTGACCTGACAGGAGCACTTCGAGACATTAGAGCTCAGTATGAGAACATCGCCACCAAAAACATGCAGGAATCTGAGGAGTGGTACAAGTCCAAGGTAAGTGCCATCATGAAGAGCCACAGTGTGAGTGTGTTACTGATAATACACTGATAAAATACTGTAAAACTTACTATCTCTGTGTTTTCTCTGTTAGTTTGCTGACCTGACTGATTCGGCTAAGCGCAATGCTGAGGCCATGAGACAGGCTAAACAAGAGAACAATGACCTGAGGAGGCAAATTCAAGCCCAGAACTGCGATGTCGATACTCTCAAGAGCACTGTACATACATATAATAAAATATTTATGCAAGCTGCCTAAAGCTTTGTATATTTAAAAAAAAAAAAAAAAAAACAGAAATCGAAATTGATTCACTATTTATGCTACAATCTAAATTTCCGGAAATTTTGGTACGTTTTTTTACATTTGAATAAAATGAAAACTGAAAATTAAACTTACATGACCCAATATTTTATTCACAATAGAACATAGATACCATAACAAATGTTTAAACGGAGAAATTTGACACTTTTATCCA
This sequence comes from Barbus barbus, assembly GCF_936440315.1. Classification (NCBI taxonomy): domain Eukaryota; kingdom Metazoa; phylum Chordata; class Actinopteri; order Cypriniformes; family Cyprinidae; genus Barbus; species Barbus barbus. The sequence goes on along the minus strand of NC_136763.1, from coordinate 24,795,034 downwards.
CTAAATGAGCTAATTTCTAATTTGATGCCTGCTACAGGTCTCAAAAAAGTTGGCACAGGGGCAACAAAGGGCTGAAAAAGCAAGAAATTTTGAAAAGATTCAGCTGGGAGAACATCTAGCAACTAATTAAATTAATTGACGTTAGGTCTGTAACATAATTAGCTATAAAAGGGATGTCTTAGGGCCAAAGTATACTTCACATTTTACGCGTACGCGAGGGACAGCATACAGTGCGCGTGACGCGAATTGCGTCATCAGAACAGAACGCGCACCACCCGATTTTTGTAACCGTGTGTACTTTGTACGCTCAGGTCGCACATGCGCACTAAAGTTATTTTGCAGTAATCATGTTTTCCCACATGGTGGCAACACTGTCCCGGACCATTGTTTCACAGTAGAAAACGAAAATAAAGAGATGGACAACGCCAACAAAATAGCGGAGACTGCAACAACAAACGCTCACATTGACGAGCGCTTGTGAGCGAGAGGGTACGAGACAGTTCAGCTTTGGTTTAAAACAGTTCAAAAATATTTGTTATCAGTCATGACATAACGGGGAAAATAGAGCAGACACTGAACATGAATGAAGCTTTCTAGTGCGCATGTGTCGACCACCTGCGTTCGCGTATAACTTCAAATGGGGTATACTTTGAAAGCTAAGCATACAGAAACGAAGTATACTTTGGCCTTTAGATGTCAGAGATGGGCACAGGGTAAAAATGGGCTCTCCAATCTGTGAAAAATATTGTGGAATACTTTAAAAACAACGTTCCTCAATGTCAAATTGCAAAGGCTTTGCAAATCTCATAATCTACAGTGCATAACATCATCAAAAGATTCAGAGAAAGTGGAGAAATCTCTGTGCGTAAGGGACAAGGCCGAAGAACTTTGTTGGATGCCCGTGGTCTTCGGGCCCTCAGACGACACTGCATCACTCATCGGCATGATTCTGTCATTGACATTACTAAATGGGCCCAGGAGTACTTCCAGAAACCACTGTCTGTAAACACAATCCACGTGCCATCTGCAGATGCCAACTAAAACTCTATCATGCAAAAAGGAAGCCATATGTGAACATGGTCCAGAAGCGCGGTCGTGTCCTGTGGGCCAAGGCTCATTTAAAATGAACTGTTTCAAAGTGGAAAAGTGTTTTATGGTCAGACGAGTTCAAATGTGACATTCTTGTTGGAAATCACGGACACGTGTCCTCAGGGCTAAAGAGGAGGGAGACCTTCCAGCATTTCATCAGCGTTCAGTTCAAAAGCCAACATCTTTGATGGTATGAGGGTGCATAAGTGCATACGGTATGGGCAGCTTGCATATTTTGGATGGCCCTATGAATGCTGAAAGGTATATAAAGGTTTTAGAGCAACATATGCTCCCCTCCAAATGACATGTATTTCAGGGAAGGCCTTTCAGCAGAACAATACTGCAGCTATTACAACAGCATGGCTTCGTAGTAGAAGAGTCCGTGTGCTGAACTGGCCTGCCTGCCTCCAGATCTTTCACCTATAGAGAACATTTGGCGCATTATTAAACAAAAAATACGTCAAAGACAACCACAAACTCTTCAGCAGCTGGAAACCTATATCAATCAAGAACGGGACCAAATTCCAACACCAAAACTCCAGAAACTCATAACCTCGATGCCCAGATGTCTTCAAACTGTTTTGAAAAGAAGAGGAGATGCTACACCCTGGTAAACATGCCACCGTCACAACTATTTGAGACCTGTAGCAGGCATCAAATTTGAAACGAGCTCATTTTGTGCATAAAATTGCTAAATTTCTCAGTTTAAACATTTATGTTATCTATGTTCTATTGTGAATAAAATATTGGCTCATGTGATTTGAAAGTCTTTTAGTTTTAATTTTATTCAAATTTAAAAAAATGTCCTAACATTTCCAGAATTCGGGTTATATATTTGAAACCTCAACTGTTTAGTTGTGTCAAATGTGTGTGTATTTCTGTAGTCATTATAGGTTGCTTTATGTAAAACAGCATAAATGTATGATATTCCCTTATTTAGATAACTTATTTAAAAATTGTGTGTGTTTGTGATGGTAGAATGAAGCTCTGCTGAGGCAGATGAGAGAAATGGAAGAGCAGTTTGCAGCAGAGGCCGGAAACTATCAAGATGCCGTGTCCCGTCTGGAAGATGAGATACGGCACCTGAAGGAGGAGATGTCCCGCCACCTGCGGGAATACCAGGATCTGCTCAACGTTAAAATGGCCCTAGATATTGAGATTGCTACCTACAGGAAACTTCTGGAGGGAGAGGAAAACCGGTAAGAGTGATGCCATTGAGCCACTTTAACAAGTTTCTGTGTGTAAAGTATTTATTTGTTTTACTCTGGTAACTGATGATCTTCAAACTGCACCTTTCAGAATTGTGGTTCCTATCATGAAAATGCCTTCAATGGGTGGACACAGTGGTGGTGAGTCTATCATAACATATCATATAAATTAATACATATATAAATGAATACAAATATCCCAAAGAATAAAATTGGTTGCAAATGAAAGTGTTTCTTCTCCTTCTTCTTCTTTAACACTTAAAATAAAAAGAACAATTTAGTTTTTTTTAGGGTTAGGGTTAGTGATGGTAGTTGAAGGTTTTTAAGGAACCGTTACAAATTAAAAAGAAGGTTGTAGAATCGCACACACAGACCAGCCAAACAAACTTTTTGGTATTAAATAATAACTTTGCTCATACAATTGCATTTGCGTTTTGATGTTTATTAATGAAAATCAACAACCTGATTGGAATAACCTTAACTATCTATCTATTTATATATATATTTGAAAGACCCAAGTAAAAGACACATGTACTGCTCTTTCCACACAAACAGTACTGTTTTTAGTAGGAAAATAGTCCAAGACTATCAGATTTCAATGTATGTGACATTAAATAAACAAGAGCTAATTAAAAAATAATCTAAAATGTAATCAACAGTAGTTCTCATCTAAAACCAGTGAGATTACTTTGGAAGACATGACTCAGTACACTGGAGTTGTATGCTGGCTGAACTTTTCCTTTGTGTAAACGGTCAAATTTCCTTCTGCTGAAACTGAATCTGTTCCAAATGAACTGTTAACTTTGATTGCTACTGTAGTTGCTCATGATAATGATGACAACAATGGACAGATACGAGGGGTAAACAATTGTTTCCATGTCTCCACTCATATCATGTCCTTTCACAAAACAATGTAATTATTCATCTGAATCAATCTGTAACATGTTTTAATTCTCTGTACTAAGCCACTTTTGCATCATATCATCTGCTGTGTGATGTCTTTGAACAGATTATGGTCACTATTCTGATACTGGACCTGGAAAGAAAGTCGTAATCAAGACTGTTGAGATTCGTGATGGAGAGGTGAGACACTTTGATTCCAGTCTTACTGAAACAGACCTCCTTTAACAATAAATTGGCCAGTGAAAAAACACTGTATCCACAGTATATAGTGTTTAACACTATATCTTGATAGATTTTTTTTTATATATATACATTTGTAATATATGTCGCATATATATGATTGATTTTTTTCTTCATTGTTCAGGTGGTGAAAGAATCTACAAAGGAAAAGAGCAGAGATGAGAAAAAAGATTCCCATGATCAAGGAGAATCTGACAAAGATTAGAGCTTGCAGATAAATTAAACGATTGTGTGTTGCAGTTTTAAAGGGACTGTAATGGTCAAATTTAGGCACACGTGCTGTTTACGATGATGCTTGTAGTGTAGTGAATAATCAGCAAATATGTGACTCAGTATTGTGTATATGGTGCTATTACTACATGTGAGCATACCATGACAATGCCTTAACTAATAAATCATGTATGCAGACCTAAATAAAGTCATTAACAAGATGCCCAACAAACAATCGCTTACAGATTTACAGAAGTTCAAGTCAATATAATCTTCAAATAAATGTGAATGGAAACAGAATTTGGCTTCTTGTTCATAATTACGTGTTTGAGTTTGAGTCTTGCCACAAATCAGAGGATTTTCTGGGGGTCAACAGCACCGCACATTTTGTGATCTGGATCATTAAGATCTCAAAGCATGCATGGGTTTAGCTTCAAAAAATCTTTAGTACTCCACTAAAGAAAGTAAGTCACCAACCTTTTGGATGGCCTGAGGCAATGAGTAATCACATTTTTGTTTTTGGAAGAACTATTCCTACCCTCTGGTGCTCTTCAGTCACTTTTGACCAAGAAAATTTCTGTTTTGAGTTTTTAAAAATCAGAGCTTCGTCGAAGTGGTACGAAACCTGGTGACTTTTTACGGCATTTGGAATGTGGGAACACAAAAATTGTAGGCGTCCGGTCACTTTTGACCGTGAAGATGAAAAGTGTGACTCCCAAATAAGGAGCACCAGAGTGTTAAAGCTGTTAACTCTCACTAGCACACCAGTGAGCTCATTATTACATATGAGACCGTTATATATTATCCTAGAACATAAATTAATCTCTACACAAGCCCTATTTCATTGGAAAGTAGTTTTCATATTTGACCACCGTTTTTGAGATGTATGATGTAACTCTGGAAGCTCTGGTTATGGAGCTTGCTGACTGGATGCCGCCTCTTTCTGCTTCTCAGCTTTCTGCAGGACATACTGCCACAAACCAAAACAGATCAGGCTTTCCAGCAGTGCCTACAGTTTACAGATTTTGCCACGAGAAAAAAACCCTTTCATCTGCATTGCATGTACATTTCGCTTCTTGCCAAATGAAGACGGTTTCAATGATTCGGCAGCCTATTACATACTTTTTCACACACACTGGATTCGCTGAGGTTGAACTCCAACATATGTTTACATACTATCATAAAAACTTAAAAGTTCAACTAACAAGTCCGCTTTGGGGTGGAACGGCTTCAATTCCAAAAAAAAAAAAACAATTCAAATTCCAGTTCATTTTATCAAGTAAATTTCAATGCCAATATCTATGCACTAGTAGTAGTAGTAGCACTGTGTACGGTTTCAATATTTTTACATAAATATATTTCGAAAGTCTATTTTAGAAAATGAACTTGAAGTATACTTAAAGCTCATATGCCAAAAAATCTTTAAAAATGTAAAATATTTTTTATATACAGTTTGCTTGTAAATATAGAAAAAATATACATGTACAAGTAATTGTGCTTTTACTGTCACTTAGTACTAACTTCATATAATGAATATTGTGGAATATTTATAGCAAAACAGCACAAATTTCAAAAATGTTTTTTGAAAATATATTTAGTATATTGGTTCACCCCAAACTCATGAGGTGGGAGTGTTTTTCAATTTTGGTTCTGAGGACCCAAAGTAATGCACATTTTGTTTGTCTTTCTTATCTGACACACTCAGTTGAGTTCATGGAGCTCTCTTTTTACAAGCTAATGATCTCCTAATGAGTTAAATACATAATTTATGCTTTGCACCGATACATTTCATTAATCATTTAATTCCATGCATCGATCCATATCAATGTAGCATTACATCTCTAGCACCTAGTAGGTACACCTTTTCCTGATCTACTTCTGAAGGATGCATATTAATACCTTAAGTATCCACACACACTGATGCCAAATGCAAATCATCTATCACATCAAGAATAAAAGACAAAAGAGAAATTAGTAAGGAACTGGGGTACTTTTAATGTAAATGGCAGATAAACAATGGCACTACAGGGATTACAAGCTTATCACAAAATGAACCGCAAAGAACACTTGAAAAATTAATAAAAAGTACAAAAAGGGTAAGATCCATTTTTTTTATACATTTCCAAACCGCTCAGCACGTTTTCGCTTCTTTGCCTGAAAAAGAAATAGAGGGTTGGGTGAGAAGGGTTATACAGTAAGAAACAAGATTGTAACATGGCCAATAATGATATCTCGCTTGAGAAGGTGTTGCCACAATTTACAGCGGTTAACTAGCAGATAAGATTCAGTTTATTCCTCTGAAGTGAATGTGCTCAAAGTGAATTGAATCACTGGCAGTGTGAATGAACCAAAATCTAACGATCCGGGAACAATTGCCCGTGTATTTTCCGGAATCTCTGTGTGAAAGGGGCTTTAGTCACCCACAGTATTATTAAATTTGTAGAACCATTATTTCTTCCAACAAAGATAACCTGAATAATTTTCCAGAAATATCAGAATTTAACTTGGTTGTAACAAACTAGGAATAGAGTGTTGCCCCACACTTTAGATAGTGTAGCATGTTTCCGTCTAAAGAAATTCATACATGCAGGCGTTCTCTCATAAAACATTAAATAAAACAAACTAATGCATAAATACAACTATTTGTCTGGTATTTTATTAGATGCTGAATTTATTTTTTTAAATTCCCCAACAACAAAAAGATACATGTACATAGTCTACATTAATGTTCCAGATCCTTTATTACTTGGAATTTTTAAGCAGCAAATAACCTAAAGAGATATGAACAGAAAAAAAAAAAAAAAAAAAAAAAAAAAAAAAAAAAAAAAAAAAAATCACACAAACTTATGCTTAAAGAGCCCATGTGTGACCCTGGACCACAAAACCAGTCATAAGGGTAAATGTTTCCAAATTGAGATTTATACATCAATGGAAAGCTTATTTTTTATTCAGCTTTCAGATGATGTATGGTTTGTTAGAGCAATATTTGGTTGATATACAACTATTTGAAAAAATGGAATTTGGGGTGAAAAAAAAAAAAATCTAAATATTGAGAAAATGGCCTTTTAAATGGCCTTTTAAAGTGGTCCAAATTAAGTTCTTAGCAATGCATATTACTAATCAAAAATTAAGTCTTGATATATTTACCATAGGAAATATACAAAATATCTTCATGGAACATGATCTTTACTTAATATCCTAATGATTTTTGGCATAAAAGAAAAATAGATTGACCCATACAATGTATTTTTGGCTATTGCTACACACATACCCGTGCTACTTATGACTGGTTTTGAGGTTCAGGGTCACATATATTCTGGTCCAATTTATTTTTCCAGTAACATTATTAACTCTACTATAATTACACTTTTATATTGGTGGCACTTCACACTGAATAACTTTGTTGATTTGTGATTTCCTAATATCTTTAATCCAAAAGAATAATTGTCTATGTGCCTTCCTGTTTTTCATGTTCAACCTTGCAAAGACTGAACTGCTGCCACATCCATCCTGTGAGAATCTATATCTACAAAAACAACCCTCAAAAGACACTTAACGTTTTGATGACATTATGCTTGTTCAACCAGAGAAGACATTTAGCACTGTCCTAAATTTCATATAGCTTGCTTCTTTTGGTTCTCATGTGTCAAGCAAGCAACGTTTGAGCTTCTGTTTATCACATTTGACGTGCTCTCTACATATGTTCAACAGGACTTGACTAATACATTTACAAGAATAAATGGCAACTCTAAATAGATGGCCATATGCAATGACCAAGAAAACCCCCCACATCAGATGAAGTTGAATTGAGTGTGGTGAATTTTCTTCTCCTGTGTTTAGAAATGTTCTGTTCATCTTCAGAACACAAATACTTAGTAATATTTTCTCAGCTTCTGTCCATCTATCGAAAATCTACGTAATCAACATTTTCAAGCTTCAAAAAGCAGACATCATAAGTAATGCATATAAATAGCAGTTTAACCATGTCAAACATTGGTCACACATAGATTTAATGAACCTTTTAAAATCAGTTTACTAGCAAAACCCATACCTCTGCATCACTGGCTCCAGCAGACGATGCACTTGTGACAATGCCAAATCTCTCCTTCCTCTTCTTAAGCTTTTCATCATCCTCAATCTGTGAGCACACACAAAATAGGCAACAAATCATTTAAATAGCTACTATGCAAAACAATGTCATTTGTAAGTTTTGAAATATGACAAAAAAAAGGTACCTTTTTAGAAACTGAAGAGACATTCATGCCAAAACGTTCTGCTCTCTTCTTTAAGGCCTCAACCTGAAAGAAGAACGTCACGTTTATCAGTGGCTTTGCAGAGATAAAGTCGTTTCACATTTAAATTTCCAAGCCCCCACGAAGATGTGCAACTAAATTACTCACATTTGGTTTGGTTGAAGTTCCTAAAAAAAATTAAAAATGAACATGTCAATGAATGGAACTTTTAATTAGACACTTTAGCTTGAAACCTTAAGTTTAAAGATAGATATAATGCTCACACAGACAACACAACTTACTGCACACAAACACAGAGCAATGACTGACTTATGTATGTGCCGGTTTTAAGTAAATAAATATTTTAAATGAACAAATTCGAAGACATTTTCAGACTAAAAATGTAAAACAACTGACTCAGAGTCATTCATTGCAGTTGGTCATGACCAAGTGTCATCACAAAGAAAATCAGATCAAAACACTGTACTTAGTGACTGGTTGTTCAAATGTTATGTCACGCCTTTCATTTGCAACTAATTTTTAAGTACTTGTATGATGCTATTTTAATCCACCTTATTTTTCCCCAAAGATTTGTAAGTTTAATGTGTCTGGCTTCTGGTGTCATCGGCTTCCAGCTATATTTAGTTGTACAAAACAGCTTTCTTTGCTAATTGATATTGCAAACTGGTGTTTCTTACCATAACATTTAAATGTATTGTCTTAAATATAAACACTGGGTTGTAGCAAACATTTTCACCATTTATTGCACTTTGATATTCTTCTCGTCATTTCCCTACAGCAGCTAATTAAGTGGAAGTCTCATTCACAGAAAACAGCTTACTTCCACATTGAAAAATAAGGTGGAAAGGAGAATGTGAAAACTGGACAAACAATGTGGCAGTAAAAGAAATACATGGCAAAAAATACTATCATGGTCTTTTCCAAGACAACGGCATCATAGCAGCACAAGACAAAACAGGAGTATTTTAACAAAAGGACTTTTGAAAACAGTTTTGAGATGCACTGTACACATATTAGATGTCAACTCACCTTTGGACGACACGGATTCAGGTTCTTCCAAACCAAACCTATTAAAACAAGAATAGGAATTAAAGATATATACAGGTCACAAAACACAAAAATAATCAACTGGATTACATAAATATTATAGCTAAGAGATGATAGCCATGTATACTTTCACATGTCCACTTTCCCCATTTGACAGGTCCGATTTGACATTTACAAATCTGTTTGTTTCTCTAGAATGCATGTGCAATTTACTAGTGTTGTCAAATTTTATTTGAATGTTTAACAAAGTTGAAAAATGTTGATTTGTCTAATTGACAGAAAAATGTGATAATTTCTCTTACATAAGACCATTGCACAGTCCAAACACTACATTTCACTCAAAAGAAATTCTCAGAATTCTTCAGTCGTCAACCCTCTTTTAATGAGATTTAATGTAATCTCTCACGCTCTCTTTCTCTCAAACAAGCAAACCTTGCTGCTCGTGCCGCCTTTTTGCTGTCTGCATTCGGTGGAAGATTGAAGCGTTCCGCTCTTTTCTGAAGCCTCTGCAATGAAAATAATTTAAAAACTACTATTTTTTTACTTTTATGGCATGTAGAATATACCATTTAAATCATAAATAATGCTCTACTGGAACACCCCTTTGTGCAATCTGGGTGTGGTTTCACAAATGTTTAATAGTAGCAAAGCAGAAACAAGAGCTGTAGTGTCTAAACTCTGTGACATGGTAAGAATCTTTAAATTAATAAATAAAATAAAAAATGACAAATGTGGTTTGACTAACACTTTGTGGTTTCAGTAAAGACCATTACCTCATCAACTGCAGCAGGAGGGCTTATCTTCACCAGTATTTTCTCTGTCACCCTGAAATCAAAAGCACAGTAAATAAAACCATTTCCAAACACTACTCCTCAGGCAAAGCTAGTACTATAGTACAGCATTTTCTTTTATGCTATGTGCAATGTATTCTGATGTATAAATGAAAGGGGAATGGCATACACTTCAGGAGGAGTAAGCTCTTCCTTCTGGACATCTGTCTCTTCTTTGGCAAAGGACTCCTAAAACACATGCAGTATGTTACAATGAGCAAATCAAACATAGTGACTGTTGTCCCGTCTGGAACCTGACTTACACATGTTTGTTTACACCTATTAAAATACATTAAAAATCCATCCATTTACAGTTAAAAACCCCCCCAAAAAAACATTGATTAATTTAACCCCAAAAAGAGATCGTCAGAGAGGCACGTGACCACATTGCTTTGAAAGGTAAACTTTAATTTGTTTTGCTGTATCCTGGACAGTAAAGGACCACCTGTCAATTATCAACTGCACTTTGTTATGACAAACTTCACCCATCTAGTTTTATTTTAAAGAAAAACTAGGGCTGTATGATGAGACAATATACAGGTCCTTTTCAAAAAATTAGCATATTGTGATAAAGTTCATTATTTTCTGTAATGTACTGATAAACATTAGACTTTCATATATTTTAGATTCATTACAACACAACTGAAGTAGTTCAAGCCTTTTATTGTTTTAATATTGATGATTTTGGCATACAGCTCATGAAAACCCAAAATTCCTATCTCAAAAAATTAGCATATCATGAAAAGGTTCTCTAAACGAGCTATTAACCTAATCATCTGAATCAACTAATTAACTCTAAACACCTGCAAAAGATTCCTGAGGCTTTTAAAAACTCCCAGCCTGGTTCATTACTCAAAACCGCAATCATGGGTAAGACTGCCGACCTGACTGCTGTCCAGAAGGCCATCATTGACACCCTCAAGCAAGAGGGTAAGACACAAAGACATTTCTGAACGAATATGCTGTTCCCAGAGTGCTGTATCAAGGCACCTCAGTGGGAAGTCTGTGGGAAGGAAAAAGTGTGGCAGAAAACGCAGCACAACGAGAAGAGGTGACCGGACCCTGAGGAAGATTGTGGAGAAGGACCGATTCCAGACCTTGGGGGACCTGCGGAAGCAGTGGACTGAGTCTGGAGTAGAAACATCCAGAGCCACCGTGTACAGGCGTGTGCAGGAAATGGGCTACAGGTGCCGCATTCCCCAGGTCAAGCCACTTTTGAACCAGAAACAGCGGCAGAAGCGCCTGACCTGGGCTACAGAGAAGCAGCACTGGACTGTTGCTCAGTGGTCCAAAGTACTTTTTTCGGATGAAAGCAAATTTTGCATGTCATTCGGAAATCAAGGTGCCAGAGTCTGGAGGAAGACTGGGGAGAGGGAAATGCCAAAATGCCTGAAGTCCAGTGTCAAGTACCCACAGTCAGTGATGCTGGTGTTGGTCCACTGTGTTTTATCAAGGGCAGGGTCAATGCAGCTAGCTATCAGGAGATTTTGGAGCACTTCATACTTCCATCTGCTGAAAAGCTTTATGGAGATGAAGATTTCATTTTTCAGCACGACCTGGCACCTGCTCACAGTGCCAAAACCACTGGTAAATGGTTTACTGACCATGGTATTACTGTGCTCAATTGGCCTGCCAACTCTCCTGACCTGAACCCCATAGAGAATCTGTGGGATATTGTGAAGAGAAAGTTGAGAGACGCAAGACCCAACACTCTGGATGAGCTTAAGGCCGCTATCGAAGCATCCTGGGCCTCCATAACACCTCAGCAGTGCCACAGGCTGATTGCCTCCATGCCACGCCGCATTGAAGCAGTCATTTCTGCAAAAGGATTCCCGACCAAGTATTGAGTGCATAACTGAACATAATTATTTGAAGGTTGACTTTTTTTTGTATTAAAAACACTTTTCTTTTATTGGTCGGATGAAATATGCTAATTTTTTGAGAATTTTGGGTTTTCATGAGCTGTATGCCAAAATCTTCAATATTAAAACAATAAAAGGCTTGAACTACTTCAGTTGTGTTGTAATGAATCTAAAATATATGAAAGTCTAATGTTTATCAGTACATTACAGAAAATAATGAACTTTATCACAATATGCTAATTTTTTGAAAAGGACCTGTATATCTTGACAATGATATAAAGTGTGTATTGATAGTTTTTTTAAACTGTTTATAAATCACCATGTTACAACAATAAAAGTAGCACTGAAGAATGAGAAAATGGCACGTGCCTGATGTTAAAGAGTTAAATGGAATGAACAGTGAAAAAAAAACTCCATACGGTACTCAAACCATCAGACTATTTTCTTAACCATATTCAAAAGCATTTGTTCTGAACACAACTACTGGGCGCCAAGCAGGCACTGTAGTTCTGTGCAGAATACATCATGTAACACACATGTAGATGAATATCTGAACTGGATAGTAACGTTTAGGGTTCACAAAAATAATTTTCTGAAATCGGATTAATTCCAAACGAATTACGGCTATTAGTGCACAAACACGAGGTGCTATAACCCTACAGGGAAAACTGTGCTGTAGCATTTGGACCAATCAGACACACAACTTTGGTTAGGTGAGGGGGCATAAGAGATTATTTGTTAAATATAAAGTGCCAACTATGAGGGTCTGTGGACCCTTCCCCTGAAATGCATACACACCTAAGAAAGGCAGAACAGGCCTCTGAGCAATAAAACAAGTGTTATCAGATGTGTTGCCATGGAGCCAAAGGAATGTGGGCAGAGCAACTCACTTAATTTCCCCTTAGGAAAAAGACATTATGCTATAAAAATGGACTCTTCTCTAATTAACTCAAAGAAAAATCTTTCTTTGAATGAACACACATTTTTAGGTCATCGTGTATATTACTGTTCTTGTAATTTTTGTGTTGTATACTGTTTTATGCATGCTTACGATAGATCACTAGTTAATATCAATTTAGCTGTACCATGTGTTAATTTTAATAAAACATGCATTACACACATAGTAAGCGATTAATACATTTACGAAACCAGAGACCATTCCAATTGAAATCGGTTCATGGCCCCAGGCGTAAACTGTTCAAACACATTGGACCACATTTCACTTCTAGAAAATAACACTGTAGCTACTACATTCAGTGCGCATCTATTAGATTTCGCCCTGAAAACATTTCATCTGAGAAAACTTACCTCACCGTATTCTTCCAGAACTACTTCTTCATTCACTTCTTCTAAAAACACATTTTAAATGTTAAACAGGCATTGTTACAGTTTCTGAATTTTAGATTGGTCCTAAATGATTTTTTTTCACATTTGTTAAAGGAATAGTTTAACCAAAAATGAAAATTCAGTCATTATTTACTTATGTTGGTCCAAACCTGTATGAGTTTCTTTTTTTCTGTTGAACACAAAAGAACAACATAACCAAACAGTTGCTGGTACTTTTCCATTCTTCCATAGTAAAAAAATACTATGGAAGTTATTGGGGACCAAACACAGTTTCATCACCAATGTTTTTCAAAATATAGTCTTTTGTGTTCTGCAGAAGAAAGAAATTCATATGGGTTTGAAACATGAGGGTGGGTAAATGTCAGAATTTTAATTTTTGGATGAACTCTTTAAGAAAAAAAGGGAGTAGAAGGTCATTAATAGGAGAGAAGGTCTTTGATAGGAGACATCTAAGAACACAATTGTAATCAGAACTGGTCAAGAAAAAAAATAGCCCTGAAATATCTTGCATTAGCAAAATACAAATACATACCATGCTCTTCCAGGTAAGCCTGCAGACGGGCAATCAGATCGGCTTTATTTCCTTTGGCATCCAGCCCACGAGCAGTACATTCCTGCTTCAGCTCTGCCAACTGTGGAGATTATATTAGTTATAATGACTGGGGTTACATTTATCACAAACAAGTCACACATCTACATTGTGAAACCTATGTTTTGTTAGTCCACAAAGTTAACATCTGAACAAACATGGCTTCTTCTAAATAAATGAGTACTAAGAAATTGTATGTACCATGAGATTTATTATAAAGAACAAAAACAGAGAAAAACTCTTCCATCTTTGACTAAGTCAATGTATGGTCTAACACGTTGTTTACGTAAGACAAGATTTTCAGACCATTGCGCCCAAAAACGCGGTTTAGGACGACAGCTAGGTGTTGATGGACTATGATGGCCAAACAAGTAAGCAACTAACTTTTTAGGCACTTGCAGGGGAAGAAGAACTCGTGCTGATTGGGTTTTATGTTTGATAAACCACTTTAGTTTAACGTAACGTTAGCACCTGAGTGGTGAGGGAACAAAGTAAAAGTCGCATTTTAGAAGTCTCTCAAGGACTGAGCTAAAATGATTTTAAGTAAACCGGTAAATGTTGTACATGGAGGAACGAAAGCTACACAGCTCGCTATGTTTGAGGCTAGAGTCGAAACGCTGTCTTATCTATAGGAAGCTGGCTAGATTTTTGAGCAACATGAGTGCTGAATGAAGCTTGAAACGTTAAATATATCACGACTTATTAATCATATCCAACTTAGCACAGCTTTCTGTTACAGCTAGATCCAAACACTAAACAGAAAGGTTATTTACGCCTCGTTTCTTACCTTGAGTTTATGCAGGTCCACGACTTCCGCCATTTTCTTGAAGAGGTTTGTATTTTGAAATCTGCTTCCGGTTTTAAAGTCTTAACGGTCAATTTTGCGCTGCAGCACCACCGGGCGGTCAGGAGACTGGGACTAACACTACATGACTTCGGTCGGACAGGAGACTGGGACTAACCTAACCTCGGTCGGTCAAGAGACTGGGACTAACCTAACCTCGGTCGGTCAAGAGACTGGGACTAACCTAACCTCGGTCGGTCAAGAGACTGGGACTAACCTAACCTCGGTCGATCAAGAGACTGGGACTAGCTAACCTAACCTCGGTCGGTCAAGAGACTGGGACTAACCTAACCTCGGTCGGTCAGGAGACTGGGACTAACCTAACCTCGGTCGGTCAAGAGACTGGGACTAACCTAACCTCGGTCGGTCAAGAGACTGGGACTAACCTAACCTCGGTCGATCAAGAGACTGGGACTAGCTAACCTAACCTCGGTCGGTCAGTTAAGATGGTAATTCATAACATACATTTCACTAGCTAAATGTTTAAAAGACACTTAACACAGTTTGCCAGTTTTTTGGGATCCTAAACTAATTCTTAGGGGCATAGCTCCACAAAACCTCTGACTAAACTAAATATCCAACAGTACAATCTGTCTAATATTCACATTTAACGTTACAATTTCAAGTTTATTTCATGGAATTTCACAATAATGAACTTATTTGTAAACACAAATGATCTCACTACACTAGCCATAGTTTAACCATGGTATTTGTAGTAAAACTGTGGTTATACAAATAGTAAACAATACGCCAAAAAACTACACTTTTACTAACCATGGTTAATTTTCGTAAGTTTAATGAATTCAACTAAATTGAGCTGAATGACGACAATTTTCTTCTGTAGAGCTGCTTTAAAGTTCAAATTTATTCGCTATGAATTTTGCAACATAAACACAATTATTTTACATTTAATTGTTGTGAAGCTGCTTTGAAACTATATTTTATTAAGCATATATAAGCTTTTTTATTGCAAAACTTGTAGAAACATACAAGAACAGGGAAACGTATATTCCTACAAAAAAACAATCATAATATTCAGGATTTGCGTACATCAAATTATGGTATTATCTATACAGAAAAGTGCAAAAATAAAATTACATCATTCTAGAAAAGTTGTCATAGTGTATCAAAAATGTGGTACTCTTGTTATTTGTAAGTCTTAAGAGATGAAACAAGAAAATCAAATTCAGAGAGAAAAAGGGGGAAAGACAAAGGTGATTTCAGCCATTTTTGCTTATGAATGAAGAATTTTGCATTCAACATAAGAAAATTAACAACATATTCAGCAGATAATAGCTTTGGATTTTCATAATAAAATATCACATCTTTGAGGTAAGTTAACGTTTGTAAGGTTAGAAACATAGGTGCTTAAGTCACCCCATAATTTGCTAGTAACACCACAATCAAAAAACAAATGGGCAGCTGTTTCCTCAACAAAACAAGACTCATCAACAATTAAGTGTCTCTATAGAGCAGCAGTCTATCGCCGGGTAACGAATAGAGTCCGTCAATGTGCTATTATTATCGTTTCTACGGGGTGTCTCCAGGCAGCACCCTTAGAAAACCATAAGAGGGCGGACGTTCATTTCCCCTCTCAGTACATTGAAGTGTTATGTGTGGTCGGTTTACAGGGTTGCCAGGTTTCCGCAACAAAACCCGCCCAACTGCTACTCGAAACTATCCCAGAAATAGCCCAATCGCGTTTCGACGGGGGTCCCCAGTAAAAATCGCGTTCCTGGGGGGTAAAATATAGTTTTTTTGGCGGGGTTGCCCTGGTACAGTTCGTATTACTGGAGCTAAATATCACGCTTTCAACCCAGGGACATGAAAAAACCATCCGCGGCAACGTCATCGGAAAACCGCGAACTTGGCAACACTGTACGTCAAGTGGGAGGGCTTTGTTGTTTCTCTCAGTTGATTGGTGCAGAAGGCAGCACTTCTGTGGATACACCTTTGTTCTGTCGCCAGAGGGCGGGGCTTGTAGCGAAGGCGTGCTGTATGAAACGCGGGAACTGGCGGTATTGAGAAGTTGTGACATGATTTTCAATCGTCAGTATTTTTAAGATCAAATATTTGATTTTAATTATTTTGATTGTCGTTTGGATACTAAAAGTACTCTCTCTATACAGCCGCTGTTTTAAGCAGATTTAGAGTGGCAGTTTTCCCCGGAAAAGGGGCAGTTTGACATGGAGTCTTTCCAGAAAGTGGAGAAGATTGGAGAGGGAACATACGGGGTTGTTTATAAAGCCAAGAATAAAGTCACCGGAGAGACAGTTGCCCTGAAGAAGATTCGTTTAGACACGTAAGTGTTTGTCATTACATTTGTGTCATTAGTGTCTTAGATTTAAATATCTTGCATACGGTCACACTCTAAATTGTAACTTAGTGCCTGCCTCTAACGTTAATGTTTATTAATTATGATTCATAAAACGTATCTGTTACGTAATTTACGTGTTTTAGAAACGCGTTCTGTCAAAGCTGTGGCACTGCTGATGTAGATAATCTAGATTTACACATTTTAATGATGAAGTTTCACTTTGTTAACATTAGTTAATGCATACGGTGTCATTAGCTTTAAAAGTATTTAGCCTTAAATGACGTATTACCCAAATAAACTGAGCCGTCGGAGACTTGGGGGTATTTTATAAACTGAGCTGATGTTCATTAGTCATGTAAACAGATGTTTGCCTTAAATGCACTTCTTTGATTGCCATGATTATGTGTTTGATTTCAGAGAGACTGAAGGTGTCCCCAGCACTGCCATACGTGAGATCTCTCTGCTAAAAGAGCTCAATCACCCAAACATAGTCAAGTATGTACAGGGACTTCAGTCCTGGGCTGCATTTCCCAAAAGCAAGGTAAGCCTAAATTGATCGTAGAACTAGTTGTCACCAATGAAGCTACGATCAATTTAGGATTATGATGCTTTTGGGAAACTCCGCCCTGAATGATTTAATTTTTCCTCAAATGCATAACTTGTGTTCATATCATAACGTAGAGTCAGTGTATACAGGCAGTTTAAAAAAAATGCCCCAATGCTTCTGGAGTCTTACAGGGCTGTTTTCTCACCTGCAGGTTGCGTGATGTGATACACACAGAAAATAAGCTTTACTTGGTGTTTGAATTTCTTCACCAAGACCTGAAGAGGTTTATGGACTCGTCGTCTGTCACTGGCATATCCTTGCCACTCGTGAAGGTGAACTTTTGGAGCTATAACACTGATTTCATTGATAAAGTGAAGCTACTTTAAATATTGATTTTAGCAAAGATAAATGTTTGCTAAAATCCATTTTTACCCCTCAGTACAATTTTGGCAAATAAGAGTTAAGCCCAATTTATACTTCTGCATCGAACCTAGACGCATCGAACCTACGCCATAGCCTACGCACAGGCCTACGCCGTACCTGACGTGCACCTCTCCAAAAATCTAACAGCGCGTCAATTCTACACGGACCACAAGCGCTGTGATTGGTCTGCTAGAACCCCTCCCTCTGTATGTACTTGAGTTTTGAGTGCGTTTATGAGCACTGTAATATAGTTTAATGTTACACCTTACTTAAAATAAAACAAAACAAAGAACAAGTGTCTTATCAATTATTATACTAGCATTAAACATCAGTAGTTGTCTGTGACAAACAATGTTGATCTGCTGTGGTACACGTCCTTGTGGAGATTGAAAGAATGCCATCTTCTCCTGTTCCATTGTGCTGCCCTTTTTTTAGTTTTAAATAATGATTTAACGTAATGATTTTATATTTATTTGCTGCCGTCACGGCTTCTCTGCTTCTTCTTCGGCTTTTGCCATGGTACTGCGGGTTACACCAGCAACATGCCCGTACACATTGCAGACTAGTGGTCCGCATGTGTACTGCACGTCGACGCAGAAGTATAAATGGAAACCGATGCACAGCTTACGGCGTAGAGGCTACGGCGTAAATCCGACGCAGAAGTATAAATTGGGCTTTACACAAAATTTATGAATTTAAATGAACACAAGATTCTCAAAAAACTGTTTCATTCCAAACCACATGATTGTTATTCTCTTTTGTTTCAATATCAGTTCATTTGTACATATTTCAGGTACGTGTCATTTTATTCCTAAGAAGAAATGCTGTTAACCAATAACCAGTGGTATTCAGTCCTGATTCTGGGGACCCACAGCACAGTTTCTGTGTCACTCTCATATCACTCTCATAGTTCACAGATCAAATCAGGTGTACAAAAACCAAAAAAAATGTGTGAAGTGCTGTGGCTCTCCAGGATAGGGATGTAACGATTACTGGTTTGACGATAAATCATGATAAAATTCCCCACGGTTAGTATTACAGTTTCATTTTTGAATTATCATTAAAACCGTATTCGATTACCACGATTTGAACATCTCATGATAAATAAATACTGTCCAGCATAAAGCACAGTTTTAAGTACCAGTCTCACGTGCGCACAGCGTGCAGAGTAGTTTCGTTTTGAGTGAAAATAGGGCGGAAAAGCTGGGAGGTTTTAAAAGAGTACTGAGGGAATTATGCAAATGAATTATTTATATGAATGTACCTCTGAAGGTTCTGTCTTCAGAAACGATTCGATGGCATTTTGTTTTCATGTTCGCTCCATGTAATACCTAAAAGTGTTCTTAATCGCAATACTGCTTTGTTCGCGGAGGTTACTGGAAACAGCTGTATTCAGCTTTTCTATAAGCACCACCTAGTGTCAGAAAGTGGATTCACAGAGACATTCAGCTTGTGTGCAGTTTCTGTCTGGCCAAAAACAGACCGAATTTGCATGCCCTGCTGTAAATTTTGACCGGTTGATGGAAAAACAAGCTTATGTGGATTCTACACATTTAAACAATCCAGTTAAGCTATATAGAATTATTTATGGAGCAGATAAAATACATAGAATCATTTATTAATCAATTGTCATTTTGACTTAATCCTTTTCTTTATTTAAAGGCTGAAATGTGAGGTTTACATTTTTCTGAACCTTTTTCAAAGCTTTATTTGAACATTTACATGATTTATTTGAACATGCTATTAAACTGGTGTCAGTCAAGTTGTCATTTAAAATCCGAACATCATTGGTCATGTTATTGTTTTAGTGATTATGCAACAAAACGTCATTTTATTTGTTGTTTGTTGATTTTTAAATATAAAACTTGAAGTGAAGTGATTTATGTGTCGGTACTTTTTGAACATCTCCAGCACATTTTAACAATACCGTGATAATACTGATAACCGTGATAATTTTGGTCACTATAATCGTGATAAGAAATTTTCATACCGTTACATCCCTACTCCAGGATTAAACATTCTTGCTTCATTATAATTGTGCTTCATTATAGTCAATTGTTATAATGAATAATTATTATATATTAATTAATAATCTTAAATGCCTGTTTTATTTAGCTATATTAGTTTCAATATTGTACCTGGATGCTCTATTTCTAATGTACTTCATGCTCTATTAGGCAACAAGACACTGGATTTGGAGCATCCTCTTTGATGCGTCCAGTGCATCCATTCAAGTCAAGTCGCCTTTATTTATATTTATTATACAATACAGATTGCGTCAAAGCAGGTTTACATAGTTAAACAGGAAAATATTGATTCAATTATGCAGACAAAATAAAATTCTGCTGTAAAGCAGCTCTAAAAAGAGGACATTAGTAAACAGACAATTTTCAGTTAAAGTCACATTGTTGATTCAATGATGTCATCATCCAGCACTGCTTTCTTTTTATTTATTATTTTAAAAAACTTGCTATGTGTACTGTGAATTTTTTCATTTCAACTGTGCTATGTTAGGCAAGTTTAGGCACATCAAGTTGGTTTGTATAGTGCATTTCCCACACACTTGTTTATAATAAATGACACTATAAAAATATAACAAATGCAGCCCGCATGTGTTAAACGTCCAAGGCTAAATAGTCTGTCTAATGTGTACTGGTCTAATTGTTTGTCTGTATTTGTTCAGAGTTACCTGTTCCAGTTGCTCCAGGGACTGGCCTTCTGTCACTCTCATCGTGTTCTTCACAGGGACCTTAAACCCCAGAATCTCTTGATCAATGCTCAGGGTGAGATCAAACTGGCTGACTTTGGTCTGGCCAGAGCTTTTGGTGTGCCTGTGCGGACTTACACACACGAGGTGAGAGGCAGAAACATTGTTTTTCTAATAGATATGTTCAGTGTGTTTCTACCTTAACCCTCTGGGGTCTGAGGTGATTTTGGGGCCCTTGAGATGTGTTGACATGCCCTGATATTTGTGCTTTTCAGCTACTTATAACATACTATTGACCAACATGTATTTTTTTTTGTATTCAGCACAAACTAGGGCTGTGCGATTTGGGAAAATATCTAATTCCGATATTTTTGACAAATATTGCGATTGCGATTTTTAAATTTGCAAAGTCAAGCTTCAGCTCAATATTGTCAATAATGTGCAGCACAGTATGAGTATCGTTACCCTGCTGAAATAAATAAATAAAATAATAGAAACCATCACAGAAATTCTTATAGTTTCCATAAAAACCATTACAAAATTCCTTTTTGTTTTGGGCATTATATCATTAGGGATTGCTGTTGTTCTATTGGTTGCCATCTGCTAGATTACATCCCACCAATAGAGTGCATCAAAAACCAGTAGACACCATTATCGTTTACATTAAAACCAGTACAATTCCCATTAAACCCTTCAATCCATTACATTTTCTATTGTGTTTTGGGAGGGGTTCTACTGTTTTTTTTGTTTGTTATTTTTCTGCAGGGAAGATTATAATGGTATTACTACTTTTACAGAATTACTGAATTTCACAGGAAAGATTTGTTAATTTTTTATAAATGAACTGTATTTCTTTAGTCCATTATTAAAGTATTACATGTTACGCGGGCTGATTTATTAATTTGTAAGTATTTGGGATTTTAAGAACAAGTGGGAAATGTGCTGAATGTTTAATTTCATCCAAGTGAAATTAGCAAGCAGTTAGACTTAATTTACATTCGTTTTATACGCGTGCGTCAAGCCTCGTCCATATTGCCAGATGCGTTCGTGAGAGACTTGCGGAGCAGAACCGGCGCGAGACCGTGAGTATAAGGGTGCTTTCACACCTGCCTCATTTAGTCTCGGCACGCTTTCAAATGAACCCTGGAGCGGTTCGTTTGTGGTGAGAAAGCAATCTGACCCAACGGACCACCGAACCAAGCGGTATCATAATTCATAATGGGAAATATGTTATATAAAAAGCAGCAACCAGTGTCTTTTGTGTCTAGCAGTCAAGCGCTTTGAGTACCCAGAAAAGCGCTATATAAATGTAACAAATTATTATTTTGTGAATGCAAGTGAGAATTTGGGAGAAACTTTGATTTTGTTAGTTAGAATATTTGTTATTGCAGTTGAAAACCAAAGAGCACCTCTTCATATTAAAATGTTGTGTAATTAATTACTCTTCTCCGCGCATCACAAGAGTGCTGTCCTGACGAAGCCTCGATTCCTGCTGGCTGTAACTGCATTATATATATATATCTGTGAAAATATAATTATATATAGATAGATATATTAGAGAGGAATGACAGCTATGACAGTTTTGCGTTTGCCAGGACAGCTATAAAGCCGCAATAAGCCCGTGGAGCAAACTTGTCAATCCATCTTGATGAATGACGCAGAGGAACGTAAACATAGGAACTCTGACCAATAAGAGGACAGCTTTACTCACATGTGACTTGCATAAACACAGTTTGGTACGCTTTGCAATGTTGCCGTGTGAAAGCGAACCGAACCAAGAAGAAAATGCAACAATGTAACAAATGAATCCCTGTAAACGATCTACAGGTCTGAAAGCACCCTAAAAGAGCATTACGAGACAGGCTGCGTGTGTGCGGCTCGTCCGTGAGATGCGGGAGACGTGCAGCGTGGGGCAGAGCGGAGCGAGTATTCAGAGACATGGAACATAAAAACATCTAAAAATGTATCTTTTATCCTTCAGTACTGAAAACAGAGCCGATAAGGGAGATCTTGATATGCGTTGTGATGCATGAAGTTACATAAGTTTTTTTCTTTAGTTTTAATTTGCCTAACTTTCGGTCTGATCCTTTTTAAATAGTAGGCATTTACGCAGTTGGCTAGAGCAGTGCTGATCGGGGAGAACGGAGGTGCTCTCACTCTATTTGTTAGGAAGACCGCCACTCAAGGCTGACAGTCATGCATATGCTCTGGAGCAGAGTAATATCGGGTCCACATCGCAGGCGTTGCGATTAGCAAATCGCATCGTCTCAAATTGCGATTTTGATTAATCGCACAGCCCTAGCACATGTAGCTGAAATAAGGCCATAAAAGCCACACTAAATAGTCCTGAATAAGACTTTTGAGTAATCAGTCTGGTAGGCTAGAATATTTACTTCACAATTATGTGAAAATCATTCTGCTTACTCATTCACAGAAAACAATATATTGATTTAAATCTTTAAAGACATGTTTTGTGATCAAAAGCCAATATGCGAGGGAGTGGTAATGGGCTTGAATATTAAGTGATTTTCACCTGAGAGACAAAGGGCCCTCCCCTAATCTTTCTATAATGGCCCATCGGTATGACTGTGACTTTGAGGCAGGTAAGACAGGGTGTGAGGAGATTGAAACATTTTTTTTAAATTATTATTTGTATTTTATTTACAACACAGTATAATCAAAACATGCATAATGAAGGTCAAAGACACATTGTGCACACTGATCTAACCACAGAGATGTGAACAGACTTTGACTCATTCCTGCAACAGATTCTGTTCAACAAGTGAAACAAGTACCTGACATTTACTTACTTCCATGGATTCAAGAAGAAAAAAACATAATCAGTAGTCAAGGATCTTGTTTTACCATAGAATATCAGTGTAGTTGAACATCTGATGTTGGTACAGCGATCTCAGAGGAAAACAGTTTGAAGAAAGTCATCAGGATTCATCTGTGGTTTAGGTACCTGGTTCAATAGAATACAAACAACCAAAAAAAAACATTTGTGAGCATGTTAATATCAGGAGCATCTATATATACAGTGGGGCAAATAAGTATTTGATATACTGCCGATTTTCAAGTTTTCCCACTTACAAAGAATGGAGAGATCTGTAATTTTCATCGTAGGTACACCTCAACTGTGAGAGACAGAATATAAAAAATCTAATTGTATGATTTTTGAATAATTATTCAAAAGGATGTACTTACAGGATGTAAGAAAAAAAAGGATATTTTATATCTGAGAAACTAATTGTTATTGTTTAGCACAATATTAAATCTATTTGTGAACATTAAACATTCTTAGATGCGTAGCATTCATCATGTTATTGTTTGGGGAAAAACCCAACTAAACGTGTTCAAGTTTGTCACAATAACACATTAACTAATGCAAAAAAGAAACATTACTTACTCATCAGATCGATCTCCTCTTCTGGATAAACTCTTGTTCTTATTTTGAGGGAAATCCAGCATTTGCTCAGCTCGTCTTCTTTCAGAAACGAACCGTATAGCCGCGATGGGCGTCCTCCTGATTCTTTGTTTATGTTGGGCGTCTCCATGCGCGCGCAGCTCACGTGGTTATTTACATTTGCATTTAGTAATTTGGCGGACGCTTTTGTTTACATGTGAACGTGAGGGGGCGGAATCGCTTTAGAAATAATGAGTTAGACAGGACAGACTGAACATTGTTTTCGATAAGACGTTGAAAGTAGACACTTCAAGCTTTCTATAGAGATAACTCCCATGTCTCTGTGTTGAGTATTTGCTGAGTTACAGTTCATTTTAGTGACGTGTTTCTAAAACCAGTTCGTGGAGATGGAGAAGACAAAGAGCGCACCCTGTTTGTTTTCCAAAACCACAAAGTTTTGTTATAATCGTGAGTGTACACAGAAAAAAATAGATCCTTCACAGTTTCGATTGATGTATAATACTTATTTGTGTGACCAAAATCAACAGAGTATTTTTAGTGTCTTTTGCACTGATCTTAAAAAAACCGAACTGGTATCGCCGGCGATACTGTCGACCCCAGAGGGTTAAATAAGCTGAAATCATCTAGATGCGACACCAGATGTGACACAGCTACAAGACCCAACAAAATAAAATAAAAAATCACAACCCATCAGAAGAGCAAATGGGCGGGCTCTTTTTTTGAAGTGCAATGCACTCGCAACTAAATGGTTAAAGGGTTAGTTCACCCAAAAATGAAAATTAGCCCATGTTTTACTCCCCGTCAAGGCATCCTAGCTGTATATAGTCTCAGCCTCAGAAGTCACGCTCACGGAACATTGGCTAAACGTCTGATGCAGATGGTACACTTATCTGGAAACACTTCAGGAGTTTTGAGGTCGTCATCGGACTGGTTGAATTATACAGGATTTCCGGGAGACGTGTGTCGCTTTCTTTAGCGTTCCACCTGGAAACAAAGATGCCGTGACGCCAAACCCCCTCACGAAAGAAGAAAGCCATCGTGTTTCCAACTGATGACGAGCGCTTGTCAGGATCAACTAAACGCTGAATTTTCAAAAATATGTGAAAATTTTAAAGTTCGCGGCATAGAATCTTTAAAATATGTCAGAGTTTTACACTGTCTGTTATTGTGGCGACATTTCCACGCCCCTAAAAATGACGCAGAACAAAACGAAACGTGATTGGTTGCTTTACCTGTCAGTCATAAGGCCTCTTGGGTTGGCTTTGGCCATTCAAAGCGGCCATATGACTGACAGGTAAAGCAAAGCGGCCATAAAGACTGAAGGTCTGGTTATATGAGACTAAGGTGTATATGACTTTATTCTTTCAGACGAATCCAATCCAAACTTACCCAAAATAAAGGCTTAAACATCTAAAAACTGCACATTTAAAGGGCTCCTCTTTTGGTGAAAGTTTTTAGACAGCTTTCAAAATGGCTGCCAGACAGTGTGAACACATGGAGACTCATATCTCAGAGTGTAATGATCCGATTAACTTGGAATTACAGGAGGGTATGTTGTAACAAACACACAAATTGGTTAAGATGATAAATTATTTTTTCATTTTATAATCTGAGCTCAAAAATGAACGTGTGCTTAATGGGTATGTTAGCTTAATAGGTACATTTACACTACAGTTCTTGGAGAGTGGGGAGGGTTGTACCAATGATTCGCTCAGCAGTCCGGACTACCCTCCGTAGTCTTCTGATGTCAGATTTGGTAGTTGAGCTGAACCAGACAGTTATTGACGTGCAGAGGACGGATTCAATGATGGCAGAGTAGAACTGTTTCAGCAGCTCCTGTGGCAGGTTGAACTTCCTCAGCTGGCGAAGGAAGTACAACCTCTGCTGGGCCTTTTTCACAATGGACTCAATATGATTGTCCCACTTCAGGGACTGAGAAATTGTGGTGCCCAGGAATCTGAATGACTCCACTGCAGTCACAGTGCTGTTCATGATGGTGAGTGGGGGGAGAGCAGGGGGGTTTCTCCTGAAGTCCATGATCATCTCCACAGTTTTGAGCGTGTTAAGTTCCAGGTTGTTAAGACTGCACCAGACAGCCATCTCCTTAACCTCCTGTCTGCAAGCAGACTCGTCACCATCCTGGATGAGGCCGATCAGTGTGGTGTCGTCTGCAAACTTCAGGAGCTTGACAGAGGGGTGTTTAGATGTGCAGTCGTTGGTGTAGAGGGTGAAGAGCAGTGGGGAGAGAACGCAGGCCTGAGGAGCTCCAGTGCTGATGGTGCGGGTGCTGGATGTGTATTTTCTCAGCCTCACTAGCTTCTGCCTGTCTGTCAGGAAGCTGGTGATCCACTGACGGACGGAGGTGGGGATGGAGAGCTTTGTCAGTTTATTCTGAAGGGTGTTCGGGATGATGGTGTTAAAAGCGGAGCTTATGTGATCCTCACATAAGTCCCTGGTCTCTCCAGATGCTGCAGGATGAAGTGCAGTCCCATGTTGACTGCATCATCCACAGACCTGTTTGCTCTGTAGGGAAACTGCAGGGGGTCCAGTGGAGGTCTTCAGATTAGCCAAAACCAGTCTTTCAAATGATTTCATGGCTACAGAAGTTAAGGCCACAGGTCTGTAGTCATTAAGTCGAATAATTTTGGGTTTCTTTGGGACTGGGATGATAGTGGAGTGTTTTAAGCATGAGGGGACTTCACACAGCTCCAGGGATCTGTTGAAGATCTGTGTGAAGATGGGGGCCATCTGGTCAGCACAGGTTTTTAGGCAGGTTGGTGACACTGTCTGGGCCTGGCGCTTTCCTTCTTTTGTTCTTTCTGAAGACCTGGCGCACGTCATCTTCACTGATCTGAATTGTAGGTGTGGGGGAGAGGGGGGTTGCTGGGGGTGTTAATGGTTGTGTGGAGAGGTGTTCTGGGTGGGTGTGGGGTGTTTTTCAAACCTGAAGTAGAACTCATTCAGATCGTCTGCCAGTTGTTGATTCTCCAGAGTGCTGGGGGATGGTGTTTTGTAACTGGTGATATCTTTCATACCTTTCCACACTGAAGCAGGATCACTGGAAGAGAATTTGTTCCTTAGTTTTTCAGAATAATTTCTCTTTGCCTCTCTGATCTCCTTTTCCAGTGTGTATTTGGCCTGTTTATACAAGACTTTGTCCCCCTTCCTGTAAGCATCTTCTTTGGCCTGACGGAGCTGTCTTGAGTTTTGCAGTGAACCATGGTTTGTCGTTGGTGAAAGTTAGGTGAGTCTTGGTAGGAAGTCACATATCCTCACAGAAACTGATATAAGATGTTTCAGTCTCTGTGAGCTCGTCTAGATCGTTTGCAGCAGCTTCGAAAACAGTCCAATCAGTAAGGTCGAAACAGACTTGTAAAACCTGTTTCATTAGTCCATTTTTTAACAGTTCTTAATACAGGTTTAACAGATTTAACTACAATGTCCAGCAAAATGTCCGAATAATCAAAATCCGGTAAAATATTTTGTGGTGTGTTCTGCCAAAAGTTCAGTAGGTCATCCCTGGTAAAACTGATCATGTTTGAGAAACAAAAAACAGGAAAAACAAACAAAAACAGTACAAACACTGAAGAGCAAAGCACTGTAGCTACTGCGGTGCCAACTTAGATCTATCATGTTCATGTTCGTTTTGTGATCTTGCTATTTCTTTCTGATAACTTCTCTTTGTTGGTGAAAAGATGGGGTTGCGTGACATTGTTCCAGAGAGGCGTGTACATTATATCGATATATTCTTTATAAGCGATTCGATATGAGGCAATACCGTTTATATCAATATACAGTAGTTTGAAATGAGCACATCTGAAAATATAGCGGAGGACACCGACTGAGCTGCTGTGGAGAAAGTGCGTAATACAATTTGTTCTAAACATGTGACAAACTTTATATGAAGGGCTTTAAAAACTCGTAAGATATAGAAGCCTATAGTTTAGTTGCGTGTGCTGTAGGGCTGCACGATATTGGAAAAAAATTACATTGCGATATTTTTTTCCCAACGATATATATTGCGATATTGAGAGCCATTAATCCAGGCTAAAGTCAATAATTACCATTCCATGATATTAATAATTTCACTAATAAGCAAGCTTCATTACAAGTGACAAAAAGGTCACTTAATATTTTATTCCAAAATTAGAACATTTCTGTAAACACAAAAGCAGAACACATTTTTAAATAAAAAAGCAGCTTTTTTGCACTTAACTTGGGTCTTCTTGTCTGCACTGATGAAGTCCATCTTGAACCGGGGGTCCAAAAAAGATGCCATATCTAGCAGCTTCTGAGTATCATCATCTTCGTATTTCTCGTTGAGGTAGTCCAGCATCTTCTTCTTTATGTTCTTGGTCAGGTCTCTGTCTTCCTCTCGCATTTCCAGTAGTGAAGTGTTGAAGAGCTGAAGAACTGGCTTTACAAAGGAGACACTGACGTATTCATCCCCTGAAAGTGCATCAGTGAAATCCAGCATTGGGCCCAGTGACTTGCTTACAGATTCCAGGACATCTATATCTTGCCAGGTTAGAATTAGATGCCGCAGCTTCTTGTCTGCAGACAGGACCTGAGTTAAAGCCTGCTGCTGCTCTAATATCCTGCTGATCATCATCTGTCTGGAACCCCATCTTGTTTGGCATTCTGAGATGAGACAATGTGATGGTAGATTGAGTTCCTTCTGGACTTTTGCCAGGGCATCGCTGGCCTTCCAGCTGTGAGAGAAGTGGCTCACCAGCTTCTTGCAGACTCCTACAGCACGATCAATGCGGCCATCCTTTTTCACTGCATTTTCTAAGCGGAGAAAACAAACAAAACATTGTGAACTTTAATTATTGAAGCACACTGTTTTATTTCAAACAATAAATGAAGAGCTCTTTTCCAAAACGCGATAAACGGCAATAATAATTTCCTTGTTTAATACTGCAAGATGCAGTTTCTTTCCAAACCCCAATAAGAGCCGAACTTATTTTTAGCCTAAACGCGAATTTGGTGAACGTTCTACGCAATCCAACGTGGCTGCGCTCTTAACAGATATTTGTTTGTTCATTAGGCTATAATTCCTCAAAATAAGTAAAAAAAATCTTATTCTCTCTCTCTCTCTAAGTTTTCAGTGCTGATGCAGTGACGCGTTGATGTAAACGGCACCTAAAAGCTGTCACAGAGAACCAGCAAAAGTAATGATTAGGAATATGTAAAATATTGCAATGAGACATTTTAATTGTTTATTAATAAAAAGTGTTTTCTGTGTTAGGCTGCAAAGATAAAGTTGACGATACTGACTCGCGATCTTCGCAGTAGTGAACGCGCCGGAGAAATGCACATTTCATACGAATTACATAGTTTTATTTTGTTTTGAATGGTTCTGTTTAAAAGTAGAGATTTCTGTAGATAATAGATATAACGTTATTTCTATTTTTTTTTAGGTGTATGAGGCGAGTAGGCTACCTTGAGTTTCGGTTCATGGATGATAGTTTAAGTTCCAGTTCAGGAGCCGGCGCCTCCGTGTCCTGATTATCTATTGTCTGCTATTACTTTTTATTTATTAAAAGGAAATTGGATAATGAAACACTGATTGAAATTAAGATACAATTAATACAAAACGAAATTAGCTTTAAATAAAGGCTTTGTGCTTTCTGTTTGAGGTCTCTGTGAAAGTTTTAGTGCCGCTTTCAGAGCGGTCGCGTCCGTTACGGAGAACTGTCACGTAACATTGTTTTTTCCTCATAAATGCGAACATGAAAAATAAAAGACAAAAGACTTTTAAAAAAAGACAACCATCAATTTTTGGGAAAAATTGATGGATTTATAGTTTTGAAAAGAAAAAAAATTTACTTTGAATTTATCAATAACAATATAGTTGTTTGATTTAATAATCATTATTCAACATGTTCAGACTGAGCAAAAAAAAAACAAAAAAAAAACATATGGGTCTAGGTAAAAAAAAAAAAAATTCCCTGAAAACTATTGAAATGGAGTTATCACGTTTTGGAAAAGAGCTCCTCAAATGTGCTCATAAAACTATTTTTTGCCACTGATTCAATAATAAGTTGTTTAAAATTAAATGTTTAGTGTCTGTATTTTTTCTTACGTTTTAAAGCTCTACGTACACACATGCAACAAATTCATTTTACAAGTTTTGTCAGGTTCAGGACAGGTTATTAAGTAAAACAGCTGAGTAAAAATGTATATTTATTTAGGATAAAGATCATGGTCATTACTCACCAACTGCAAGATGCAGTCTGTGGCCGAAGCACTGTAGCCTGGTCCACTTGTTCAGATCGGCAGCTTTCACCATGTTCGCTGCATTATCTGTTGTTATACAGACTTGACGTGTCTCATCTAAGCCCCAAGCGGACACCGCTTCTCTCAGGGCCTCTGCGATATTCTCGCCTGTATGACTTTCCGGGAAAAATGCCGTCTGCAAACAGCGACTTTTTAGCTCGAAGTCCTCTGTGATGAAATGGACCGTCAGACTCATGTTGGGCTCCGTTGTCCTGCTGGACCACAAGTCTGTTGTAGTTGCGTAGTATTCCACGTGCGACAGTTCTGCTTCAATCTTAGATTTGCATTTTTCATACAGCTCTTTTATCGCAACTTGGGAAAAATATGTGCGGGATGGTATAACATACCGCCTGTCAAGCGTTCGGATCATTTTCTTAAATCCCTCTTTGGCGACGGTATTTAATGGCAACATATCTTTAGCGATATAAGAAACGTTATTGCGTCTGTTATTTCTTTCTGTCGTTGAGAGCCTTTCTGGTAAGGTGTCACACTGGCAAAGGCATCACAAATATTTGTTTGTTTTGGTTGACATCCAGATTTGACTTTGTATTCGTCGTAAAGAGCTTTGTGGTGCCGTTTTAAGTGATCAGACAAATTGGTGGTGTTTCCTTGTTTTGTGGCCACAACTTTATGACACTCCATGCAAAGTACCTCATTTTGGTCAACATCCTCCTTTTTGTAGCCGAAATAGTCCCAAATAGATGATTTCGACTTTCTTTTTGGTACGAAATCATTTTTTTGCGGCGGATCCTCTTCGTCGCGCATTTTTAGCAGTGAATGTTGGCTGTGAGCGTGAGCGGTGAGCAGCGGCACAGCGAACCAATCACTGTGCAGGCATGCGGAACGTGCATGTCACCCCAGCAACAAGACATACAACAAACTCGTGTTTACTGTGTGCTACCCTGGTGCTACCATTCTCTTAATACACCATGGGCTTCTACCCTTCACATCGCATGTTCCGGCGATGTGACTATCGCTCACGCGCACATCGCGATGTCGATGTCAAAACAGAATATCGTTCAGCCCTAGTGTGCTGCTGACAGAGACTCGCGCTGTTTAATGTGTTTGAGATGTGCTGTTTTCCTAAATGCATAACTTACATTTCACAGGTATATTCTCCATCTGTAAATGTTAGAAAGCCATGGAAATATTTCCATTTTGCAGTCAGAAGTGCATGAGCCTTCTGCTTTGAGATTCTCCGCTGAACTTCACAGACTTCGTTTAGAACAAGCGCCGCCGCATGCAAAACAGACGCGCAATTAATAGGAGCGCAATAATTCTGACTAAAATATACATTTTGCTGAAATATTTGTAGTTGGACAATAAATGTGACGTAGAATTTTTAAACCTACAAGTAAGTGTATTTGAATGATGGCACTAACTGTAAAGTGACTGTAATGGGGGAATCAAAACAGCCTTTTTACTCAATTAGTCTGTGCTTTTTTTTCATTTTCATTTTTAGTTTATTAAATTTAAGTTCTGCTTTAAAAGCATTATTTTTATTTTTAAATTGCAATGTTACAATGTTAGAATGTAATGTGATTTTAACCCTTTTTTAACATAATATATGCTTATGTTACATTCAATTTATTTGTATAATCCAAATACAAAAGCGTAGAAAGTTAGGACACGGTGTTAGGCTATAAGCGTGTCAGTCTGTATCCTTCATCCTTCCTCAACCCCATCCTTTACAATTAAAGGTTATGAAACTTATGAAAACTGGACCACTGTTATCATTGCATAATATTCTTCTTGCTCAGTTTCAATATGTGCCTTACGGTTCTCGTACAGCTCTGGGACGGCAAGTTGAGAAATTGTAGCGTTATGGTATTAAATGCTACTTTTCAAGCGACTGGATGTTTTTTTTTTTTCATGTTTTTTCCCCTTTGTACTGCATTTAGATCTTGCTTTGCACTCATCGTACAAAGATTTGTGGTGACTGTACACAGTTTAGTGATAACCGTGGCAATGTATGCGACTGTATTAGGTCTTTGAGTGTAAATATTATTATAAAACTTAACTCACTAAACAGCGCTGTGAGATCCAGTGCGATTTTATTGTGGAAGAAATATGGGATATTCACATCAAATTATATTATATTATTAATGTATTAAATGGGTCAATATCACCATAGAGTGCATTTCAACCCTCACAATACTCAAATCTTAGTTTTAATTTCCCATTCGCTTTGTCATATCATAAATAGTAGACACTCAAGTACTATAGAAACACATTAGCTGAGCTCCCACATGTTGTTTTTGATAATTGGGGGCCATTATTCGAAGCATAAACCATAAGATATGTCCGCCCTGTCATGAACATATATATTACTGTTAAATACGTTTTCATAGCAAAATTAAGATGCAAATTATATTTTCTGAAAGGTATGATGTCCCTTTTCTAAACAGGGTTATTAAAAAAATATATAATACTACTAAATAATATAATTACATCCTCAATCACATTGATACCCCCCCCCTTTTCATTTCAGATTTTTAGCAGTATTATCTACAAATGAATGTCCATCCTGTCATGTTTAGGTCCACTCTATCGAGTCTAAGTGGCTGACAGGGTGGACATTTTGAGCTTCAATTGGCATATTAGCTCACAACAAACTGTGACTAGCTAAATATTTAGTCTGGTTGTTGAAGAGAACTTGAAATACTGTATTTGAATCACTTCTGGCATATTTATGCCGACAGGGTGGACATGTTAAGCTTTGGCAAAGCAAGTAAGCAAACTCATGAAGAAAATTTCAGTTGAAAAGTCACCAACTTATTCACCTCAGTTGTTGAAATTCCCGCCACTGAAGAGACAAAACATCTGTTGTCCTGATGTCACTAAAGGGGATGGCCTTTTGTTAAAGGGGCGGACTCCCCAATACGACAGGCTGGACAACCATCAAGGGACATGGACAAACTCTTCTTTTTTTTATTAAATAAAAATATTTTTTTTATTACCAAATGATCAATACACTCAAATTGAGTAATCTCGTATTTAACAAAATATTAATAGGAGATTTAAAAAAATAAAAAAATAAAAAATAAATTATGATTTGACTGTTCTACTCTCATTCAAATTTAATGAGCAGTGAATAACATGCATCCTCTTACACAAAACTAAAAACAAAATTAATAAAAAAAAAAATGTATTCGCTTAAAATAACACACCCTTTCATAGTCATTTTTATGTTAAGTTATCATGGCAAATGAGTTATGTACAGGACACCAAAAGGCACCCTACAGTGATATTGACTCAAATATATTAGAGAAGTAATGGAATATAATTACAGTATTTTTTTGTTATTAATCTATAGTGTTTGTGCATACTAAATTTTAGACTACAGTTTTTCCTACAAAAACCTAGATGCAATTCGGTTACATTTTTACTATGGTATTTAGGTGCTATATATGTGGTTTTAACTGTGGTTGTCATGATCTAAATGTATGCTACCATGGGAGGATCAATGGTTAATTTTAATAAAATTCAAACAGTCAGAATAATTACATTTCACCATTTAAAAATGAGGTTGTTACAATTTTTACAGATTTGTTACTGTTTTTGATAATCAGAATTAGGGCTGTGCGATTAATCGAAATCGAATCGCAATCGCGATTTGAGACATTGCGATTTGCTAATCGCAAAGGCTGCGATGTGGACGCGATATTACTCTGTTCCAGAGCATATGCATGACTGCCAGCCTTGAGTGGCAGTCTTACTAACCAATCGAGTGAGCGCACCTCCGCTCTCCCCAATCAGCACTGCCAACTGCGTAAATGCCTACTATTTAAAAAGGATCAGATCGAAAGTTAGGCAAATTAAAACTAAAGAAAAACGTACGTAACTTCAGCTTCGAAATGACAGACAACGAACAAAAAAGGTAATTTGCAAGAGTTGCGTCACAACGCGCATATCAAGAGCTCCCTTATCGGTTCTGCTTT
Source organism: Barbus barbus (assembly GCF_936440315.1). Lineage (NCBI taxonomy): Eukaryota > Metazoa > Chordata > Actinopteri > Cypriniformes > Cyprinidae > Barbus > Barbus barbus. The sequence continues at coordinate 24,760,968 of NC_136763.1, read as the reverse complement.
CAGTACTGGAGAATAAAAGATACATTTTTAGATGTTTTTATTAGAGCCGTTTACACGCAGCCTGTCTCTTATTACTCTTTTATACTTTTATACTCACGGTCTCGCGCCCGGTTCTGCTCTGCAAGTCTCTCACGAGTATGGAAAGCCAAAGTGGTCATAAACGCCTGCTCGAGCGTCTGATTGCACACTGACACGTCAAAAGCGTGACCTTTCCATACACGAGCACATCTGGCAATATGGACGAGGCCTGACGCACACACGCAACCTCTGTCAACTTGCGCCTGGCTCCGCGTTTGAAACGAATGTAAATTAAGTCTAACTGCTTGCTAATTTCACTTGGATGAAATGAAACATTCAGCACATTTCCCACTTGTTCTTAAAATCCCAAATACTTAAAAATGAATAAATCAGCCCGCGTAACATGTAATACTTTAATAATTGACTAAAGAAATGCAGTTCTTTTATTTATTAAAAAAATATATATATTTCCTGTGAAATTCAGTAATTCTGTAAAAGTAGTAATACCATTATAATCTTCCCTGCAGAAAAATAACAAACAAAAAAAAACAGTAGAACCCCTCCTAAAACACAATAGAAAATGTAATGGATTTAAGGGTTTAATGGGAATTGTACTGGTTTTAATGTAAACTATAATGGTGTCTACTGGTTTTTGATGCATTCTATTGGTGGGATGTAATCAAGCAGATGGCAACCAATAGAACAACAGCAATCCTTATTGATATAATGCCCAAATCAAAAAGGAATTTTGTAATGTTTTCTTATGGAAATTTCTGTGATGGTTTCTATTGTTTTTTTGTTTGTTGTTTTTTTTTCAGCAGGGTAACGATACTCATACTATGCTGCACATTATTGACAATATTGAGCTGAAGCTTGACTTTGCAAATTTAAAATCTCAAATCGCAATCGCAATATTTGTCAAAAATATTGCAATTTGATATTTTTCCCCAAATCGCACAGCCCTAATCAGAATCAGAATTAGCTTTATTGCCAGGTATGTTTGCACATACGAGGAATTTGTTTTAGTGACAGTAGCTCCACAGTGCGACAGAATGTCAGCAACAGGACTGGACACAGATAATAACAAATAAAAATAAAATAAATAATGTGCAAATATACAAAAATGGACAATGTGCCAAATAGCACAAACACAATATACAAAATAGACAATTCAGTATGTACAGGTATGTTAGGTGCAAATTTGAAATGTAATAAGTATGTGTGTAAAATAAAATAAAAAGTATGATAGTGTTGTGTGTTTCATGTTGATTGTTAAGAGTTCAAGTGTTCATGAGATGGATTGCCTGAGGGAAGAAACTGTTTCTGTGTTCTGGCCGTTCTGGTTGCTCAGAGCTCTGTAGCGTCGACCAGACAGTAACAGTTCAAAGAGGGAAGTGTGCTGGATGTGAGGGGTCCAGAGTGATTTTACCAGCCCTTTTGCTCATTCTGGATAAGTACAGTTCTTGGAGAGATGTGCATTAAATTTAATTAACATAAATTTAAATCTGTATCCTAACTCAAGCTATTACAAAGGTCAACTCAAGCTACTGTCAAATGTGCATTTCTAAGAAACAAATAAAAATGTAATGTTATTAATATTGCAGCCTGCACTGCAAACTGTGCTGAAGATATGAGTAATCACAGTCAGGCAACACAAACCTATTTCATGATTTGAAACAATATTACTAATTAGAACATGCAGACACTGAGAAATTAAAATTTCTATTAAGATATTTTATTTAAGAAAAAAAAAAACTGGAAAAATGTAAAGAATTAAATGTGAAGCGTTTGTCATGTTCAGACCATTAAGTTGATTTAAAAGCACAGTAAATGGTCTGGTTTCTGCAACTTTCACTTAGGAGCAAAATCTGCCTTTAAACGTGAAAGAAAAAACATTTATGATAATTATCGGCATCAACTGATATAAAAAATTTGTATGTAATAATGGTAAATGTAATAATTAAGTGTACAATATCACTGCATAATGTTCACTGTATAAATTATAGATTAATCATTGTCACAGCTGTGTTTTGTTGCATGATTAACATTAATGCACAGACAACAGCAGGTGTTTATAGGCTGCTGTCCCTTTAAGACCTGTGCATAATGAAATAAAAATTAATATTAGCAAAAAAACAAACAAAAGTAGTCCTAACAATTATTGAAAATAATTAAACTGTTAGTAATAAAGGACAAATACAATTGAACAAAAATAAGATACAGATGAAACAAACTATGCTTTAATGCAAGTCTAATGCATTCAGTTAACAGCTACTAACTTCCTTTGTTTCTTATTAAAGCTACTGTCCTTCAGTCAAGAGCAGTGAGTGATTTTGTCTTTGTCTTTTGTTGTTTGATTAATATTAAGCACACAGTCAGAAGCTGGAATGGCCTGCTGTCGCTTTAAGAGCTGCATGGATCCAATTTACTGTTACACATTTTTGCATGTATTTTATGTTTAGGCATGCACCTTGAGCTAAAAGATGACTTTACATGTCCGTGTTGTGTTCTGTCTCTGAGCGCATCCCAGAAATTATACTGAGGAACAGCAAGTTCTCTTTGGCGCTTTTAAAACATGAATAAATCTAATCACCTTTAATAAATCAAGCACGTCCCATTTTGCAAAAGTCACGTTACATGATTTTACTGATTTGCACGTTAAATAATTGTTTTGTCTCAATTATTGTAATCGTTGGAGGCCAAAAACCATATTTCGATTAATTGCATAGCCCTAGGTTATCCTACCGTAGTTAACTTCTGAGCTGTTTTTTGTGTAATTTACATCAGTAAAATGTGCGTCTGATTATTCACTGAACTTCCAATCATTGTAATTTCACTTTATTTTGTCCTGCCTGGAAGCCCAGGTTATTTATTTGATGATTGAATAAACTCTTGAATAGGCAGGAAGTTACAACATGTGATCTACACAGAAAAATGAAGTAGTTTTATCATTCTTATAGTTTATTCAAATCTTCCTCACCCTTAGAAAGCACAGACTGACATCAATCTTCCGCATTCAAAAGCCAAGAGTAAAAATCAGTTTGGCCTGTTGATGAGATTAACTAGACAACACAAAATTTAATTTGACTATACTTTATTGTAGTTTCATTATAAATAAATTTGATTCATAGTTTGAAATAAAACAACTTTTCATAGTGTATAGCAGGGATCCTCAAATCTGGCCCACTCCTGCAGAGTTTAGCTCTAACCCTAATCAAACACACCTGAGCTGCTAATCAGAGTCTTCAAGATCATTAGAAAATCACAGGTAGGTGAGTTTGATCAGGGTTGGAGCTAAACTCTGCGGCAGATTGGACCTCCAGGGAAAGATTTGAGGAACCCTGCTGTATAGGCACAACTATATTTACCCTATAGCACCATCTAGCGTCCAAGCAGTATGTTTTCAATTTTCTGCATCTCCTAACAGTATAAATATTCAGCACATATTTGCATGAATTGTAAAAACGCAAATACTAGAGTGACCAAACATTTTGGTTAAATAATTGTTTTTTAAAAAGTGTGTATAAAATATGGGCCTCCACACACACACACACACCTCTCCTCTCAAATAAAAAAGGGGCAAATTCCCCTATCATGTTTGCTAGATTGAAGCAACAGTACTATTAAGAATTCAAATTTTATACTAAAATCCTTCATAGCTCTTATATCTTGTAAGTGTTAAAGTGGTTTGCTACCAGCAAAGGCCCTGCAGATGATATGCAGAATTGATCTTTAACAGCTGCAATTTTATCTTTTTTTCCATAGGTTGTAACTTTGTGGTACAGAGCTCCAGAGATTCTCCTGGGATGTAAATATTATTCTACAGCTGTTGACATCTGGAGTTTGGGCTGTATCTTTGCTGAAATGGTATTTATTTTTTGGAATGTACACATTATCTTGCTTTTATTGATTGCTTATGTTATTTTGCTTTTGACACACTTTCTGGCTTTTCATACCAGATCACTCGGAGGGCTTTGTTTCCTGGAGACTCTGAAATAGACCAGCTCTTTCGGATATTTCGGACACTTGGCACTCCGGATGAATCTATATGGCCTGGAGTCACCTCAATGCCAGATTACAAACCCTCCTTTCCGAAGTGGGCACGGCAGGACCTGTCTAAAGTGGTGCCACCCCTGGATGAAGATGGCAGAGACCTTCTTGGGGTAAGAGGACAACAAAGTTTAGTTAGTATCATTCGATGTTGAACAGCCTCAATATTTCAAGTCTAAAGATTGGACACCGTTTTTTTCATCTAGTCTTGTTGGAGACTTTTAATATTGTTGTTTTTCTTTCACTGTAGTGCTGGGCAATATGACCAAAAATCTGTATCTCCGTTTTAAGATTCTGGTGGTTTTGTTGTATTTTTTCTTTACCTGACTGGACCCTTATATAGGTTTATAGAGGTTTATTGGTAGCAATTTATTTTACAGTCCTGTTCTGCGTGTACACACTATGTGCGCATTGTAGCAATTAAAGTAACTGGGTAGTAACTAGGTACTAGGACTAATCCTGAAATTACCCCTAAAACTAACCTTGGCCCATGCAGTTACCTTAGATTACCAGTACTTTCTTAGGCAAGTGCACTGCAAGCAGGGCTGTCACGATTATGAAATTTGGGCGATGATTAATTGTCAAATAACTAATTGTGATTATGATTAATTTCCTGTTTTGGTACTTTAGCGATTAATTGTTTGTTTTAGGGCTTTGACGATTAATTGTTTGCAGTGTACAATTAACACACTTCGCACATTTAAATACATTTTCTAAAGTTATTTATTCAGTGAACATTATATACTGCATCTTTCAGAAATATGAAAATTCTGTAAGCAACAGACATCACAATACAGTGACCATAAGAAAAGACTGTATATTCCAAATAAAATCATATTCACGTATTTGAAAATTTTGTAAATAACAAATAAATAAATCACAATAAACTATGACCATAACAGAACAGAACAGGCCATAAATGTCACATTTCCGAACAAGGCTGATCCTGCTCCTTAATGGCTTGGTAGATTACGGGAGAGAAACACTTGCATGTTGACTTTCTCTGGCTTCAGACAACATCTCACTGGGGTCACAATATTGCCAGCTGTACTGAACGTTTTTTCTTAAGCAGTACTTCTTGCACAAATGCACATGTACTTTTTTTGCCAATTTGGACATTAAAGGAAACCTGGATTCATTATCTCGCCACCACAACAGAGGATCTGCTGAGGTATCTAGTGCCTCTTCCTGTAGGTACCGTGTCAGTTCAGCATCAGCTTGGCATTTTTTTGGCAACACATGGGTAGATGGTTGAGCTCTTCTGTGCTGCAGCAGATCACACAGCCTCATCTTTTTTGGTGCAGGAGGTGTTGTATCCACATCATCTTCTGCCACTGCTTTGTTAGACACTGTAAAGAGTGAAGGGCAGCGGTTATCTTAAAGTATATATCTTAAAATATATATTCGCTTAAGAGTTCCCCTTTTAAAAGGTCCAGGATAGGCTTCACTGAAGACACTGTCACATACTTTTCCCCTGAAAAAACATCAGTGAAATCAGCCAGAGTTTTCAGTGCTGCATTAATGGCCTCAAGGACAGATACATCCTGCCAGGTCGGGTTCTGGTGCCCATGTTTTTTGCCATCAATCAGGACACGTCTGATTGCAGGTAGCTGTTCCAGAACTCTGTCAATCATTTTTTGCTTCGTACCCCATTAGGTAGAGACATCCTGGAGAAAAAATTACATATTAGGTATAGTTTTATAGTTTTGTTAATAACTACATTTACATTACAAAAATAGTTTCAGATACAAATTTGTGATAATTTCAATTTGAAATAAGGATTAATATTTATATTACTTTACGTAAATTTTTTAGACATACAATTATATATAATAATAATTAATGTAATGTAAAATAATATAAACATTAATCCTTATTTCTCTACAGTTTCAGATACAAATATGAGAATTTCAAAGTCATCAAAGTCAGTTTTATTAGATAGATAGATAGATAGATAGATAGATAGTAATAAAATATGCTCACCAGAATTAAACTATGTTGGGGGATGTTGGTCTCCCTCTGTGCCTTTTTCAGGTCTCTTTTCTTTATCCAGCTCATACTGAAGGTGGTTATCAGATTTCTACACAGTCCTAGGGCTCGAGCTGTGTGCTCGCTCTCACTTGCTACAGCATTTGTGACAGCCAAATGGAGATTAAGCAATTTAGCCATGGCCAACCAAGTTTGCCCACTGCAGCCACAATTTTAGCTCCGTTATCTGTGGTAATGCAGGACATTTTTTTTTCATCTAATTCCCAGTCCGATAAAATACACTTAAGAGTTTCTGCTAGATTATCAGCTGTGTGGTTTTCTGGGGTGTACCTTGTCTCTAGACATTTTGACTCTTAGAGTCCAGTCAGCTGTGATGTAATGAACTGTAAAGCTCATGTACAGAGTCATGTTTTAGCTGGACCACGTCTGTAGTAGCAGAATAAAAATATCTTTGACAATATCTTCCTTCACTTGATTTGTACAAATTCGGTATTGCCGTTTTATGTTTTTCCTGGGAATTCATACTTGTTGTTGAAGTTCTGTAGCAATTCTTTAAATGCTGTTTTTTTCCACCGTATTAAACGGCTGCATCTCCTTCAATGTACCTGGTAACACTGTCTGTCAGTGTGTGCCATTTGATGCTGTCACGTTTATATTTCGTTATCCGTTCGAAAGCCTCTGCTATTGGCGGCTGACGGGATGTATGTGCGGTTGTGGATGCCTTGCAAACTTCGGCAAAGTCAGTGGGATGATGTGTCTTTAGATGGTTTCTAAGATTTGTGGTGTTGGCGCCTTTCTGGTATTTCTCTTTTACATATTCGTCACACTGCTGTATCAATGTCTTTCGGCCATCCTTTTTCGTCAGGTTTAAAACCAAAATGTGCCCAGACAGGTGCCGTCCGTTTCGGCTTTGATATTAAATCCATCTTTGCTGTATAATTGCACTGATATGGCTCAGTAGGGCTGCACGATTATGACAAAAATCATAATTGTCGATTATTCCCTTGAGATTGTAATTTGGATTATTAATAACGATTATTTTTTAACAGATTTATGCCATTGTTTGAAGCTGCATGCCATATTTTATTTATAAAAAAAAAGTCTGAAAACACTCTTCCTGAACTTTTTATTGCTTTTCTATAGCATTGAGCCTCAAATGTCAACTATAACATTGGTTTGGTTTCTTCTTTAAACAAAAAAAATTTAAAATTATGCATGTTATAATAATGTTATACTAAAAATTAAAAAATGGTTTACTAAAGGTATATATTTCATTTACAATTAAACAGATGAAATTTCAAATTACAGTAACATTTTACAGTACAATTTATATTATCAGAGCTCCAGACTAACATTCTAGAGCAGTGGCAAAGGCACCTGATTTGGTAGTGTTGTCTCTTAGAAATGCACATTAGAACAGGAGCTTGAGTTGGGATGCAGAAAGTTTCTTATCTTAGGTCTTAACTTAAGAAATTATATGTTAAATTAGGATTTTTCGCAAATTTGATTTGGGATTCTTATCCTATCTTACAAAATAGTATCTTATCTCTAGTTAGGAAATCTTAAATGGCATAATCAAGCTCGACAATCCACTCTCAGGTCTGTTACCAAGCAACCAACACTGCCTGAGCTGCTGATGAGGGAAACCAAAGCTACTTCACTTTGAAAATCGCCTTTTTATAAAAAAAAGTAATGCTCCTTTTGTTGGTCTCTATAATGCTGGTTGCAGTTTCTGTGCTAACTGTAATATGTTGTGTGGCAGTCTGTAATTACTTATAAATGTTTTGTCATCAAAATATAACACATTCAGAGTCCTCTTAAGAGTTTTTCTACCACTAAACATCTTCGTTCTTCATTGTCAATTATTAATAAATGTAATACTATTGTCGGACAGCACAGTTGTAAGCGTTTTTTTTCCGTTAGCTTTCAAATAATTTTGAAGTTAGGACAGCTGTGGGGTTGTCCTAAAGTTAAGACAGTTTTTAGGTTTTTTTGTCAAGTTAGGAGGTTTCTGTAATACCCCCTTCCTATCTGTAGTTAAGATAAGATAACACACTTAGGAAATGCTGTTCTGTAATAGCTTTTGTCCTAAATGTGGTCCTAACTGAAATTACCATGGTTACCAAACAGATAAGATAAGATTTTAAAGTTAGGATCTTACTAAATTAGTCTATACCATTGTAAAAACAAATACACTGACTGAACAAACATTTATGTGAGATAATAGGCCTTTATCACAGTCCGCGTGTCGTCACATCCGGCTCCGATTAGTAGCGTAAAGGAATTTCCGCCTGCTTTATTGCCAATGGACAGACGCCAGTTTTGTGAAGAACATTAAACTAATTTAGTTTAGTTGAACATTGGTCAGTGTTAAAACTGCTCATTTATACTGACTCCATACCATGAATCATGTCATCCTTCGTTTTAATGTGTAACATTAGTCTGAGCGACGCAGTTTAATGAAGAGCACGCAGCTCAAATTACTGCCAGAGGACTGCTTTAATTTTATTTTTAATATTGTGTTTATTTTTTAATTATATTTATTTTGATTAGATTAACCTCCTGCTCTTGTTCACAGTATAATGATATTCAATCGTTGCACGCAATCACGGAGAATAACTCGATTAATATGATCAAACTTATTTTTAATTGTCGTCTATGGGCTATATTTCTTTATTTAAACAACTTCAATTTGATGCAATTATAGAGGATTGCATCATAAAGTCAGCGCGCGAAAAAATAAGAGCATTACGTTAAATACAACAAGTTTGCCCTAAACCTTTAATTTAATCCTCCTATACAGCCTTTAGTCATAAAGTTATAAATTTGGCTAATTCTAATGCTTATTAATGTGATATGTTGTTTGTATAGTTTTCTCGCTGTTCTGTGATGAAATAAGGTGATCAGACTGTGAAGAATTGCCTATACACATACAGTATGCCTTGTGCGCTCCTTTTTAAGTTACGGAATACGCATCGGGCTATAGTGACAACATACTCCTTCGTTTCATAATAATTAATTGTTGTAAACTGGGATTGGTGTCTTTAGAAGACGTATATGTGCTGAATTCTACATAAATAATCCACAACAATGCCGTGCAGTGGGCACAGCCACTGATAGAGGCTGCAGCGGAAGTTATTTTTTACGCTACAATTTGAATCTTCCGCTTTTCGAACGCAGAAGTGTGATAAAGGTCTATAAAACAAAAGTCTAAAAATGACCCTCCCCCCACACACAATCCCTCTAGTCAACTAAGAGGGGGATTCCCCTCCATTTTCTCTGAAGCCATACTTGCTGCATTTGAGGCCAAAGACTACATCTATATTTGATCTATGGGATTCAAGTTTAACTAGTAAATACCAAAAAGTGTTTATACAGTAGCTAGACAATTTATGAGGTATTTGCTAGCTAGCTCAAGCTGTGATGCTCTTTCTGCAAGCCAGTTTTCTGTTATCATACAGAAGTACAGTGCTGGTCAAAAGTTTGGACACACAAAAAAAAATCATTTACTTTCCGTGGCATTTTAAAATGGATGATGTTTTACGAATGAATTAGTTTTAATGTTTGTACTATCATTATGTTTTGGTATTATTGTCTGTGTCTATTTTGTGAAGCACTTTGGGCAACTTAGTTGTATTTATACAGTGCTATATAAATAAAAGAAAGAAAGATAACTATTTTTAATGTTTTAAACTGCATATCTTTTGCTCATCAAGCCGTCATTTATTTGATCAAAAATACAGAAAAAATATTTTGTGCAATATTGCCGGTATTACAATTTAAAATAATGGTTTTTCTGTTGTAATATACTATAAAATATAATGTAGTTCTGTGATGCAAAGCTGAATATTGAACATCTTTACTCCAGTCTTCAGTGTCACATGATTCTTCAGAAATCATTCTAATATGCTGATTTATTATCAATTTTGGAAACAGTTGTCCTGCTTAATATTTTTTTTTATTACCTGTGATTCTTTTTTTTTTTTTAGGATTCTTTGATGAATAGAGTTAAAAAAAATTAAAAATTATTTAAAATAGAAATCCTTTGTTTAACAATACACTACCATTCAAAAGTTTGGGGTCAGTATCTTTTCTCTTTTTTTGAAATAAATTAATACTTTTATTCAACAAGGATGTGTTAAATTAATAAAAAGTAGTAGCAAAGACTTACAGTGGGGCAAATAATTATTTGATACACTGCCGATTTTTCAAGTTTTCCCACTTACAAAGAATGGAGAGATCTGTAATTTTCATCGTAGTTACACCTCAACTGTGAGAGACAGAATATTTAAAAAAAAATCCAGAAAATCACATTGTATAATTTTTAAATAATTTCTAATTTATTGAATGAAATAAGTATTTGATCACCTACCAACCAGCAAAAATTCTGGCTCTCACAGACCTGTTAGTTAGTCTTTAAGAAGCCCTCCTATCCTCCACTCATTACCTGTATTAATTGCACCTGTTTGAACTCGTTACCTGTATAAAAGAGACCTGTTCACACACTCAATCAATCAGACTCCAACTATGGTCTTGCTATGGGCAAGACCAAAGAGCTGTCTAAGGACACTAGGGACAAAATTGTAGACCTGCACAAGGCTGGGATGGGCTACAGGACAATAGGCAAACAGCTTGGTTAGAAGGCAACAACTGTTGGCGCAATTATTAGAAAATGGAAGAAATTCAAGATGACTGTCAATCTCCCTCGGACTGGGGCTCCATGCAAGATCTCGCCTCGTGGAGTATCAATGATCCTGAGATAGGTGAGGGATCAGCCTAGAACTACACGGGAGGACCTGGTCAATGACCTGAAGAGAGCTGAGACCACAGTCTCAACGGTTACCATTAGTAACACACTATACCATCATGGATTAAAATCCTGCAGCGCGCGCAAGGTCCTCCTGCTCAAGCCAGCACATGTCCAGGCCCGTCTGAAGTTAGCCAAAAACCATCTGGATGATCCAGAGGAGGCATGGGAGAAGGTCATGTGGTCAGATGAGACCAAAATAGAACTTTTTGGTATAAACTCCACTCGCCGTGTTTGGAGGAAGAAGGATGAGCACAATCCCAAGAACACCATCCCAACCGTGAAGCATGGGGGTGCTTTTCTGCAAAGGGGACGGGACAACTGCACCGTATTGAGGGGAGGATGGATGGTGCCATGTATCGCGAGATTTTGGGCAACAACCTCCTTCCCTCAGTAAGAGCATTGAAGATGGGTCGTGGCTGGGTCTTCTAGCATGACAATGACCCCAAACACACAGCAAGGGCAACTAAGGAGTGACTCCGTAAGAAGCATTTCAAGGTCCTGGAGTGGCCTAGCCAGTCCCCAGATCTCAACCCCATAGAAAATCTTTGAAGGGAGTTGAAAGTCCGTGTTGCCCAGCGACAGCCCCAAAACATCACTGTTCTAGAGGAGATCTGCATGGAGGAATGGGCCAAAATACCAGAAACGGTGTGTGAAAACCTTGTGAAGACTTACAGAAAACGTTTGACCTCTGTCATTGCCAACAAAGGGTATATAACAAAGTATTGAGATGAACTTTTGTTATTGACCAAATACTTATTTTCCACCATAATTTGCAAATAAATTATTTGAAAATCAGACAATGTGATTTTCTGGATTTTTTTTTAATATTCTGTCTCTCACAGTTGAGGTGTAACTACGATGAAAATTACAGATCTCTCCATTCTTTGTAAGTGGGAAAACTTGAAAAATCGGCAGTGTATCAAATACTTATTTGCCCCACTGTATATTGAGAGAAAAGATTTCTATTTTGAATAAACACTGTTCATAAGTTTTTATTCATCAATAAATCTTGAAAAAAGCATCACAGACCCCCCCTCCATTTTTTTTTTTTTAATTTGTATTAGTTTGCATGCATGTGAGCCTATGATCAAACTAAATGTTTATATTTATGTTTGTATGAGATACAGTTTTATAAATTTCCAGATCTGTGTGGCAGCAGCATACAGTAAATAAATCAATAAATCCACTGCTCTCTTGTCTCCTCTGAGGCTGGGACTAAATAGTGTTCTGTGCTCATCTTTGCAGCCAAAGACCGAACAGTTAGCATGTTTTGCTCAAAATTTCACCATAACGTTATAACTGGTACACTGTTGTCGCTTGCGGAATCAAAATGACGGCACAACGGGTAGAAACGTACAGATTTGAAAATGAGATCCCGTTGCCACGTCACAAAGGGAGCGAAATCAGACGCGCTCGTTTTTTTTCAGAAGCTTGCAGAAAAAGGCTTACTAAAACAAAGTTACTGGGTTAATCTTTTTCACGTTTCCTTGGTTGGTAGATGCACTGGGGACCTGATTATAGCACTTAAAACCTGGAAAAGTCAGATTTTCATGATGTGTCACCTTTAAGACTTACTGCCACCTAGTGGCAGTTTGATTCATATCTAGAGTATCATTTAACCTGTTAACCTTTGCCCCCCATTTGGGGCCTCACAGGTGAAAATAACCTACCTAAATTAAAATGGTAACAGTTCCTGACAAAGTGTGCTACACAAACAAATTAGGTATCTTTGGAAGGAAGACACTCTAGGCTTTACTACCCATCATCCAGAGTTGATAATGCTCAAAAAGATAAAAAGTTATAGACACTGACGTGCCTTGAAAAATATTTTTCCACATTGAATGTTTTTTTATTTCATATACAAATACATGAAATAAGTCCTGGAGCAATCCAGAAAAGTAATGGATTGAAGTGCGTTGTGATTGGTAAACAGCTTAGACGGCGTTTCAGTATTGCCATATCAGTTCAGACCCCGAGAATATTGAACAAGAGGATCGTGTATAATATTGCAAGACATATTAAAGTGGTAATGTTATAGTTGTTGGTGGTTTTTTTTGGGCTAAATCACGTTTTAGATGGGATGTAAACAACAGCTTAATAATAACTGCGTTGACTATGTACAGATAAGTGCAACGGTAATATGTTTATTGTTCTTTAATTCTAACATTATAACATGAATTGCACTGAAACTGTTATACAGTTGAATTTATTTATAAATAGTCCCACAGACTTACACTATTTGTGGCGGCATATATATGCAAATGAATTCTCTGCCAGCAGGAAGCTCTGTTGGAGCGGGAGAGAGCGAGGTTTCCCCGGTAACGCTGTACACAAAGCAGAGCTCTGCTCACAAACGCTGCTTTATCAGACATTACATGCAAGATGAAATGAAAATGACATCCAACATTTTCTGAAAATAGTTGGTTTCCATCAGAAATACAGTGATATAAAAACACCGCTCTGGGTTTCGACTTTGAAACGTGCTCCTCAGCCCGCAACCATTCAAATTTCTGTAGGCGGGATTTACAATTTGTGATGTCATAAATAGCAACGAGCCGTTCGCTGTAGTTCTTGAAAAGGGATTTTTTTAAAAACAAAATATCTCCCTTTGGAGTGGACTTTGAGATTTGTAACTTTGTAGATCTTTTTATGCCCAAACATACACCCTACACGCTGACTAAAATTCAAAAAGTGAAAAAGCATAGTAGGACCCCTTTAAAGAAATTTACTGAAGAAATAGTTTGCAGTTTCATCCGCAGAAGTCAGCTTTAACACTAGCGATGGAATTCGTAGGCAGACCTGCTTTTTCAATTAAAAAACACCAGCAATTATATCCTAACAGAGGTTGCTAATTGCGTCAATGCATAAGTCATCAAAATTCTGATTGCTTATAATTCAAAACACTGTCCAGACGATATCGATATTATATCGTGGTATGAGGAAAACAAATTGAATCACATTCTAGTAGACCTTAGTTAAATTACAGGCAAAATATGTATTTTAACCTTATATAATTAGAAAAAAAACATAATTTCAAGATCTAAGGCAAAAATAGGTCTGACTTTAGATGTGTGAAAAACAGCAAAATGGACTGAAAGAACATGCAAATTCACTCTATGACAGCAGATGGCGCTTATGGCCTCAATTTAGCATACCTTTGGCTTATGAACAGGGAGGTAAGAGAAAAAAGTTTTGTGAAGAGAGTTCCCTTCAGATACTCATATTAACCCCCTGCCCCCAATTCATTTTTTATATTTTTCTTCCTATATTTCGAGCATTGTGAACAGTGATCTTGCACTGCCTGCTACAGTATTTTCTCTCTTTGTGTCGGTGTTCTGCGTCTCTATCCTGTGTTAACGGCCGTATACAGACTTAGTAATATGACCACACAAATTACATTTTGGGAAATTATTGTAATAATATTGTAACCTAGTTTGTGTGCAGTTCCGAAAAGCCGATCGTGTGTTTGGAGCAAAAACTATCCGGTTCTGATTTATGTCCGATCAAGTTCTCTCTCTCTCTCTCACTCACTCACTCACTCACTCATGATGCAGTAACGACCACGGGGGAAAATCTTTATCTGTCCATCCAATGAAATCCATGAGTATGTAACGGTATCCACGGTATACCAAAATCCATATCATGGCACAACATAATACCAGTAGTCACGTTAATACCGGTATAGCGCCCACCCCTAATTCTGACTCTGTTGTGCTTGGGCTCTTTCATTCCTGCTTGTAGCTATATTTTACGTACTGTATACTTATTTTTATATTGATATACTGTGGCGGGAGGAGCCAACGACAGACACAGTGGGCGTGGCGTCAAGCCTCGGAGAGGTTTTTATTAAACAATATTTAAAATAAAGTGTCCAAAGGGGGAAAAGTGTCCAAAATAAACAGGGATCTGGTGTCCTCGTTGTGCTGCGGGGCTCGTGAAGGAGGGCAGTGTTCAGGAGGGAAGGGTCCAAAATAAACAGGGATCTGGTGTCCTCGTTGTGCTGTGCATGTGTGAGGCTCTATTCACGTCAGGTGCGCCTCATCACACGCCGCCAGCCCTGGCTGTTTCAGCGCCCCTCCTCTCTCACACACCCACTCCTGTCGGGAGCCTGGTGAAGGGCGGCGAATATGGGACGGGGTGGTGATGATGGACAGGGGGGAGGCAGCCGACTCGTCACAATACATATATGTATTATATGATTGAAGTATACAGCTTATGCAAATATACAACTATAATGAATCATGTATACTGAATTATACTGAAGATTTATACTGTTTTAGAAGTAAAAGTAAAATCTATAAATGAGATCAGATACATTTTTGTAAACTGACCGTATACATGTGTTAGAAGATTAATGGTTAATGTGCTTTAGAAGTAGTAGTAATCTATATGTAGACACTGATGATGGTGTGACATCAAAATTTTAGTCTTTGCACTGAATTTTTTTATATATGGTCTCTGAATAAAGACTTGAAGATTTTTGTTTCTTGAAGGATATCACTAAATGCCCCCTACTGATTTTTCCTATTCCTTGTGGTACTGTGTATGGATTCTCAGTGGCCACATTGCAAGTTTAAATTAAATATCTTTATTCTAATAATAACAATTCAGTAAGTGAATGTTTTCAACTAGGGAAGTACACAGTTACCAGAATACTTACCAGAAGTTGTCGCCAATGATCAATCAAGTGTGACATGACTTTATTGAATTTCAAATTAGACAACTGTACAGAAAGTATCAAAATTAATTTTTAATTTTGGGACTGGTGATGATTGATAATCTGATTCACAGGAGATCTACCAACTCATGTCCCCTGTCCATCCTTGTTTCCGAGTGAATACGATTGTATTTTACATCTCTACCCCACAGTTTTTACCTACAAACAATATTGATTTTAATTTGATTAAATTTCTAGTTTAAATTTTTTTTTTGTTTTTGTTTTTTCCACAGCAAATGTTGATCTATGATCCCAACAAGAGGATCTCAGCAAAGAATGCCCTTGTTCATCGGTTCTTCCGTGATGTCACCATGCCAGTGCCCCCCTTACGCCTCTGAAGTCGTCTGTGATGGGTACTTCAGCAGCACTGGAGTTTGGGTTCACTTTCTGGGAGTTATTTCCCAGTTGTTTGGAAATTGATCAGTTTTATACTATGACTTTTTTATTTCATTATTCTAAGATTATATTGTTCTAATTAATGATTTTAAACCAAACTTTTGATGGATTCATAAAATAGTTGTTTCTGCAGCTTAATAAACTTGTTGCATTTTGTTTACATTGTGTAACATTGTTTCCACTTTCTGTTTTTTTTTTCACAACTTTTTCAAAGCAGCAATTAACACCGCAACTAACATACAGGTATAACAGAATGAAATGACAGTAAGTTCCATTTAAACGTTATATTGGGCAGTGGGGATCTCCTCTGTGTATAAAATAGTGTTGATGCTAGTTAGCCAAGTTTAGTACAAGTCATGCATTACTTTGGAGAACTCATTTATTCTATGTAAAAATCCTTTTTTCCCCCTTTGCTCCTCATGTTTAAAGGGATAGTTCACCCAAAAATGAAAATTCTGTAATTAATTGCTCACCCTTAAGTCTGATAAAAACAGCTGATAAAAACATCACAATAATCCACACAACTCCAGTCCATCCATAAACATCTTGTGAAGCAAAAAACTTGTTTAGTGCTTATGGGAAAAGGAGGCATCCAGTGAGGGTCCTCTGGTCTTTCTGAGTTTATAGTCCCTGTTTTTAGTTTCTACTTCCTGAGATTCCCATGTCATTTGTTTCTGTAGTTACTCATTATGTTCACCTGTGCCTACTGCCTAGTTTAGAATCACACAAGGAATTTTTAATGCAATAAAATAAAACACAATAATAAAGAAAACAGGTAATAAAATAAAAATTTAATACAAGACGACAATAAAAATATAGATTTTTTGTTTTGGGACCAGAATGATAGTTCAGTGTTTGAGGCAGCAGGAACTTCACATCTGTTGAAGATCTGCATGAAGATAGAGGCCAGTTGGTCAGTACAGGCTTTTAAACATACAGGTGAAATGCCATCAAGGCCTCAAGCTTTTCTAGTCTTCCAGTTTTTTTTGGAAGACTTGGCACTCCACACAGACTATAAACGCAGATTAAATTGCAGCATGGGGATTTAGGTGTTTGTGTGAAGTGGGGTGTGCATCTCAAGAGGAAAGAATAAAATCTGTTGAACATACCTGGTCTGCAGTGAGGTTTATGTAGGAGGCATGTGTCAAATTGACAAATTGAATGTGCCAGATTGAAACAGGGATTTTCAGCAGACATTGCACAGATCATCATAGTCCTTTGACCAGCCTGTCATCTTCCTGGAGTGTATCCTGACACATCAAAGTTTAGCACCCAAGTAAATGTGATTTAACCCTTGCGCAAAGAAAATATATTTTCTAATATATGAACGATCAATATATTAAATGGCATAACGGTATATTAGAAATTATATTGAATAATACATAAGGAATTGCCGCTTTCATATATATGACACTACTTATACAGTGGGTACGGAAAGTATTCAGACCCCATTAAATTTGTCACTCTTTGTTATATTGCAGCCATTTGCTAAAATCATTTAAGTTCTTTTTTTTTTCCTCATTAATGTACACACAGCACCCCATATTGACAGAAAAACACAGAATTGTTGACATTTTTGCAGATTTATTAAAAAAGAAAAACTGAAATATCACATGGTCCTAAGTATTCAGACCCTTTGCTGTGACACTCATATATTTAACTCAGGTGCTGTCCATTTCTTCTGATCATCCTTGAGATGGTTCTACACCTTCATTTGAGTCCAGCTGTGTTTGATTATACTGACTGGACTTAATTAGGAAAGCCACACACCTGTCTATATAAGACCTCACAGCTCACAGTGCATGTCAGAGCAAATGAGAATCATGAGGTCAAAGGAACTGCCTGAAGAGCTCAGAGACAGAATTGTGGCAAGGCACAGATCTGGCCAAGGTTACAAAATTTTTTTTGCTGTACTTAAGGTTCCTAAGAGCACAGTGGCCTCCATAATCCTTAAATGGATGACGTTTGGGACGACCAGAACCCTTCTTAGAGCTGGCTGTCCGGCCAAACTGAGCTATCGGGGGAGAAGAGCCTTGGTGAGAGAGGTAAAGAAGAACCCAAAGATCACTGTGGCTGAGCTCCAGAGATGCAGTCGGGAGATGGGAGAAAGTTGTAGAAAGTCAACCATCACTGCAGCCCTCCACCAGTCGGGGCTTTATGGCAGAGTGGCCCGACGGAAGCCTCTCCTCAGTGCAAGACACAAAAAAACACCTGAAGGACCACAAGATGGTGAGAAATAAGATTCTCTGGTCTGATGAGACCAAGATAGAACTTTTTGGCCTTAATTCTAAGCGGTATGTGTGGAGAAAACCAGGTACTGCTCATCACCTGTCCAATACAGTCCCAACAGTGAAGCATGGTGGTGGCAGCATCATGCTGTGGGGGGGGGGGGGCAAGTACAGGGATATCCTGGACGAAAACCTTCTCCAGAGTGCTCAGGACCTCAGACTGGGCCGAAGGTTTACCTTCCAACAAGACAATGACCCTAAGCACACAGCTAAAATAATGAAGGAGTGGCTTCACAACAACTCCGTGACTGTTCTTGAATGGCTCAGCCAGAGCCCTGACTTAAACCCAATTGAGCATCTCTGGAGAGACCTAAAAATGGCTGTCCACCAACGTTTACCATCCAACCTGACAGAACTGGAGAGGATGTGCAAGGAGGAATGGCAGAGGATCCCCAAATCCAGGTGTGAAAAACTTGTTGCAACTTTCCCAAAAAGACTCATGGCTGTATTAGATCAAAAGTGTGCTTCTACTAAATACTGAGCAAAGGGTCTGAATACTTAGGACCATGTGATATTTCAGTTTTTATTTTTTAATAAATCTGCAAAAATGTCAACAATTCTGTGTTTTTTCTGTCAATATGGGGTGCTGTGTGTACATTGAGGAAAAAAAAAATAAGAACTTAAATGATTTTAGAAAATGGCTGCAATATAACAAAGTGAAAAATTTAAGGGGGTCTGAATACTTTCCGTACCCACTGTATATTACTTACATGTGACCCTGGACCACAAAACCAGTCATAATGATACATTTTTCTAAATTTAGATTTATACATCATCTGAAAGCTGAATAAGTTTAGGATTAGGATCGGACAATATTTGGCAGAGATACAACTATTTGAAAATCTGGAAATTAAGGGTGAAAAAAAAAATCTAAATATTGAGAAAATGGCCTTTAAAGTTGTCCAAATGAAGTTCTTAGCAATGCATATTACTAATCAAAAATTAAGTTTCATGTAGGAAATATCAAATACAAAATATCTTCTTGGAACATGATCTTTACTTAAATGTCCTAATGATTTTTGGCATAAAAGGAAAATCAATAATTTTGACCCATACAATGTATTTTTTGCTATAGCTATATATAAATATACCCCAGCGACTTATGATTGGTTTTGTGGTCCAGGGTCACAATATGTTATGTTATATTCAGTAATACACTTTATAATATATAGATGTACATGTGATAAGATGTGGTACTGCATGTGTGAAAATATATTGAACATTTACTCATGCAGTATATACACATAGTATATGGAAATGTATATTTAACAATCATTTATGATATACATGTTTCATATTTTAAAATATAGGTAGTTTACAATAGCATAAGCACACCTAATAAACACTTAGTTATCAGACTATCACTGTGCTGAAAAGTGCACAGCCATCTCTTTTTAAATAAAGTAACATATAATTGAATGGTGTTTGGCCAATCGTCATCCTATCCACAGACTCTACTCTTCTGCACAATGGTGACCCCATAAACTTACACATACCAGAAACTCTTTTACATTTCAATATAATACAACATTAAACACTAAAAGATCTCCCCCTATATTAATATTGAGCAAAAACACATGGAATAAGACTTAGTTGTAAAATTGTTACTTCCTTTAACAGTCAGAAGCAAAGCTTGCTGGGAATTAGAAATCTGCTTTAACTTGTGTATATATGGGTGTACATATATTCACATTTATATGGGAACATCTAAGTGCAATATATTCTCAATAAAGGATCAAATGTTATGAATATTAGATTTATCTTTGTCTTCCTTTATAATTATATTTTTTTGTATCCTTGAGCCTTGGGTGCCCGACACACTGTAACTAATTTGTGGTTTACCCATCCTCTGTTGGTATGTTCTCACTAGGGCTGGGCGGTATTATGGTATATATCGTTACCACGGATTTAAAGAGATTTTGCTATATTGTTTATTTTGCTGTATGCAAATATGTGACCCTGGACCACAAAACCAGTCTTAAGTAACTGGGTTAAATTTGTAGCAATAGCCAAAAATGCACTGTATGGGTTAAAATTATTGATTTTTCTTTTATGCCAAAAATCATTAGGACATTAAGTAAAGACTATGTTCCATGAAGATATTTTGTAAAATTCCTATTGTAAATATATCAAAACTTAATTTTTGATTAGTAATATGCATAGCTAAGAACTTCATTTGGACAGCCTTAAAGGCGATTTTCTCAATATTTTGCACCCTAATTCCAGATATTCATATAGTTGTATCTCGGCCAAATATTGTTCAGTCCTAACAAATCAATGGAAAGCTTATTTATTCAGCTTTCATATGATGTATAAATCTCAATTTCGAAAAATTGACACTTATGACTGGTTTTGTGGTCCAGGGTCACATTTACATTTAGTCATTTAGCAGACGCTTTTATCCAAAGCGACTTACAATTGGGGAATACAAAAAGCGATTCATCTTGAAGAGGCGATCAGACAGAGGAAGTGCTCGTAACACCAAGTCTCAGTCATTGTTCAAATAAGTACATGCTAGTAAGGGAAGGAGAGATAGAGGGAAAGTGTTTTTTTTTTTTTTTTTTTTGAGTTTAGGATGAAGTCAAGTACTGCCGAAAGAGATGAGTTTTCAGTTGTTGCTTGAAGATTGCCAGGGATCCAGCGTTCCGGATAGGGGTGGGAAGATTATTCCACCAGCCAGGAATGGTGAACGAGAATGTTCTGGAGAGTGATATTGAGCCTCTCTGTGATGGTACCACAAGGCGTCACTCACTAGCAGATCTCAGACTTCTGGAGGGGATGTAGGTTCGTAATAGTGAGTGGAAGTAGGAGGGTGCTGAGCCTGTGGTAGTTCTGTACGCAAGCATCAGTGTCTTGAACTGGATGCGAGCTGCCACTGGTAGCCAGTGCAAGGAGATGAAGAGAGGTGTAACATAGGCTCTTTTGGGCTCGTTGAAGATCAGTCGTGCCACTGCATTCTGAATCATTTGTAGAGGTTTGATTGTGTTTGATGGCAGACCAGCCAGAAGAGCATTGCAGTAGTCCAGCCTAGAAACAACAAGGGCCTGGACAAGAAGTTGCGCAGCATGCTCTGTCAGAAAGGGCCTGATCTTTCTGATGTTGTGTAGTGCAAACCTGCAGGATCGAGCGGTCTTTGCAATGTGCTCTTTGAAGGTCAGCTGGTCATCAAAGATTACACCAAGATTTCTGACCGAAGTTGATGGGGTAATCATTGATGAGCCTAACTGAATCGTGAAGTCATGCTGTAGAGTCGGAGTGGCAGGGAAGACAAGAAGCTCCGTTTTTGCCAGGTTGAGCTGTAGGTGATGTTCTTTCATCCATGCCGAGATGTCCGCCAGGCAGCCTGAGATCCGTGCAGCTACCGTTGGGTCATCTGGTTGAAAAGAGAGCTGTGTGTCATCGGCGTAGCAGTGATATATATATACACATACCACAGAACTAAATAATAGTTATATACACCTGACCTAAAAGTGATAAAACATGCATGAATGAGAAAATGAAGAGTGGGAAATGACTGATGTTAATAGTTACTAGGCGCCTAGCACCTAGTAAGAACTCAATGCCTTGCTGGCGCAGAAACATGGCTAAAGCAAGTTATTAAGCACAATAAGCAATACACCCGAAGTGTGCAAATAGAACGCGTACAGCGGTCTAATAAACCTGCTGCTGCTGCTTGTCATTAGTTAATCAAACAACAAAAGAGAGAAAATCACTCACTGCTCTTGACTGAATCAATTTAGGATCTTTAATAAGAATCAGTTCATATTTGATTCATGCAGTAAAGACTATGCAGTGTTTTAGTTATACACTGGATTCCATTTCTGTAGAAGGCCTATTCTTACTACGTTAAACCCGTAGTTTTTTTTTTCTATTGTGTTTGTAATTTGCTTTTTTTGTTCTTCTTTTTAATAACAAAATATAGAATAAAATAAAAATAGCTGTATCAAGATATATATAATTATTATGAAATAAAGTTCTCATACCATGAAATAAGATTTTGGTCCTATCGCCCACCATAGTTTTTACAAATGTTGACCAGGAGTACCCCACAAGTCTCCTGTTTCAGTCTGGCCACAACAGTTTGGCCCCTGTCAAAGTTACTCAGATCTGTGAAAAATTGTGAAAAAGGCCCAGCAGAGGTTGTACTTCCTTCTCCAGCTGAGGAAGTTCAACCTGCCACAGGAGCTGCTGAAACAGTTTTACTCTGACATCATTGAATCTGTCCTCTGCACCTCAATAACTGTCTGGTTCAGCTCAACTACCAAATCTGACCTCAGAAGACTACGGAGGGTAGTCCGGACTGCTGAGCGAATCATTGGTACAACCCTCCCCACTCTCCAAGAACTGAAAAACATTTAAAATTGTAAAACTAATTTTAATTAGTTATTTTGAATATTTTAATTCAAAGATGACTATGATAATGACACAGTCATTGATATATTCTGAACAATTTTATATATGGTATATTTGGTTATATATAGGACTTGGCTAAATACAATTTAGTGACTGCACTTGAAACTATGGTAGAATGAAATCAAACACTGTGACTCTTGTTCAATGTAAGCTGCTCTCAGTGATGTTGCATTTTTAGCACTGGTTAAACAAGAGCAGTTTTACATGGACACCAAAGATTTGACACAGAATATTGAAAAATGCTGTCTAAAAATGTGCTCTTCACAATTGAATGATGCTTGTCTAGTCAGTTACAGTCACTGAAACTAAATCTTTTCATTGCATATTATAATGATCTTCTGTTTTTGAAACAAAGCGCAGCAGTATGATCTTTTCACTTGAGTACTTTTAACAGTCAATTTGTTCAAAAGCAAGATACATGTCAAAGCTTTATTGCTGAATTAAAGACGTTAGTAATACATTTGACATATTATACACATATCTCATACAAAATAAACTTACAAAACTTAAGCCATTGACTACTGTCTACTGAAGTACCGAGTACTGAAGTAGATGTAGACATGGAGGTTATATATCAAAGTTAATTCACTTGACTTTTTTTTCCTGAAATATGTTACTTGCTATGTGTGCACATTTCTGCATTAGTTCAGTACATCTCATTCGCAATAGACACTATTACCATTTTTCAGTTTTGTCTCAAAACGCACTTCTTTAGGCAGTTGTTTTTGGTGTATTTTTGTAATGGGTTTTTAGGCCAAATTATTTAGCTTCTGTCATATTGTTTTATGCGTTTTACTTTCTTCTAAGGTGTCCTTGAGTGTCATGAAGGTGCCTATAAATATATACATTGCATTATTGATGCAATGTATATAGAGACTGCCACATTACTTCACCCTTCACATGAAGTACATTTATATGGTCCAGTAAGAACATTCACTGCATTTGGCAGCAAACTCTGTTCACAAAACCTCATGGCAGTGTTATATCTTCATCACACCTTTTGAAAGCGCACCAGCAAGACATAATTGGACATTATGGATTTTATGTCTGTTGCGTAATATAAGTGTATTGAAACATGAATTTTGCATTGTTGGCCAACGAGTGAACTGTTAAAAGTACTCAATTGTATTCTGATGATTAAATTAAATGGTCTCATGATGTGTTCAAAAGTGTTTTGAAACAATGAGTATGTGGAAAGAAAATATGTACAACTGGAATGAAGGCATGAGATCAGAAATAGATTCTGAAAGAATGACTATAAGAAGTGTAAAAGTGTTACAGGTGTGATCAGAGTTTTAAAAATGTGCACCTTATTTGTGAAAATAGTACCAAAGCAAATGGAAAAAAACAAAACAACAACTGTAGTCTTACATGAAGACATTGCAAATTACTGTAAATGTAAGCTGCACACTCCCACAAATATGGGAACAAGACATATGGAACATGGGTTTCAGGATTCTGTTACTTTATAGTTTGGTCACTTAGCAAACTAACTGTGATTAGTACTGGTATATTTGGTTTGTAATGGATGTGGGTGGCATCTTGAGATAAATAATATTGCACTCAAAACATCAGCACATTTCAATAGCTGATGTGTGAACAGTTCAGACTGAACAGGCTCTTAAAATATCCAGGACTTTTTTTTCTGTATGAGCACAGTCTGCTTCAGACGCTGACAACTCAGTGTGAAGAATGAGCCCACACAGCTGTGCGTTTGTGCATCAAACATTTATATAAAATTATTAATTTCACATGCATGTCATAAATAATGAATAATTTTTGAACAATTTTCATAAAGCAAAAAACAAGAGTCAACCAGCACTTTATTATAACAGGTTCACAAACATATGCATATCATAGGAGTTAAGGAACCACTGAAATATTTGTCTATAAGCTGTCAGCTGAGGTGTGATTCAGGACACTTCTTTAGAAGGTGGGCAAATACTCCAGCAAAACTTAAAGAGCTGTGAACACAGGACCAATAATATACTGAAATACGTTATGCTAAATAGTGCTTAATAACCAAGTTACACAGTCACTTCATGTGCATCCAACAAATGAAATTCAAGAAATGACTGATCACTTGCTGCCTAATATATGCCACCCTTGACAGCTGCCATTGTAACAATATAATTAATGTTATTCATTCATCTCTCAGTGGTTTCATGTTAATTTTAATTTTCCATTGTAAAATGTATAGAAAAGGAAAACTCAGAGCTCAGAGAGAGATACGAGGGCCGTCGCTAGCGGGACGAATGGCGGTGACAATTCTATTGGTTACAGCTGTATAGCTGTTTACCTAAATTAACGCTACACATTATAATGAATTATGTTTAGCCAGTAATCCAAAATTCATTGTATTGATCAGAATTTATCATAACAAATCACAAGCAACTTGGTATTGTTGAGTAACTATCCATCCAAGATGAGTTGCTTGTTGCTTGTATTGCAGTCTGGTACATTTTATATTAGCAGACATAGGAAAAAATAAAACTGTCTCCTCATGTTGTTTCTTTGACCATTACAATCTTTTAAAGAATACTATCAAATCTTATTTACACAATACATTGGATTTTTGTCAGGTTAAAATGAGAAGGTACAATATAAAAATTCATGAAACTCACAACAATATTATGTTATGTGTTGCATTAAATTTCAAAATGGACTATAAAATAAACTACAGCTATACAAATGAAACAGAATATATATAAAAAAATTAATACATTAACATTAAACTTAAAATCATTAATTCAACATACTGTAGGAGCCACAAGATGTTTAATAAAGCACAGCTCCCAACTGTTTGTTTTATATATATATATATATATATATATATATACAGTGCCTTGTATTCAGCCTTTTTATTTTTTTATTTTTATTTTACATTTTATGTTGCAAACCTATGATAAACTACTTTTTAACTACGTTTTAACACTCCAAGGCACAAACTGATTTGTGATAACTTTGTAAATTTATCAGTAATATATAATAAAAAAAAAATACAGTGCATAAATGTTCAGACCCTTAACTCAAGTCTGAAATTGGGGATTTTCGGCCATTCTTCTCTGCAGATCGTCTTTAGCTCTGTTAGGGTGGGCTGGGACCATTGGTGGCAATTCACAACAGGTGCATACACTCACAAATTTGTTCTTATTCTTTTCCAGAAATGAGAACCACTGTGCCACATATATAGATAGGCGTGTACCTTTCTAAATCATCTCAATAATCAATTGAATTTTCTTCAGGTTAATTCCAGTTAAAGTGTAGAAATATCTTTGAGATGGTCCAGCTTCTGGACAGCTTCTGTTTCTGAGCCAAAGGGTCTGAATACATATGCAATTATTTCAGGGTTTTTTTTCATTGTGAATCAGTTTTTGCTTTGTCATCATGGGGTATATAGTGTAAACTCATGTGAAAGAGAAGCAATTTAAAGCAGTTTAGCATAAGGCTGAAACAACTAAATGTAAAAAATAAAGTATGTAAATGTTAGATGCAACCCTGTTTATGTTTATTTGTACACAGAATAATCATATATTTTCATATGCATCATATTCAATCATATGCATAATGTAGATGATTAAATGGATTCAACTCTCTTAGTGTATTAACAATGTATTTAACAGAAGCTACACTATGCAACTTTTTGATAATAAATAACAAAATGTTATCAATGAGAGTGCAAAAATGAAAAATAAATATAATAATGATAATCTTCTAAACCATGCCTTTAACCAATTACATGTTGATAACCCTACAATAATGATTTGTATTTTAGAGCTGTTGGGATGAATTTTACTGGAAATTGCATACATTTGTCATTCACCCATGCATGTTACACAGATAAGTAGCTTTGGCTGATGGTAGTGTGAAGCTGAGGGCAAAAAGTTTTATAGTGTAGTTTAAAACGTTCACTGAGTTTAAAGGGAACATTGTTGCAAATTAGTTGCACCTCATCCAGCGGACACGCTTGCTGAGTGGGTATCCAGAATCAACAATTAATTGCTCATTTAAGCGCCAGTACTTGTCACCTTTGAAGAAATACATCTTCCCATTGGTCCATGTGAAAGCTGCATCAGGATTTGATGGGATGCCAGTAAACAGAAGTGAAATGGGTTTAGGATAAATGCTGAGGTCATTATAAACCATTTCATCCCACTGCCAATAGCCTGAGCCCTGAAAAAAAAAATCAGTCAATGATTTAAAGTGGTCATGAATTAGAAAATAAAACTTTCCTTGATCTTTTGACATATAAAAGGTCATTGTACTATAAAAACACACTGTACATTTTAGAAATCAACACCTTCTTGTTAATCCAAAACAGCTTTTATTGAAACCAAGCTACCAAAATGACTCATTTTGTACTTCCATGTCTTTATGATGAATACATCAACGCAAAACTGCCAGCACAGTACCTACTTCTTCATGCATGTGAGCAAGCAGCACAGTCAGGTTTGCCAAGATGACCAACATAGTATAAGTGGACCAGAGCACAATGTCTGGCCGAAGCAAGGTTATGGTGATTTCCTGAAGGAACTTCAATCTCAATGCTTTTGCTGGGAGTAGTGTGAAGCCGAGGGCAAGAAGTTACATAGTGTAGCTTAAAACGTTCACTGAGTTTAAAGGGAAAAACTGTTGCAAATTAGTTACACCTCATCCAGCAGACACACTTGCTGAGTGGGTATACAGAATAAAACAATTAATTGCTCCCAAGCTACCAAAATGATTCATTATGTACTTCCATGTCTTTAAGATGAATAAATCAGCCTGCACAATACCTACTTCTTCATGCATGTGAGCATGCAGCATGGTCATGCTCTGGGTGCGAGGAGGGGCCATGACCCTGTTTGGCTACTGTGGGCCATACCTCCTTGAGTCCTTGCCTGACAAACTGGACCAGCCACTGTGGTGTTACCAGACTAGTTCTGTTTGCCTCCAGGATGAGTACCTCCAAGATTTTGGCTAGCATGTACAGGACCTGGGGCCTCATTTATAAAGTGTGCGTACGCACAGATTTGATCTTAGAGTGTGCGTACGCTTAAATCTACACCAGCACTCATATTTATAAAGACGGTCTTTGACATGGAAAAGTGCTTACCGTCACGACAGGGTATGAGCAGATGTACGCATTTTTTATTGTCGGAGTATTGCAGGTTTTTGGAAATGTAAGCTGCTCTTGCAGCTCTCTGTTCTAAATTATGATGATTGGTGATATTTTATATTTTTAATGACATTAATTAGGAGTCGTTTACAAGGCAGAGAGCTGAAACCATTCAATTGCAAGCAAGTTTAAGATAATTTGCGATTCATAGATTTTACATCTGGGTGGTGGTGATGGCGCAGTGGATAAGACACATGCCTTTGGTGTGAGAGACCCGGGTTCGAATCCACTGTGAGACACCAATGTGTCCCTGAGCAAGACACTTAACCCCTAGTTGCTCCAGAGGCGTGCGACCTCTGACATATATAGCAATTGTAAGTCGCTTTGGATAAAAGCGTCAGCTAAATGAATAAATGTAAAGAGACGCGTACACGTGTTTTCTGTTCGTACGTCCACTCTATGAATCAAACATACACATATCTGAGAAATAATCGTAAGATCACATTTAGGATGGTTTCTGCGCAACATTTTATAAATGAGGCCCCTGGTCTTCGCGCCATCTGTAGCGGACTTGTGTCAATGTTGAATGAATGAATGATGCATTTATATAGCGCTTTATTGTGTATTGCTGTACACCCAAAGCGCTTTACAATCATGTGGGGGGGTCTCTCCTCAACCACCACCAGTGTGCAGCATCCACTTGGATGATGCGACGGCAGCCACAGGACAACGGCGCCAGTGCGCTAACCACACACCAGCTACAGGTGGAGAGGAGAGAGAGTCATAGAGCCAATCAAGTGTATGGGGATTATTAGGAGGCATGATAGAGGCCAGTGGAGGGAATTTGGCCAGGACACCGGGGTTACACCCCTACTCTTTACGAGAAGTGCCATGGGATTTTTAATGACCACAGAGAGTCAAGACCTCGGTTTAACGTCTCATCCGAAAGACGGTGCTTTTTGACAGTATAGTGTCCCCGTCACTATACCGGGGCATTAGGACCCACACAGACCACAGGGTGAGCACCCCCTGCTGGCCTCACTAACACCTCTTCCAACAGCAACCTTGTTTTCACCGGAGGTCTCCCATCCAGGTACTGACCAGGCTCAACCCTGCTTAGCTTCAGTGGGCAACCAGTCTTGGGCTGCAGGGTGATATGGCTGTGGCTATATGTTGCTTTGCTGGCAGATAATATGTGCTGCAAGCTTGGGGTTTTGGAGTTACAAATTTGGCAGGACTCCTCCAAACCATACCACAAATGTAGGTTCTGAGGACTCAGAAGGGTGTCGTACATGGCCCGAATAGTGGAGCTCAAACTTGGTATTCTTGGTAACTCGGTAACTACGTATTCTCCACATATTTGCCCATGTGATGGTCCTGCCTACAACTGGCACTCCTGACTCACTGCTTTGATCTTGTGGATCTTCTCCACCATCTTAAAGATCTCTGAGATCTCTGAGTATCTCCTCTCCTTTTTTGCGGCTTTGGACCACTGCTTGGGAGCTGATCCCCATCCAAGGCCCTGCCTGTCTGCAGACACCAAACGATCTCCTGATGTTTCAGACAGATTATGGCCTGAACTACTACCTTTGCTGCATTCCACTTTTGTCCAGAGCAGACTTGAACCATGGAGTTTTGAACAGTGTGTTCAGGTGAGTCTCTTAGCTTAAACAAAAGCCTCGCCTTCTACTGGTTTTTAACCAGGATGGTATGTGAAAAAATAATAAAGGTAAAATTTAAAGGGGACCTATTATGCAAAAATCACTTTTATAAGGTGTTTGAACACAGTTGTGTGGCCGTAGTGTATGAAAACAACCAGCCAATAATGGTAAAAAAAAATCCACCCACTCATTTTTTTATAATCCCAGTAAATCATATTAGGATTGGATTGTTGTTGTTGCTGATATGCCGGAACATCCGCTCTTGAAGCTCCACCCAACTCATTTGCATTTAAAGGGACAAACACAAAAACGGCGCGTAAAAGTGATTTTAACAAGCTATTAAAAATTATCTGTGGGGTATTTTGAGCTAAAATTTCACATACTCTGGGGACATCAGAGACTTATTTTACATCTTGTAAAAAGAGACATAATAGGTCACCTTTAAAACAAAATCTAGTGTCAGCGTTAGTTCTGGCAGGTCACGTTAGTCAAGCTTGCATCAGCTGACTCTCATCTGATCCACGTCTACCTATAGGGATGCGACACCTATCACGGCACTGTAGAATATCAGAGACTGAATCAGACAAATTTAAAATGCATCAGAACATTGAAACCTGAGGAGCTGGACTTCAGAGAGGCCCCAAGGAAACAGGACAATGTCATAAATTAGATTCTGGCACCACTAGAAGCAAGCAAACTAATCAACTTTTTCACAGAACAGCTTACAACCTTGAGAAAAAAGAACACTTATTGATAATTCCAATTCAGGAAGGAGACCGTCAAATTTGGGGCAAATAATCAAGACTGATGGTCAAAGAGATGGCCATCATGTGTTCCATGATTGAATTCACGAGCTTCCTTAGACTGACTTCTCCCCCACATAGAAGACAGTCCAAACCAACATTCCTTTGTCTAAAGAACATGCCTTCGTTCTCCATAGAACTATACAAAGACTTTCTTTTTCATATGCACATAAAATCATCCTAAAAGGACATTTCTATGCAGAACCCCATATTATGTTTGTAACCCACATATTAGACTATCATGTTTTAATCAAATATTCCTTATGTCTTTTTAATCATTATTGAATAGCTGAAGGATTCCTATACGTGTTTGGTATGTATGAGTTTGAAAAATCATGCTTTAAATGTTTCTTCCAATCAATTCTTTGTCAAATGTATCAGTCTTGTTATATAAACCATGTTCAAAAGTATACTTTGCAAGGGCCTGTAAAGTTCGGACCTCTGACTGAACTTGTTGATTTATTGATGGGGTGGAGAAACAAAGCAATACCCCGAGCAAGGACAGTATCCAATTGGTCAAGACGTCCAGATGGGACGGTCTGAAAGCCGAGTTTAAAAACTCAGGACACCATCAAACTCCCTCTTCTTCTTAAAAATGCTCTCTTACAACCTATAGTCTCTTTGCATTCCTTTATTCTTTTACTTTAATTTATTTTATTTTCCATTGTGAGTGTCGTGTACTCAGTTAAGTTTTGCCGCCACGCCTCGTCTCCGAGTTCAACTGGAGTCTGTGACCGTCTCAAAACGTCTACCAGCCACAACTCCATCGGCCTCCCAAGACGTCACTTGATGACTACTGAACTCTCAACCAATCAGACACTTCAGGGAACCCCCTGTCTGCAACGACTACGACGACAAAAGGGATTCCCTTTGCAAAGCAAGCAAGTAACACCTCCAGGTTCTAACTGAATCAGGTGCAGTTAATATAAATTTTAGCCTCATTGAGAAACTCAAAGCGAGGGTTAATTAAGTGATTGATGGTTGTTAAGGTCTATGCAATTGAACATATTGCTGTAAACTTGGGATTTCACATTTCCATTCTCTTAAACTCATCCTTTCCTTACTTTCTCTATTTCTGCAACGTGTGAATGTGTGAATGCTTGTGTTCATGTGTTAGATTAGTTTATGTCTTAGGTT
This sequence comes from Barbus barbus, assembly GCF_936440315.1. Classification (NCBI taxonomy): domain Eukaryota; kingdom Metazoa; phylum Chordata; class Actinopteri; order Cypriniformes; family Cyprinidae; genus Barbus; species Barbus barbus. Next base: position 24,729,588 of record NC_136763.1, on the reverse strand, counting down.
TATATACAGTTGGGCAAAAAAGTATTTAGTCAGCCACCAATTGTGCAAGTTCTCCCACTTAAAAAGATGAGAGAGGCTTGTAATTTTCATCAAAGGTACACTTCAACTATGAGAGACAGAATGGGGGGAAATAATCCAGGAAATCACATTGTAGGATTTTTAATGAATTAATTGGTAAATTCCTCGGTAAAATAAGTATTTTGTCACAAGCAAGATTTCTGGCTCTCACAGACCTGTAACTTCTTCTTTAAGAGGCTCCTCTGTCCTCCACTCGTTACCTGTATTAATGGCACCTGTTTGAACTCGTTATCAGTATAAAAGACACCTGTCTACAACCTCAAACAGTCACACTCCAAACTCCACTATGGCCAAGACCAAGGAGCTGTCGAAGGACACCAGAAACAAAATTGTAGACCTGCACCAGGCTGGTAAGACTGAATCTGCAATAGGCAAGCAGCTTGGTGTGAAGAAATTAACTGTGGGAGCAATTATTAGAAAATGGAAGACATACAAGACCACTGATAATCTCCCTCGATCTGGGGCTCCACGCAAGATCCCATCTCGTGGGGTCAAAATGATAACAAGAACGGTGAGCAAAAATCCCAGAACCACACGGGGGGACCTAGTGAATGACCTGCAGAGAGCTGGGACTAAAGTAACAAAGGCTACCATCAGTAACACACTACGCCGCCAGGGACTCAAATCCTGCAGTGCCAGACGTGTCCCCCTGCTTAAGCCAGTACATGTCCGGGCCCGTCTGAAGTTTGCTAGAGAGCATTTGGATGATCCAGAAGAGGATTGGGAGAATGTCATATGGTCAGATGAAACCAAAATAGAACTTTTTGGTAAAAACTCAACTCGTCGTGTTTGGAGGAGAAAGAATGCTGAGTTGCATCCAAAGAACACCATACCTACTGCGAAGCATGGAGGTGGAAACATCATGCTTTGGGGCTGTTTTTCTGCAAAGGGACCAGGACGACTGATCCGTGTAAAGGAAAGAATGAATGGGGCCATGTATCGTGAGATTTTGAGTGAAAACCTCCTTCCATCAGCAAGGGCATTGAAGATGAAACGTGGCTGGGTCTTTCAGCATGACAATGATCCCAAACACACCCCTCGGGCAACCAATGAGTGGCTTCGTAAGAAGCATTTCAAGGTCCTTGAGTGGCCTAGCCAGTCTCCAGATCTCAACTCCATAGAAAATCTTTGGAGGGAGTTGAAAGTCCGTGTTGCCCAGCGACAGCCCCAAAACATGACTGCTCTAGAGGAGATTTGCATGGAGGAATGGGCCAAAATACCAGCAACAGTGTGTGAAAACCTTGTGAAGTCTTACAGAAAACGTTTGACCTCTGTCATTGCCAACAAAGGGTATATAACAAAGTATTGAGATGAACTTTTGTTATTGACCAAATACTTATTTTCCACCATAATGTGCAAATAAATTCATTAAAAATCCTACAATGTGATTTCCTGGATTCTTTCCCCCCATTCTGTCTCTCATAGTTGAAGTGTACCTATGATGAAAATTACAGGCCTCTCTCATCTTTTTAAGTGGGAGAACTTGCACAATTGGTGGCTGAATAAATACGTTTTTGCCCATCTGTAAATAAAATCTTATTTATATTGAAAAGAGAAGTATCTTGTGTTTTGTGCTCACAAGTTAATGTCTTAATCTGCCGATCTTGTTACTGTGCTATTTAATAGTGTTTTCACTATATTTTGGATTTTAATATCCAGTGCAGTGTTTGTTATACGGCTCGTTCAGTGAATCGCCGTAACACTGATTCTGTTCAAATCCCTATAAAATCATAAATTCCCTTTGAGCTAAATTAAACTATTTCTTTAAGTTACATATTACTATTACGTTTTTTTATTACGTTAAAGCACTCAAATATAAGGTTCTTCAGTATTATCACCAGCTTTGCGTTGCTCAATAGTTAATTACCCACCTCCATCCCCGACTCCTCCCCTTGTCAGGATTCAGCCTTCTGATTATCCTTGAATCAGACTAATTTCTAAAATGTTACATTAAAATATTGTGCTAAAATGATATCTGCAATACATTTATGTTGGTTCTGTTCTGTTTACCCTGGGGGGTTATTGCTGCTCTCCCTGCTCTTATCCATGCTAGGCTGCATGGATGCGCAGGGAGTTCTTACCCAGAACAGAACCATACCGCCAATCCAAAATGTATGCTAATTGTCAGTCATTTTTGACGATAGTGGTCCTGACAGGAGTAAATGAAATTCCATGGATAGGTTTCCTGTTAAATGGGCATGAGATCAACTTAATTCCAAGTATTTTTGAATTCACTGAATTTACTTTTTTTTTTTTTTTTTTTTTACTCACAAGACTTGTGTGCAGAACAAATTTTAGGAGAAACGAAAGGTGTGTAGTGCTGTGGGTCCCCACAACTGCAGCTAAGAACCACTGACCTAACTAGAAAATGGTAAATATGTATCAACAGGAGTGTTTGTTTATATAGAGAGAACTTTGTACAGACATGAGGGCTTAAGAATTTATAATGAATTTTTTCTTGATTTTATTTTTATTGAGCATATGTTGTGTATAGTAATGTTAAAATCTCACTATACCTTAAAAAAGAAAATTGTCTTGTTCTTCTCATAATACAAAGCAGCGTCAATGTTGGCAGGGATTCTTTTTAGTGGTTTGGGGTATCGATTGTCAAGGCGGTAATTTGTGAACCTCCAGACTTTTTCACCTGTGAAAGAGAAGGTGAGTAGAAGATCATTTTTTATACTGCAGTTAAGTACATTTGTAAATCTGTGTTTTTCCATCTTAAAAATCTCTCAATTATGACATATGCTCTCAATATTCAATGCATAAAAGTTAACACCTCCCATAACATCCGATGCACTTGTTAAATTGTAAGAATGGTACCTACGCTTATATCACTTTCTGTTTCATCCTTATCTCGAGGATAGAGGATCCCAGCAAGATCGAGTCCATATCAGTATCCAGACCAGATGGTGGACTTGCACCCAGAAACAATCTCAACACAGCCCTTTATGGTCAGTGAAGACTACAACTTTTCTTTTCCCACCTAATGCTGGTGTGTATACCATGTTCAATACTATACCATGTTTGTTTGCTTAGACCAGAGGAGAACTGATCCCCAGACTGAGCCTGATTTCTACCAAGGTTTCATTCTCCATTCTGTAACTCGATAAGAGTTTGGGTTCCTTGCCACTGTTGCCTTCTGGTTTCCTTAGTTGGGGCCTGAAAGTCACACAGCTGTTATGCAACTGAATCACATCTTGCAGAATTGACACTGTTATCATACTTACAGCTGACATCGCTGCCTTTTGTAGATGTGCTTATAGCCGAACTGAGATGTGAGTTTGATGAAATTCAGTGCTATTGATTTTAACTGAACCAACACTAAACTAACTTGATCTGAGCAATGACACTGTTGTTGAAGTAATTGAGTTTCCATAATTGATAATTGATTCTGCTGTGTTTCCTGTTTATCAACGTGAAGCAGCTTTGACACTATCTGTATTGTAGAAAGCACTATACAAATAAAGGTGACTTGACCAGAGGGATCCCAGCTACCCTTCCAAATCATCATGACCACCACAATCTGGAGTAACTCCACTCTACCAAGTTCCTAAATCCCCACCAGACATGGAGGGCGCTCTTCACCACATGATTTTTACTACACTGTGACATACAGACCTAGTTCCGAAGACACCAAAGCTGATGCCCTCTTCAAACTGCATGCACCTAATCTTCCCAAATATGACCTCATCCTTATTCTCCCATCCTCCATTTTTAAAAGCCCCATCCAGTGGGATATTGACTTCATGATCCCACTCTTCCTGTTTGTCTTCTGGACTGCACTTTTATCCCTGAATCCATATTACTGAAGCTCCTGGAATGGCTGCACTCAGTAGCTGGCTCTGGTCATCCAGGGTTATCCAAACTTTTGAGTTTGTTAGGAGAAACTACTGGTAGCAAAATCAGACTGCTGAAGTGAACATGTGAATATGTGTGGAAAATGTGTGAAATGTTTCTCCCATCTTGAAAATTCCAGCCTCTTCCTGTCCCACAATGACCATAGTCCCACACTGGCATGGACTTTGTATCCACTCTCCCCTCCAACTAAACCACAACACCTGCATTCTGGTGGCAGTGGATCAGTTTTATAAGACCTGCCATTTGATTCACTTCAAGAGGCTTCACACAGCACTGGAGATGGCAGAGGCCCTGTTCTATCATCTATCTCTGGCCTGCCAGAAGACATTGTGACAAATCAGGGCCACAGTTTATTTCTAAAGTCTTGTGCTCCTTTTCTAACCTCCTGGGGATTTCCATCAGCCTCTCCACTGTTTATTATCCCCAGACCAATGGTCATATGGAGCACACAATCCAAGAAATCTCCAGCTTCTTGAGAACCTACTATCACAGAAAGGCTCAGAACATTCTGTGACTTGCATGTACTGGACTCACCTCATTCCAGTGTATCATTCCAGCCTCCACTGTTCCCATGGTCAGGTGAACCCTCCGATGTCTCCATCATTGATCATTGGTTCAGGGAGAGTGAAAGTACACAGAACTATGATCAGCTCAAGAGGGCAGTGAGGTACACACCAGAATCATGCAGATGCCTTGCGTTCAGAAACCCCTAAATACCACCCAGGAGGTCAGGTCATCCACCACAGTACAAGATCAATCCCAAAATGCATGTCTTACGACTTAAATCATTCACTCCTTGTCCTTCTGCTTCCCCAGGGACTGGAGAAGAGAATGCCTCTCCTCCTCCAATGCTGCTCTTAGAGGATGGCATACTCTGGCATACTCTGTTCGGTCCTTTCTGGACTGTAGCCATCGCCAAGGGCTTCTCCAGTATCTTGTGAAGGGAAAAAGTGAAGGGAGTCTATGCTTATATTTGTGTCTTTCTGCTTCACTGTCTCATAACCAGGTTACCAGGGTGAGCCTGATCCAATCTGTTCCCAGGCCAGATGTTTGACTTAGGACCAGCTCTGACCACAACATAGCCATTTTCAATTGTAGCACAGATTCCAACAAACTGCCGGCCAAACTACATGCCTTTTTCCTATAATATTAATCATTTAAAGCTAAATAATATCAGTTTCAATATATTGATTGTACCATAGCTTGGAATCAACTATCAGTATTTATAATGTAATAGAAGAGAAGCTGTTTACTCACAAAAGTTTTGAAAAGAGACAGTCCATATATACATTCTCATACCTGAATAGCATAAATTGGGATGCTCATTATGGCTCATGTAGCAGGGGGTGTGGACTATCAATTATGTGAATCCATATCCCCTGCTACATCCACCATTTTCAGCATTTCGACTTCTCCCAACTTTTCTCCCAAGCTTCTCTTGTATTGCATTAATTATTGTGGTTACAATTTTCCATATATTCACATATTTTAAAATACATAAAAACCTTGTGCAGAGAATAATCATTTACCTTTAAAGAAGTATGTCTTGTTGGTTCTTGGGGAATATACAGCTGCATTCAGGTTTCCTGGCAGCCCCTTCCATAGCAAACTTATTTTTACCGGAGAGTTATGGCCCATATCTGTTATTGTCCACACATAATCCCCACTAAAAGCATACGTCTTATGTGAGGGACCTAACACACAAAAAATAACAATATTTTATAACATGTTTACAAAATGACAATATTTTATAAAGTTGCATGATATTTTTAGTCGTTGAACAAGCAAATCTACTGCATTTGTTTAACATGACTGAACTTAAGTCATGTGCACTGTTACTACAGTACGTGGTTTTCTTACCGAGCATTATAGCATCAAGTTTAGCAGTGCATGGATCTAGCATATCACCCCTGGGGAACGGGGCCATGGTAGTGGGATATGTCACGGCATGGATATCATCAGCAGTGGTTGTACTAGAGATCCTTTTACCTGAATTCATAAGGGTAATTAACATAGGCAGTCATTGGCAAATATTCAATTATTTGTTTGGATTATCTTACCATATATTGCTTGGATTCCTCTGATATCATCAATGTGCAGTCTAAAATTGGCTTGGTAACCAGTGTAGTGTGCTGCCATAAGAGCACTGCTGTACTGAGAATGCCCCAAGCCAAGAGCATGCCCGATCTCATGAGCCGCAACAATACGCAGATTGGAACCATAATACTTCCCTTCAGTCCAGAATTCATCTTCATCAAAGTGAACTATTCCTGATGGAGGGGCTTCAGCATGGGCAAGAACATGGCCTAACAAAATATTATTGTACATAAAGCTTGTGTGTCCTGAGTTTACAGTTTGCCAGGTCTTGGTTGACCTTAATAACCTTAATTGACCAAAAACATACCATATAATGTTAGATCTTATTAATGTGTAAAATGACAGGAGTAAACTAAATACATGTAAAACATGTTCTATTATTTTTTGTATTGTATCATTTTTTAGATTATAATAAATAATATAATTAACTTGGTGAGATTTACTTACCAGGACCATCAAAAGGTGAAGGACAGCCATCTCTCTTGTGAAATGAGATTCGAATATCAGCAAGTCCATGGTTAATCTCTTTAAAGCTGAGTGGGGTGACATCACTCCAGTACTTAAATGCTGAGCGTATGGCTGTCAGTGTTGCAGTTTTCCCCATGTCAGGTGTGTAGTTGTGAATGCGATATGTTAAGCTTTTCTTTCGCCAAAATCCTATGAAATAAGAAAGAGAAAAATGTAAAAAATTCCAAACAGCTGTTTTCTCCATATAAAGAGCAACCGTATTTACTTGGTTATGTCTACTATTCTGTTTTATCCTTTATTGATTATCCTTAGATTATTTATTATAATATAAACATTTCATTGTATTTATTGTTGCTGTATTTAGTTGTTTTTATTGTAAACTATCAAATGTTGTATGTTAATTATAATTACAATATTTGTGAGCTAATACAGAGAAGGTCATAGCCCATAAAATTTCTTAAAGAGTTCAAACTCAAAATGTATTTCAATTAAGCATATTAAATAGGATATTAAATACATTTTTAGTGAGACTTTCTATGAAAGCTATTTTAATAATAAATTATAAGGGTATTCTCAAGGCATTATAATACACATAATTCCTTGCACCATTTCATAAATAATCGTAACAACAGCTACATTTTATAAATTATTATTGAACAAACTGTTATGCATAATACATTATATACAACAGTTAGTTCAGGTCTGACTTGCTGAGAGGCTTTCCAGGAGTGCCAATGTTTCATCAGTATCAGTAACTGAACTTTTCACAGTGTGTATTACTCCGCTTCCAGACAGGCAGCAGTGAGGACGAAATCATGTATTAATTTTCAAATACCATTATGTTAAACTATCAATGGCAGATTTGAATCCTTGGTTTTATTAGTATTTGCACACAAGTGAAGATGGAGATACTTTTTTCGTTATTATTGTATAAAAGCAATATCAAATTAAATTATATAAAAGCTGAATCGCAGTCATGCTGATATAGAGATATATAAAACTCTTGTGATATTGATCATTTATCAGCATGATCTTATGCAATACAGACATTCAATATTTACACATTTCTGTCATGACAACTCTCGGAGGGATTGGCATGGTAAATGAACATGATGATGAACATGATGATGTTAATGTGTTTGGTCTTGGCAGAGTAGATCTGCTACGCTGCTGCTGCTTCTGCTGCAGCAGAGCACGTACCAAGACTTGGTACTGCCAATACATCAACAACATGCTGCTGTGAGCATATAAGAAATACTGCTGCAAATATATGGAATAACCCCCATATAGCATACATGAATCACCCCATAGCAGATCTATACAAGTGGAGCTGGAGAAGGGGGAGGGTTTCTGAAGTGCCCTGCTACTGCTACAGCAAGCACTAGTCATATATTTGAATGTTGAGCAGCGAGCTCATTGGCTACCAATACAAGAGAGAACTAATCAGCTGTGCCATGTGATGATGTCAATGTCAGATTGATGTCATTCATGTTCAGTGTCTGCTCTATTTTTCCCTGTTTAAATCATGACTGATAACTCTTTTAAACCAAAGCTGAACTGTCTCATACCCTCTGGCTCACAAGCGCTCGTCAATGTGAGCGTCTGTTGTTGCAGTCTCCGCTATTTTATTGGCATTGTCCTTCTCCTTAGTTTCGTTTTCTACTGTGAAAAAACAGCCCGAGACAGTGTTGACACCATGTGGGAAAACATGATTACTGCAAAATAACTTCAGTGCGCATGTGCGACCTGAGCGCACAAAGTACGCGCGGTTACAAAAAACGGGTGGTGCACGTACAGTACTGTACGCTGTCTCTCGCGTACACGTAAAAAGTGAAGTATACTTTGGCCTTTATACCTATCGGACTGCGCCATCAAGAGTTTCATGCCAGAACTTTTTTATATCAATTACATGTCAAATTCCTATTAAACTAAAGTATGGTTTGTGGGAGTGGGGGAAAGAGGGTCAGAGGGCTTCATGCCCTTTTTCTTGGTTTGGGTCACTACATGTGAACGGCCTTGACTTCAATGTGAGATTTTTCAAACTCACTGACAAGCCTTTTACATAAGAAACAACGCAATATGTTTTTGTTGATATTCCAATAAATATAGTAAATATGTCACATAGCCCATTCATGATACCACAGTGTGCCTGTGTATTCAGTTCAGTCGTGTCATTCCTTGTCTTTGCATTGTGGATTATAGCTGTCTCAGTTTGTGTTTGTTGTTCCGTGTATTTTTGCTAATGTTTCTAAATAAAATGTTTTTGCTGCAAATAGATCCTCAACTCTCTCCTTGGCATGCCATGACAATAATGCATATTTTTACAAGTTTTTCTTTTTTTTTAAAGGCACTGCACATGCACTGCAATACATTAAAAATAATCTTCATTATAATACAGACTTTAGAGAAAATGTGACCAAATTTGGTAGAGAGGTTTGACTGCATTATTAAACAATCAGTAAGTAGATGCTCACCACCAAATCTCCTGTATTTTAAAGACTTTTGGTTAAAGGGGTCCTCAACACCACACCGCGGCTGCCTCATTTTAAGAAGAGTAGCTCTGTCAAGATTTCCAGTGACTGGCAGCCCTGACACCCTCTGAAAAAGACTTTTACAAATATGACAGTACAGACGTGCACAAAAATAGATAAAAAAAGTGTCTTGAAATTGAAAATGTGTCTTCCTCAAGAATTTTGATTAAAGCAAGCCACAAAATGATTAATTTCAGAAACTGTTGCATTATCAAGAATGAATATACAGGTACATCTCAAAAAATTAGAATATCATGAAAAAGTTCATTTTTTCTTGTAACTTATTTCAAAAAGTGAAACTTTAATATATTTTAGATTCATTACATGTAAAGTAACAAGTTGTTTTAATTTTGATGATTAGAGCTTACAGCTCATGAAAGTCAAAAATCAGTATCTCAAAATATTAGAATATTTACATTTGAGTTTCAGTTAATAACTACAGAATACAGAATCAATTCCAAGAATCTTTTGTTCTTTGAAACCACAATAATGGGGAAGGCTGCTGACTTGGCAATGATCCAGAAGACGAACATTGACGCCCTCCACAAAGAGGGTAAGTCACAGAGGGTCATTACTGAAAGGTGTGGCTGTTTACAGAGTGCTGTATCAAAGCATATTAAATGCAAAGTTGACTGGAAGGAAGAATTTGGGTAGGAAAAGGTGCACAAGTAACAGGGATGACTGCAAACTTGAGAATACTGTCAAGCAAAGCTGATTCAAACACTTGTGAGAGCTTCACAAGGAGTGGACTGAAGCTGGAGTCAGTGCATCAAGAGTCACCACGCTCAGACGTCTTCAGGAAAAGGGCTACCAAGCCACTTCTGAACCAGAGACAACGTCAGAAGCGTCTTACCGGGTCTGTGGAAAAAAAGAACTGGACTGTTGCTCAGTGGTCCAAAGTCCTCTTTTCAGATGAAAGTAAATTTTGCATTTCATTTGGAAATCAAGGTCCCAGAGTCTGGAGGAAGAGTGTAGAGGCACAGAATCCATGTTGCTTGAAGTCCAGTGTGAAGTTTCCACAGTCAATGATGATTTGGGCTGCCATGTCATCTGCTGGTGTTGGTCCACTGTGTTTTCTGAAGTCCACAGTCAAAAGCCTGTTCAGTGACCATGGTGTTACTGTACTTGATTGGCCAGCAAACTCACCTGACCTGAACCCCATAGAGAATCTATAGGGTATTGTCAAGAGGAAGATGAGAGACACTAGACCCAACAATGCAAATGACCTGAAGGCCGCTATCAAAGCAACCTGGGCTTCAATTACACCTGAGCAGTGCCACAGGCTGATTGTCTCCATGCCATGCCGCATTGATGCAGTAATTCATGCAAAAGGAGGCCCAACCAAGTATTGAGTGCATAGAAATGAACATACTTTTCAGAAGCCTGACATTTCTGTTTAAGTATCCTTTTTTTATTGATCTTATGTAATATTCTAATTTTCTGAGAGAGTGAATTTTGGGTTTTCATTATCTGTAAGCCATAATCATCAAAATTTCAAGAAATAAAGGCTTGAAATATTCCACTCTATGTGTAATGAATCTATACAATATATGGGTTTCACTTTCTGAAATGAGTGACAAAAAATATTGACCTTTTTCATGATATTCTAATTTTTTGAGATGCACCTGTATACAGTATACACAAAGGGGAAGATGGGGGATGATACATTTATTTTTAAATTGCAACATATTTATGGAATGGCTGCACTCAGTAGCTGGCTCTGGTCATCCAGGGTTATCCAAACTTTTGAGTTTGTTAGGAGAAACTACTGGTAGCAAAATCAGACTGCTGAAGTGAACATGTGAATATGTGTGGAAAATGTGTGAAATGTTTCTCCCATCTTGAAAATTCCAGCCTCTTCCTGTCCCACAATGACCATAGTCCCACACTGGCATGGACTTTGTATCCACTCTCCCCTCCAACTAAACCACAACACCTGCATTCTGGTGGCAGTGGATCAGTTTTATAAGACCTGCCATTTGATTCACTTCAAGAGGCTTCACACAGCACTGGAGATGGCAGAGGCCCTGTTCTATCATCTATCTCTGGCCTGCCAGAAGACATTGTGACAAATCAGGGCCACAGTTTATTTCTAAAGTCTTGTGCTCCTTTTCTAACCTCCTGGGGATTTCCATCAGCCTCTCCACTGTTTATTATCCCCAGACCAATGGTCATATGGAGCACACAATCCAAGAAATCTCCAGCTTCTTGAGAACCTACTATCACAGAAAGGCTCAGAACATTCTGTGACTTGCATGTACTGGACTCACCTCATTCCAGTGTATCATTCCAGCCTCCACTGTTCCCATGGTCAGGTGAACCCTCCGATGTCTCCATCATTGATCATTGGTTCAGGGAGAGTGAAAGTACACAGAACTATGATCAGCTCAAGAGGGCAGTGAGGTACACACCAGAATCATGCAGATGCCTTGCGTTCAGAAACCCCTAAATACCACCCAGGAGGTCAGGTCATCCACCACAGTACAAGATCAATCCCAAAATGCATGTCTTACGACTTAAATCATTCACTCCTTGTCCTTCTGCTTCCCCAGGGACTGGAGAAGAGAATGCCTCTCCTCCTCCAATGCTGCTCTTAGAGGATGGCATACTCTGGCATACTCTGTTCGGTCCTTTCTGGACTGTAGCCATCGCCAAGGGCTTCTCCAGTATCTTGTGAAGGGAAAAAGTGAAGGGAGTCTATGCTTATATTTGTGTCTTTCTGCTTCACTGTCTCATAACCAGGTTACCAGGGTGAGCCTGATCCAATCTGTTCCCAGGCCAGATGTTTGACTTAGGACCAGCTCTGACCACAACATAGCCATTTTCAATTGTAGCACAGATTCCAACAAACTGCCGGCCAAACTACATGCCTTTTTCCTATAATATTAATCATTTAAAGCTAAATAATATCAGTTTCAATATATTGATTGTACCATAGCTTGGAATCAACTATCAGTATTTATAATGTAATAGAAGAGAAGCTGTTTACTCACAAAAGTTTTGAAAAGAGACAGTCCATATATACATTCTCATACCTGAATAGCATAAATTGGGATGCTCATTATGGCTCATGTAGCAGGGGGTGTGGACTATCAATTATGTGAATCCATATCCCCTGCTACATCCACCATTTTCAGCATTTCGACTTCTCCCAACTTTTCTCCCAAGCTTCTCTTGTATTGCATTAATTATTGTGGTTACAATTTTCCATATATTCACATATTTTAAAATACATAAAAACCTTGTGCAGAGAATAATCATTTACCTTTAAAGAAGTATGTCTTGTTGGTTCTTGGGGAATATACAGCTGCATTCAGGTTTCCTGGCAGCCCCTTCCATAGCAAACTTATTTTTACCGGAGAGTTATGGCCCATATCTGTTATTGTCCACACATAATCCCCACTAAAAGCATACGTCTTATGTGAGGGACCTAACACACAAAAAATAACAATATTTTATAACATGTTTACAAAATGACAATATTTTATAAAGTTGCATGATATTTTTAGTCGTTGAACAAGCAAATCTACTGCATTTGTTTAACATGACTGAACTTAAGTCATGTGCACTGTTACTACAGTACGTGGTTTTCTTACCGAGCATTATAGCATCAAGTTTAGCAGTGCATGGATCTAGCATATCACCCCTGGGGAACGGGGCCATGGTAGTGGGATATGTCACGGCATGGATATCATCAGCAGTGGTTGTACTAGAGATCCTTTTACCTGAATTCATAAGGGTAATTAACATAGGCAGTCATTGGCAAATATTCAATTATTTGTTTGGATTATCTTACCATATATTGCTTGGATTCCTCTGATATCATCAATGTGCAGTCTAAAATTGGCTTGGTAACCAGTGTAGTGTGCTGCCATAAGAGCACTGCTGTACTGAGAATGCCCCAAGCCAAGAGCATGCCCGATCTCATGAGCCGCAACAATACGCAGATTGGAACCATAATACTTCCCTTCAGTCCAGAATTCATCTTCATCAAAGTGAACTATTCCTGATGGAGGGGCTTCAGCATGGGCAAGAACATGGCCTAACAAAATATTATTGTACATAAAGCTTGTGTGTCCTGAGTTTACAGTTTGCCAGGTCTTGGTTGACCTTAATAACCTTAATTGACCAAAAACATACCATATAATGTTAGATCTTATTAATGTGTAAAATGACAGGAGTAAACTAAATACATGTAAAACATGTTCTATTATTTTTTGTATTGTATCATTTTTTAGATTATAATAAATAATATAATTAACTTGGTGAGATTTACTTACCAGGACCATCAAAAGGTGAAGGACAGCCATCTCTCTTGTGAAATGAGATTCGAATATCAGCAAGTCCATGGTTAATCTCTTTAAAGCTGAGTGGGGTGACATCACTCCAGTACTTAAATGCTGAGCGTATGGCTGTCAGTGTTGCAGTTTTCCCCATGTCAGGTGTGTAGTTGTGAATGCGATATGTTAAGCTTTTCTTTCGCCAAAATCCTATGAAATAAGAAAGAGAAAAATGTAAAAAATTCCAAACAGCTGTTTTCTCCATATAAAGAGCAACCGTATTTACTTGGTTATGTCTACTATTCTGTTTTATCCTTTATTGATTATCCTTAGATTATTTATTATAATATAAACATTTCATTGTATTTATTGTAGCTGTATTTAGTTGTTTTTATTGTAAACTATCAAATGTTGTATGTTAATTATAATTACAATATTTGTGAGCTAATACAGAGAAGGTCATAGCCCATAAAATTTCTTAAAGAGTTCAAACTCAAAATGTATTTCAATTAAGCATATTAAATAGGATATTAAATACATTTTTAGTGAGACTTTCTATGAAAGCTATTTTAATAATAAATTATAAGGGTATTCTCAAGGCATTATAATACACATAATTCCTTGCACCATTTCATAAATAATCGTAACAACAGCTACATTTTATAAATTATTATTGAACAAACTGTTATGCATAATACATTATATACAACAGTTAGTTCAGGTCTGACTTGCTGAGAGGCTTTCCAGGAGTGCCAATGTTTCATCAGTATCAGTAACTGAACTTTTCACAGTGTGTATTACTCCGCTTCCAGACAGGCAGCAGTGAGGACGAAATCATGTATTAATTTTCAAATACCATTATGTTAAACTATCAATGGCAGATTTGAATCCTTGGTTTTATTAGTATTTGCACACAAGTGAAGATGGAGATACTTTTTTCGTTATTATTGTATAAAAGCAATATCAAATTAAATTATATAAAAGCTGAATCGCAGTCATGCTGATATAGAGATATATAAAACTCTTGTGATATTGATCATTTATCAGCATGATCTTATGCAATACAGACATTCAATATTTACACATTTCTGTCATGACAACTCTCGGAGGGATTGGCATGGTAAATGAACATGATGATGAACATGATGATGTTAATGTGTTTGGTCTTGGCAGAGTAGATCTGCTACGCTGCTGCTGCTTCTGCTGCAGCAGAGCACGTACCAAGACTTGGTACTGCCAATACATCAACAACATGCTGCTGTGAGCATATAAGAAATACTGCTGCAAATATATGGAATAACCCCCATATAGCATACATGAATCACCCCATAGCAGATCTATACAAGTGGAGCTGGAGAAGGGGGAGGGTTTCTGAAGTGCCCTGCTACTGCTACAGCAAGCACTAGTCATATATTTGAATGTTGAGCAGCGAGCTCATTGGCTACCAATACAAGAGAGAACTAATCAGCTGTGCCATGTGATGATGTCAATGTCAGATTGATGTCATTCATGTTCAGTGTCTGCTCTATTTTTCCCTGTTTAAATCATGACTGATAACTCTTTTAAACCAAAGCTGAACTGTCTCATACCCTCTGGCTCACAAGCGCTCGTCAATGTGAGCGTCTGTTGTTGCAGTCTCCGCTATTTTATTGGCATTGTCCTTCTCCTTAGTTTCGTTTTCTACTGTGAAAAAACAGCCCGAGACAGTGTTGACACCATGTGGGAAAACATGATTACTGCAAAATAACTTCAGTGCGCATGTGCGACCTGAGCGCACAAAGTACGCGCGGTTACAAAAAACGGGTGGTGCACGTACAGTACTGTACGCTGTCTCTCGCGTACACGTAAAAAGTGAAGTATACTTTGGCCTTTATACCTATCGGACTGCGCCATCAAGAGTTTCATGCCAGAACTTTTTTATATCAATTACATGTCAAATTCCTATTAAACTAAAGTATGGTTTGTGGGAGTGGGGGAAAGAGGGTCAGAGGGCTTCATGCCCTTTTTCTTGGTTTGGGTCACTACATGTGAACGGCCTTGACTTCAATGTGAGATTTTTCAAACTCACTGACAAGCCTTTTACATAAGAAACAACGCAATATGTTTTTGTTGATATTCCAATAAATATAGTAAATATGTCACATAGCCCATTCATGATACCACAGTGTGCCTGTGTATTCAGTTCAGTCGTGTCATTCCTTGTCTTTGCATTGTGGATTATAGCTGTCTCAGTTTGTGTTTGTTGTTCCGTGTATTTTTGCTAATGTTTCTAAATAAAATGTTTTTGCTGCAAATAGATCCTCAACTCTCTCCTTGGCATGCCATGACAATAATGCATATTTTTACAAGTTTTTCTTTTTTTTTAAAGGCACTGCACATGCACTGCAATACATTAAAAATAATCTTCATTATAATACAGACTTTAGAGAAAATGTGACCAAATTTGGTAGAGAGGTTTGACTGCATTATTAAACAATCAGTAAGTAGATGCTCACCACCAAATCTCCTGTATTTTAAAGACTTTTGGTTAAAGGGGTCCTCAACACCACACCGCGGCTGCCTCATTTTAAGAAGAGTAGCTCTGTCAAGATTTCCAGTGACTGGCAGCCCTGACACCCTCTGAAAAAGACTTTTACAAATATGACAGTACAGACGTGCACAAAAATAGATAAAAAAAGTGTCTTGAAATTGAAAATGTGTCTTCCTCAAGAATTTTGATTAAAGCAAGCCACAAAATGATTAATTTCAGAAACTGTTGCATTATCAAGAATGAATATACAGGTACATCTCAAAAAATTAGAATATCATGAAAAAGTTCATTTTTTCTT
Source organism: Barbus barbus (assembly GCF_936440315.1). Taxonomy (NCBI): domain Eukaryota; kingdom Metazoa; phylum Chordata; class Actinopteri; order Cypriniformes; family Cyprinidae; genus Barbus; species Barbus barbus. The sequence continues at coordinate 24,713,445 of NC_136763.1, read as the reverse complement.
GTAACTTATTTCAAAAAGTGAAACTTTAATATATTTTAGATTCATTACATGTAAAGTAACAAGTTGTTTTAATTTTGATGATTAGAGCTTACAGCTCATGAAAGTCAAAAATCAGTATCTCAAAATATTAGAATATTTACATTTGAGTTTCAGTTAATAACTACAGAATACAGAATCAATTCCAAGAATCTTTTGTTCTTTGAAACCACAATAATGGGGAAGGCTGCTGACTTGGCAATGATCCAGAAGACGAACATTGACGCCCTCCACAAAGAGGGTAAGTCACAGAGGGTCATTACTGAAAGGTGTGGCTGTTTACAGAGTGCTGTATCAAAGCATATTAAATGCAAAGTTGACTGGAAGGAAGAATTTGGGTAGGAAAAGGTGCACAAGTAACAGGGATGACTGCAAACTTGAGAATACTGTCAAGCAAAGCTGATTCAAACACTTGTGAGAGCTTCACAAGGAGTGGACTGAAGCTGGAGTCAGTGCATCAAGAGTCACCACGCTCAGACGTCTTCAGGAAAAGGGCTACCAAGCCACTTCTGAACCAGAGACAACGTCAGAAGCGTCTTACCGGGTCTGTGGAAAAAAAGAACTGGACTGTTGCTCAGTGGTCCAAAGTCCTCTTTTCAGATGAAAGTAAATTTTGCATTTCATTTGGAAATCAAGGTCCCAGAGTCTGGAGGAAGAGTGTAGAGGCACAGAATCCATGTTGCTTGAAGTCCAGTGTGAAGTTTCCACAGTCAATGATGATTTGGGCTGCCATGTCATCTGCTGGTGTTGGTCCACTGTGTTTTCTGAAGTCCACAGTCAAAAGCCTGTTCAGTGACCATGGTGTTACTGTACTTGATTGGCCAGCAAACTCACCTGACCTGAACCCCATAGAGAATCTATAGGGTATTGTCAAGAGGAAGATGAGAGACACTAGACCCAACAATGCAAATGACCTGAAGGCCGCTATCAAAGCAACCTGGGCTTCAATTACACCTGAGCAGTGCCACAGGCTGATTGTCTCCATGCCATGCCGCATTGATGCAGTAATTCATGCAAAAGGAGGCCCAACCAAGTATTGAGTGCATAGAAATGAACATACTTTTCAGAAGCCTGACATTTCTGTTTAAGTATCCTTTTTTTATTGATCTTATGTAATATTCTAATTTTCTGAGAGAGTGAATTTTGGGTTTTCATTATCTGTAAGCCATAATCATCAAAATTTCAAGAAATAAAGGCTTGAAATATTCCACTCTATGTGTAATGAATCTATACAATATATGGGTTTCACTTTCTGAAATGAGTGACAAAAAATATTGACCTTTTTCATGATATTCTAATTTTTTGAGATGCACCTGTATACAGTATACACAAAGGGGAAGATGGGGGATGATACATTTATTTTTAAATTGCAACATATTTATTTAGATACATGTTTAGTATGTGCACATATGTGCAGGATCCAATGTGTTATTAAGGGAAATAAACAGAAATGTCTATATATAGACTACATTCACTGTTACCTGAGAGCCACTTTCATAGCCCACTCATTGGAATCTCTCTGAGCTTCTGGGTTCAGTGGAGTATCTAGATATCCAAACCGCCTCAGGTATATCTATTAAATGTGAATACATGCAATGTAATAAATTATACCAATTATCCTGTAGTTGATAACTACCTAAAGGTTATGTTCAAGAAATGTTCAAGAATATTTTTTTCTTTAGGCTTTTTTTTTCTTTTACCTTCCCCCATATTAAAAATATAATGAATTAAGTTAATTAAGACATGCCTATTATAAAATGCTCATGATGTATTGTGCAATGCAATGTAATTCATAAGCCTACATTACGGTTTTATTATATTAGTAAATAGGACTAATACATTCATAGAACAAAAATTCAAGCTTGACCCCAAAAATAAAGGAGTTTGGCCAAAAAATCTAATAATAAGAGGCACTGACCAGTAACCACTGCATGCCGACTGAATTGAGTTCTGATGTTTGCTTCTAGAGAGCGCTGGTCTGACATAATATTATTTTGGACTGTCTCAATATTCTTTCAACAATATTCTTTCTCAATATTCTTTCAACTTTAAGATTAATTTAGAATTCTTGTGTTTGGCATTCTTGAGCCTATTGTTTTTAGTGTTTAGAGTTTAGAGTCTTCTGTTTGATGGATCAGGATTCAATTAACCATGGTTTTACCACAAATAAAACCAAAAAAACATGGTTACTATAGTTAAACCATGGTAACTACAAATTAACCATGGTTTTGCTACACTAAACATAGTTTAACCATGGTATCTGTAGTATAACTGTGGTTATACAAAAGGTAGCTAATCAATACGCCAAAAAACTACACTTTTTTCTACACTTTTACAACAATAAAACCATTTTCGTAAGGGTCATGTAACCAAACAGTACAACTCTAAGGTTAGTTTATTGATACTTTGTAGAATTTCAACGGTACATTTATAGCAAAACCTAAAACGTAGCATAAAAGTAAGTTTACATTAAATCACGTTAATTTTACCTGCGCCTCTGTGAACTCTCGTCTTCTGCTCGTCTCTGTAGATGACCATACACGCAGAACAGCAGTCAGAAATATTGTATATTGCATCCACTTAGCCATAATCCCAGTCTGCACAGAGCTCCAGTGGTTTGATGTCTAAAGAAGAAATTATTTGTAGATCAGTGGACGTAAGTAAAGCGCGCAGTCGTGTCTTGTGGTTTTAAATCGAGCGCAGAGAAAGTCAAAAGAAATGATTCATTTCCTCCTGCAGGTCACAAGAAAGAGGCTCTGATCCAAGAAAGAAATACACCACGCATCATGTGTGCCGCGCACGCAACTTTCAGACACCGCTTTCTTCTCTTCTTTATACTTAATTTTAGGCAGGTTTCTATGGTGTCATTTTAATGACAAATGTCGAGAGCGCATTATTTTAAAGCGACTTTGCATCCATAATGCGCGAGCAAGAATCTCTCCACTCGCAGACTGATTTCTCGCTCTCGAGCGCACAAAACTGGACTTGCACTCTCAAACACAAAGTGTTTGGTTGAGAATGGGCTCTGCTCTCTCACAGTATTGCATGTGCGCTCAAACTTTGCCCTCGCATCAGTTAAGCAATTAGCCAATTTCTATCTTTCATTATTTAATAGTTAGGCTAAATATGCATTAATTAGATTATATGTCTGATTTAGCCCAAGGCAAGCCATTCTGCTGTTCGTAAGGGGCGTATTGTGTTTAATTCATTGTACTGAGTACTAATTAATTGTATAATCATACAACTTATTTAAATAGATTGGTTGAAATCTGAGTGAGTGTCACTTCAATAAGATTCCAGTAATAATATTACAGTTACCATCCATAAAACAGCTTAGTTAGTTACTTTTGATGCCTCAACCCGGCTGATTTAAAATCCAGCAATCAAATAAATCCTAGATTTATTTTCATAATTTTCACGACTGGCACATGGATGTGATGTCCCCAGTGCAGCAGACAAGCTTGGAATATGGAAAAGCTTATATTCAGCAGATAGAAATATTGCATCATATTGATTTGGTCAGGAAAAAAAGATGATCTGAACACTGTTGTCTAAAATGTGGCTTTACTTTACATCCCACCCACATCCCTCTGATCAGCATGTGGTACATTATATTACTATAATTAAAAATCTTTTGGAAAATTAAGTTTCTTACAAACTTATGTGATTTGATAAAATACATAATGAAATATAATCGTATATGGGTAACTTAGAAATTACAATTAGCTTCAAGCTACACATTAATGAGATTTATACAACACTTCTACTTGAATGTCACTATCAATCACTATTTATCAATCAATGTTTGTAATAACTTCTGACTGCGATCCAATGTGGATTTTGGTCAAATGATGAGGCAGAAATATGTTGTTAGTAACATTCTATTTTATGTGGAAGACGCACAGTTAGAACTTATGTGGGCATAAAGAAAACGTAATGTAACTAGTAGCGTAACTAATTACTGTTGCCAGAAAGTAATAAGAAAAGTAATAATATTAGGAATAATGAGTAATATATTACATTCTTTGAGTAACTAGCCCAACACTGTGTGAAGCCATTTATCGTACATCAGTGTATGCACAGTAATGTAGACATTACACAGAGACTGGCATTCACCAATGAGTCATGTAAACAGAAGACCCTTCCCCTGTTTACATTTTCAAGGTTTCATATATATTTCTATGCAGAGGTGGTAATCTATCTAGACCAGTGGTTTCCAGTTCTGTAGGCCCCCATGCCCTGCACCTTTTGTATGTTTCCCTTATCTAACACACCTGATTCCACTCACCAGCTTGTGACTGCAAGAACTAAATTGGATGTGTCTGATTAGGGAGACATACAAAATGTGCAGGGCAGGGGGTCCTCCAGGACAGGTTTGAGAACCACTAATCCAGACTAAAAATATTTAAGTGTTTCACGGTTTCATGGGCTTTTCTTTATTATTTTAATAAGAGGTCTGCAGTAATGGTGCAACTCAGTGTTGCCAAGTCCGCGGAATTGGCTACTTTAACACTCTTTCTACAGGATGTTTTTCATGTCCGCGGGTTGAAGCGACCCCAATAACGTGATATTTAACCTCTGGAATACGACTTTTATCTGGGGAACCCCACCAAAAAAACCGTATGTTTTACCCCCCAGAACGCAATTTTTTGGGGCTAGTTTTGAGTAGCAATTGGGCGGGGTTTGCTGTCAAAACCTGGCAACCCTGGTGCAGCTATTCATGTGTATACAAGCCGCTCTCGCAAAGATCTGCTCAAACACGCTTAAGACTATAGTTAATCAAAGGTGAACGAAGTAGGATTCCATTACTTGAGTGTGTCACGCAACGGCGAAGGAAGCGCCGCGAAAAGACGAGGTCAGGGTCCAAATGCAGGTAAGGTGCTTTTTTAATGAAACAAAAAGGCCAACACGGCACAAAAAAACAAAACAGAAAAGGACTGGGATACGAATGGCAATGCAGTGCATGTATCCCAGACCAGAGCAGACACTAGAAAACAAACAACTACCTTTACCCAGCATACACATGAAATCACAAATACAAAAACATCTAATGGAACCAGGCAGAGTGGTGGGAGAGTGGTGTATAAATAGTCCATGACAATGGGGAACAGCTGGGGGTGTAATGAGTGGGACAGGTTTGTGTGATGTGACAGGTGTATGTAATGTGACAGGTGTATGTGTTTACGGGAAATGAGTCTGGGAGGAAGGGAGATGGTGACCTCTGGTGGAGACGGGAAGAACTGCCGGGCCCGGACTCATTACATCACCCCTCCCTTAAGGAAGCCCTGTGAGTGTGCACCGCCGTCTCGGAAGCCTTGTGAGCGTGCACCGCCGCCTCGGAAGCCTTGTGAGCGTGCACCGCTCCTTCAGGAGGATCGTAAGCGGGCACCACCGATTCAGAAGCCTTGTGAGCAAGCACCGCTGCCTCGGAAGCCTTGTGAGCGTGCACCGCCGCCTCGGAAGCCTTGTGAGCGTGCACCGCTGCCTCGGGAGAAATGCGAGCGGGCACCGCCGCCTCAGGAGGATCGTGAGCGGGCACCGCCACCTCGGAGGAACTGTGAGCGGGCACCGCCGCCTCGGGAGGAATGCGAGCGGGCACCGCCGCCTCGGGAAGATCGTGAGCGGGCACCGCCGCCTCGGGAGGAACGTGAGCGAGTACCGCTGTCTCGGGAGGAACGTGAGCGAGCACCATCGCCTGGGGAGCTTTGTGAGCGAGCACAGCTGTCTCGGGAGGAACGTGAGCGAGCACCATCGCCTCGGGAAGAACGTGAGCGAGCACAGCTGTCTCGGGAGGAACGTGAGCGGGCACTATCGCCTGGGGAGCTTCGTGAGCGAGCACCGCCGCTTCGGAAGCCTTGTGAGCGGGCACCGCCGCCTCGGAAGCCTTGTGAGCGGGCACCGCCGCCCTGGAAAGACCACGAGCAGACCACGCTGCTCGCACCGACATCAGTGGGGGATCCTGCACGCTGTGCATCAGCCCAGGATGCTCCGGAAGCGGGTGCGAGGCACTGGGTGCGGCCACCGACGCCTCCGCCGCCCTCGGGAGAACTGTGAATGGGCTCCGCAGCTAACTCCACCCTGATGGCACTAACAGTGACAATGCTGTGTCATACACTGAGTGTGAAATTGACTCTTCAAAAGCTCTGAGACTTCATCCAAAGAGACAGAGACTGCAATGAGTGGTACTCACCTATGTGACTCTAGGCCAGAGACTCTTATGAGACTTTTTTTTGGTTCAAAGGGACTGCTCGGTAGAAATAAAGCAGATATCTACCTCTTATGTTAATTTCTGGAGACCTTGGAGCATAGTTGTGAGTTGTTAAAGACTCCTGTTGAGAAACTATTGATTATGCTACTCATGTGCATACAGCAATGTAATATAGCCAAGCCTCTGGGGGAGCTCTTGCAAAGATCTGCTCAAACACACTTAAGACTACAGTTAATGCAGAGACAAGCATACAACACACAATAATTAAGACACTTCATTGTAATTTGCTTTGTATTGTTTATTTTTCTTTGCAGATTTTCTTGCAAACCATCCTTAAATGTGTGACACCAGAAAGAAGCCAGTTCTTTTCTAAATCGCAGCTAGCTACAAACTGTCATTAAGCCCAGTGTCTTCGATATTGTTGGAGGTTTGTAAAGCTTTGTCGAAAGCTTTGTCGTTGTTTGCACTGTTTGCCACATGTACAGTTTATATCTCTCTGTCGGCGACGAGGGATTCACATGTGATAAATGCAGGGAAAAAGTTAGGCTGACAGGGAAGATTTCAGAATTAGAGACTCGCATCCAAACTTTAGTTGAGGACAGTAAGAATGTGAGGGCTGTAGATACTGCTTTGGATGCGACTAGCTCAGGGAGTCCTGTACATTGTTCGGTCCCGGTAGAGCCCGTGCAACAGGGCAACTGGGTGACTGTGAGGCGGCCTAGTCGCGGGTCAAAACACCACTCTTCCGTTCCGATCAAAACATCAAATAGGTTCTCCCCACTCAGTGATGCACCCACTGAGAAACCTGATGAAAGTGCTCTAGTTATTGGCGATTCTATTGTACGGAACGTGAAAATAGAGACACCAGCCACCATAGTGCAACGTTTACCGGGAGCCAGAGCGCCTGACATCTTGGAAAATTTAAAAGTGCTGGCTAATGCTAAACGTAAATTCAGTAAGATTGTTATTCACGTCGGCGCTAATGATGTTCGACTTCACCAGTCGGAGATCACTAAATATAATGTTAAAGAGGTGTGTGAATTTGCAAGTACGATGTCAGACACTGTAATATGCTCTGGTCCACTCCCTGCTTACCGGGGTGATGAGATACATAGCAGACTGTCATCACTCAATGGCTGGATGTCTAAGTGGTGCCCGCAGAATAACATAGGTTTCATAGACAATTGGAAGAATTTTTGGGGCAGACCTGACCTGTTGAAAAGAGATGGTCTTCATCCCTCTTGGGGTGGTGCCGCTCTTCTCTCTAGAAATATGGCACATAGTCATATAGTCAGAGTTCGTACTTGACTAACTGGGGCCCAGGTAAGGAAGCAGACAAACTGGCTAAACCGACAGTCTTCTAGCCGCCTCATGTCACAGAAGTCAGTTAATTCTCAGCACATAGAGACTCTTTCACCTAGATATCACACTATAGAGAATGTGTCTGTCCCCGAACTAGAAAAATACTGAAAAGATCCAAACCAAAGTAAGAGTAACAATTTAATTGATGTTCAACAAATAAAAAACAGATATAAAACAGATAAACAAATTATAAAGCTTGGCTTATTGAATATTAGATCCCTTTCTACAAAAACACCTTTTGTAAATGATATGATCACTGACCATAAACTAGATGTGCTTTGTTTGACAGAAACCTTGCTAAAACTAGATGACTACATTACTTTAAACGAGTCTACCCCCCAAGATTACAGATACAAACATGAACCACATCCAAAAGGTAAAGGGGGAGGTGTTGCCACAATTTATAGCAATATTTTCAGTATTTCTCAGAGGTCGGGTTTCAAGTATAATTCGTTCGAAGTAATGGTGCTTCATATAACGTTATCCAAAGAAACAAGTGTTAATGATAAATCCCTTTTGATGTTTGTACTGGCGACTGTATACAGGCCACCAGGGCACCATACAGACTTTATTAAAGAATTTGCTGATTTTCTATCTGTGGTAGTGCTGGCTGCAGATAAAGTCCTAATTGCTGGTGATTTTAATATCCATGTTGATAATGAAAGTGATTAATTGGGATCAGCATTTATAGACATCCTAAACTCCATTGGTGTTAAACAACACATTTCAGGACCTACTCATTGTCGAAATCATACTCTAGATTGAATACTGTCATATGGAATTGATGTCAGTGGCGTTGAAATATTGCAGCAGAGCGAAGATATGTCAGATCCATTATATAGTAATTGTGTATATTCCATATAGCTAAAGCTGTAAAGCCAACTCCTTGTTATAAATATGGTAGAACCATCACTTCTACCACAAAAGTCTACTTTATAAATAATCTTCCTGATTTATCTCAATTCCTCAGCATATCCAGAACAACTTGATGATGTAACAGAATCTATTGACTCTCACTTTTCTAGCACTTTAGATACGGTTGCTCCTTTACGCTTAAGGAGGATTAAGGAAAAGAGTCCAACACCGTGGTATAATGAGCACACTCGGGCCCTAAAGAGATCAGCCCGGAAAATGGAGCACAGCTGGAGAAAAACAAAATTAGAGGCATTTCGTATTGCTTGGCGGGAAAGTACCCTATCCTACAGAAAAGCATTGAAAACTGCTAGATCTGCTTACTTTACATCTCTTTTAGAAGAAAACAAACACAACCCCAAGTATTTATTTAATACAGTGGCTAAATTAACAAAAAATATAACATCAGCAGGGCAGACATTACCCAGCAGCACAGTAGTAATGACTTTATGAACTACTTTACTTCCAAGATCGAAACTATTAGAGATAAAATTGTAACCATGCAGCTGTCAGCCACAGTATCGTATCAGATAGTGCACTATAGATCCCCTGAGGAACAATCCCACTCATTCTTTTCTATTGGAAATGAAGAATTGTATAAACTTGTTAAATCATCTAAACAAACAACCTGTACTTTAGACCCTGTTCCATCTAAGCTCCTAAAAGAGGTGCTTCCAGAAGTAATAGATCCTCTTCTGAGTATTATTAACTCATCATTGTCATTAGGATATGTCCCAAAAACCTTCAAACTAGCTGTTCGCTAGTTTAAATTCGCTGAGTTACACTTCATTTTAGTGACCCATTTCTGAAAACAGATCGCGGAGACGGAGAAGACAGAGAGCGCTTTCTTTATTCTTCAAAAGCACAAAGTTTAGTTGTTATTATGAGTGTATACAAATAAAAGTAGAGCCCTTACAGATTTGAATGGTGTATTGCTCTTATCTGAACGATCAAAAATGGCAGAGTAATTCAAGCTCATTTCTGCCTTATCAGGAAAATCTGCCCCAAAACGTCTATTCGCGTTTGTCGGGCTCAGAGGGTTAAGCCTCATTAAAAAAACACAACTTAATTAATTAATTACAGACCGATCTCGAATCTCCCTTTTCTGTCAAAGATATTAGAAAAGGTAGTATCATCATGTTCCTTCTTAGAGAAAAATGATAAATGCGAGGATTTCCAGTCAGGTTTTAGACCATATCATAGTACTGAGACTGCTCTCATTAGAGTTACAAACGACCTGCTTTTATCATCTGATCGTGGTTGTATCTTTCTATTAGTGCTACTGGATCTTAGCGCCGCATTTGACACCATCAACCACAACATTCTTTTAAATAGACTAGAAAATTATGTTGGCATTAGAGGAAGTGCACTGGCATGGTTCAAATCATACTCATCTGACCGCCATCAATTTGTGGCAGTAAATGAAGAGGTATCATAACAATCACAAGTGCAGTATGGAGTACCTCAAGGCTCAGTACTTGGCCCCTTACTTTTCACGCTTTACACGTTACCCTTGGGAAATATCATTAGGAAACATGGTGTTAGCTTTCACTGTTATGCTGATGATACCCAGGTCTATATTTCTTTGCGACCTGATGAAACTTGCCAATTTGCAAAACTATTTTCCATCTTAAAAATATATCTAAATTATGACCTATGCTCTCAATGTCAAATGCAGAAACATTAATCCATGCATTCATGACCTCGAGGCTAGATTATTGTAATTCGTTATTGGGTGGTTGCTCTGCACGTTTAATAAACAAACTCCAGCTGGTTCAAAATGCCACAGCTAGAGTTCTCACTAGAACTCTTATCGCATTATAGTCCTTCACGTCCGCTGCAATCTCAAAACTCTGGCCATTTGATAATACCTAGAATATCAAAATCAACTGCGGGCGGGAGATCGTTTTCCTATTTAGCGTCCAAACTCTGGAACAATCTACCTAACACTGTTCGGGAAGCAGACACACTCTGTCAGTTTAAATCTAGATTAAAGATCCATCTCTTTAACCTGGTTTACACATAACACACTATCGCATTTCTATAATTCAAATCCGTTAAAGGATTGTTAGGCTGCATTAATTAGGTCAACCGGAACCGGGAACACTTCCCAAAACACCTGATGTACTTGTTACATTGTTAGGAGAATGGCATTTATGCTAATATTAGTCTGTTTCTTTCTTATTCCGAGGTCAACGTAGCCACCCAGATCCAGACTGTATCCAGATCAGATGGTGGATCAGCACCTAGAGATGACCTCTACAGCCAGGACACCTAGATGAGCCCCAGAGACTGATCCCCAGTGAAGACCCTGTCTCCAAGACGGCCATCGGGACAAGACCACAGGAACCAGATGAGTCCTTTGCACAATCTAATTCTGCTTTAGCCTAGATTTAAACTGCTGATTTTGTCTGGCCAGAGGAGAATGACACTATTTGACAAACTATTTCCCCGTCTAAATACTGTAAAGCTGATTTAAAGCCACCCAGCTTTATATCAAGCCGATGTAAAGCTGCTTTGGTACAATTTGCATTGTTAAAAGCGCTATACAAATAATATTGACTTGACTTGATTATAATAAAAACTTAATTTGTGGTTGTCATGGTTTAACTACAGTAACCATTTTTATATTTATTTATTTTTATAATATAATATATATATATATTTAGTAAAAACATGGTTAATTTTTGTAAGGGAAGTTGTAAAAGTAAGTTAGCCAGCTTACATAAAGTTTCACAGTTACAGTATTTGTGTATTTCGTCGGCTAATTAGGCTAATAATATCCACAAAAAAGAGTCATTACTAGAAATTATTAAGTATGTCCCAGCCATGTTTGTCACTTGTTGTGGTTCCCTTGAACATTTCCGATGTTGTCTGTGCATATTTGCAGTGTGTTTCTGTATTTGGTTGTGTTGTGAGTATTTGCAGCACTTTTCTATATTTATTTGTGTTGTGAGTATGCTTTGTACACGCAGGTCACACTTGCACATTGAATTTGTTTTGCAGTAATCAGTTGTTCAACAAGGTGTCAACACTGTCCCGAGTCATTGTTTCACAGCAGAAAATGAAACTAAAGAGACCCAACAACAACAAAATAGTGGAGGCTGCAACAACAACAGACGGCTGCATTAACAATCGCGTCCGCCCATGCTCACGCACAACATCAAATGGACTTTGAAAGGCTATGCATTCGACTGTGCGCATACTTTAGCATACACATACAAAAACTAAGTATACTTTGTGCTTCAGGGTATAGCAATGAGTATGGCGTAGGGCTCACAACTAGGCATTGTCAACCTACTGCACTCTACTACACTCAATAGAGAAGTATAAATTGGGATTAAAGGCTGTCTATACTGGATGCAACAAAGCACCAGTATAGACAGATACTGTACAAAATGGTAACTAATCGCTCAAAAGTCGGAAAATCTGAACTTTGACGGATATTCGCGCCGCGTTAACCAATCAGGAGCTTGCTCTAGTAGTGACGTGATTACGACGTAGCGAAAGTGTAATTCGCTTCATTCGCACGTGAAATTCACTTCACAACAGACACGAATTCGCGTCAGGGAGGGGCTACTGCCAGGCAACTCAATTCGCGCCGTGTCATTTGTGCGAATCCCATCTTTCGCGCCGCCTCATTCGTGCGAATCGCGGTGCAGGATGTCTATTCGCTCTTTGCATTGACAACATGTAAATCACTCGCGCTTAACGCTTCATTCGCGTCTGGTGTGAAAGCACCATTACTGTGCGTTCACACCAGACGCGACTTGCGCTAATAAATCGCGCTATTTGCGCGTAGTTGGACGCTTGAACATTTTTAGTTTACTCGCTTCATTCGTGCGTGAAATACACTTCACAACAGACGTGAATTCGCGTCAGTGAGGGGCTTCTGCCAGGCAGCTCCAGTCTCATTGCGAAATGGCTGACATATAAATAACTATTTTTTTACTATACAATTGTGAGTGTATTTGCAATAGGATATAATAGCTCCGGGTGTCCACATACAGCGACGATTATTTTGTCCTCCATTGTTGTTTCAGATTTCTCCCTCCGCTCGCTACGTCGTAATCACGTCACTACTAGAGCAAGCTCCTGATTTAACCAAAATCGGGGTGCGAATATCTGCCAAAGTTTAGATTTTTCAACTATTCGCGTCTTTGCATTGACTTAACATGTAAATCACTCGCCCTTAACGTTTCATTCGCGTCTGGTGTGAACGCACCATTAGGCTCTCGAGCCATATAGCCTATGGCTCTTTCAGTGAGTGGGTTGACGGAAGGATAAACATAAACCAAACAATATTTTAAACTCTTTTTTCATAAATAATAAAAGCTAGTGTGTTGATTTAATTAAAAATCCATATATTATATATTTTAGAATAGGCTATTACATAATTCATCAATGCCCCTTTGTCGTATAATAGCCTACACCAACCAATCATGATCTGGCGATGTGAAAGGACTTATCATGTTACCATTTTTGATAATTATGCAGCATTATGAAAATGTCTTATGCTCATCAAGCCTGCATTTATTTGATCAAAAATACAGCAAAAATTTTAATATTGTGCAATATTATTACAATTTAAAAAAAAGTTTATCTATTTTAATATACTATAAAATATAATTTATTTCTGTGATGCAAAGCTGAACTTTCAGCATCATTACTCCAGTCTTCAGTGCATGATCCTTCAGAAATCATTCTAATATGCTGATTTAATATAAATATTAGAAACAGCTGTGCTGCTTTATTTATTTATTTTTTGGAACACATGATAACTCTCTGCACATCCCTAAGGAAAAGAGAGAGAGAGAGAGAGAGAGAGAGAGAGAGAGAGAGAGAGAGAGAGAGAAAGAGAGAGAGACAATGACAAGCTCTGGTTGAAAGAACTAGAGCTGGAACTAGAAAATAAAACATGACTTTGTGAGTCTGTGAGCTCACCAGAGGGTTCCCCTGCTTTTACTTTGTCTGCTTGGCTGCCTTCAGCCCCTTTCTTTCTGTTCCACTTCAGTTCCTGAAGAGAGTAGTTCTCCCTTATTTGATGTGAGCAAACATTAATTTGGTGCTCCCCTTTCAAGAAGCGGTGGTAGATTGGTACTTTACGGCTTTTAAATGTGTCACCGCTACATTGCAATGACCTAAAGAGATGTGGGCTCTGCTGATGCAGTGCAAGCTGTTCAGGTAAGACCAAGAAATATGTTTTGCATTACCGACAGAGAAAAGTCCAGACTAAGTCTGACTAGTGATCAAAGAAACTGTTCTGCATGCTTGTGAGGTAGTGCCTGAAACGCATAGACAAAGATTTAGGGCCCACAGGAAAACTGACAGACAAACATTTGTGGAGTTTGCAAGGGATAAATTTACTCATCCTCGTACCATCCAAGATGTATAGGTGACTTTTTATCTTTAGTAGAACTTGTCAAGAAGATTTTTTAGCTAATGCCATGGTCCTTGGTGATTCATAACATGCAGCTACTGTCACTTTGGTGAAAAAGGCAGGAAATTTCGGCAAATGTAGATGCATGCCAATGCAAGGAGGATTTTGTTAAAGTCTGTCCACATGTTATGACTATGTGGACCATGGAAAGCTTTATGCTCTGCCAATGTAAAAGGTCCACACATTTATTTTGTTTTAGTCAGGCAAAGAGAGACTGACCATTAACCCTCAAGTAATTTGTTTGACTTTAAGCTTTAAGGCAGTTATTTCAATGAAAACCATCATGAAGACTTTCAGTCTTGGGTAGGGAGTTGTAATATTAGGAACCATGTATTCACAAAACCTATTTAAATCAAAACAGTAATGAAACAAACTAAATCTTCTCAATATATCATTGGTAAATTACTTCCATATGTTGGATGTGTGGTTTTTTGAGCCACAGTTTATGTCATCATGGCAAAAGTGTGGTATGGCATAATCCAGTTTTACAGATTTGTATCAGCCTGACAGCGTCGAGGTTTTATGCTGTGATAGCATAATAAAAACTCCAGGTTTGCATTTAAAGGTGAAGAAAGAGTGTTCCTCTGAGAGCAACGTCATAACTTGTAAACCTTCACTTTGACACTTGCTTCTTTGCAGGATTGGCGTATGTTTGAAGTTTCTCTTCTGGAGATTTTTGAGGGAAAATTGAAAGGTTACATACCTCAGCTGCCACGTCATCAAACACCATTGAAGGCTGTTTTATAGGAATGTAGACTTCAGATTGAGAAGCACCCCAACTGTAATCTGAAAAAAAGAGAACAAAATGTATGCCTAAACAGATAACAATATATTGTCTATCCAAAGGTATTAAAATATCCCTTTAATACCTTTGGATGGACAATATACAACCCGAATTCCGGAAATGTTGGGACGTTGTTTAAATTTAAATAAAATGAAAACTAAAAGACTTTCAAATCACATGAGCCAATATTTTATTCACAATAGAACATAGATAACATAACAAAAGTTTAAACTGATAAATTGTACAATTTTATGCACAAAATTAGCTCATTTCAAATTTGATGCCTGCTACAGGTCTCAAAATATTTGGGACGGGGCATGTTTACCATGGTGTAGCATCTTCTCTACTTTTCAAAACAGTTTGAAGACGTCTGGGCATCAAGGTTATGAGTTTCTAGAGTTTTGGTGTTGGAATTTGGTATATAGGTTTCCAGCTACTGAAGAGTTTGTGGTCGTCTTTGATGTATTTTTCGTTTAATGATGCACCAAATGTTCTCTATAGGTGAAAGATCTGGACTGCAGGCAGGCCACCCGGACTCTTCTACTATGAAGCCATGTGGTTGTAATAGCTGCAGTATGTGGTTTTGCATTGCCCTGCTGAAATACATGTCATCTGGTGGGGAGCATATGTTGCACTAAAAACTTTTTATACCATTCAGCATTCATGCCAGCTGACCATACCGTATGCACTTATGCACCCCCATACCATCAGAGATGCTGGCTTTTGAACTGAATGCTCAATACTGATAACACGCTGGAAGGTCTCCCTCCTCTTTAGCCTGGAGGACACCGTGTCCGTGATTTCCAACAAGAATTTCAAATTTGGACTCGTCTGACCATAGAACACTTTTCCATTTTAAATGAGCCTTGGCACACAGGACACGACGGCGCTTCTGGACCATGTTCACATATGGCTTCCTTTTTGGATGATAGAGCTTTGGTTGGCATCTGCAGATGGCACGGCAGATTGTGTTTACCGACAGTGGTTTCTGGAAGAATTCCTGGGTCCATTTAGTAATGTCAATGACAGGATCATGCCGATGAGTGATGCAGTGTCGTCTGAGGGCATCCAACAAAGGTCTTCAGCCTTGTCCCTTATTCACAGAGATTTCTCCAGTTTCTCTGAAACTTTTGATGATGTTATGCACTGTAGATGATGATATTTGCAAAGCCTTTGCAATATGACGTTGAGGAACGTTGTTTTTAAAGTATTCCACAGTCGTTTTACGTACTCTTTCACAGATTGGAGAGTCTCTGCCCATCTTTACTTCTGAGAGACTCTGCCTCTCTAAGACATCCCTTTTATGTTACAGACCTGATGTCAATTAATTTAATTAGTTGCTAGATGTTCTCCCAGCTGAATCTTTTCAAAATGTCTTGCTTTTTCAGCCCTTTGTTGACCTCGTGCCAACTTTTTTGAGACTTGTAGCAGGCATCAAATTTGAAAAGAGCTCATTTAGTGGATAAAAGTGTAAAATATCTCTGTTTAAACATTTGTTATGTTATCTATGTTCTATTGTGAATAAAATATTGCTCATGTGATTTGAAAGTCTTTTAATTTTAATTTTTATTCAAATGTTAGTTATACTTAATTTTAATGGTAACACGTTCCAAGTTAAATAAATAAACATTACTTACATTTTAAAAAAATTCAATCTAATTTGTATTTTTATATTATTAATGTAATGAATTAATTATTTAATAAAATCAGAATTAGAATGAGCGTTATTCGTCAAGAGTGCACAAATGCACACAGAATTTGGGTCACACTTTATTTTAAGGTCCAATTCTCGCTATTAACAAACCATTAACTACAACATTTGCCTCAATAAACTCCTAATTTGCTGCTTATTAAAAGTTAGTAGGGTAGCTGTTAACTGTAGGTATTGGGTAGGATTAGGGATGTAGAATATGGTTATGCAGAATATGTGCTTTTTAAGTACTAATAAACAGTCAATATGTTAATAATAGGCATGCTAATAAGCAACTAGATAATAGTGAGAATTGGTCCCTATACTAAAGTGTTACCTTTAAATGGGTGGTGATGGCGCAGTGGATAAGACACATGCCTTTGGTGTGAGAGACCCAGGTTCGAATCCACTGTGAGACACCAATGTGTCCCTGAGCAAGACACTTAACCCCTAGTTGCTCCAGAGGCGTGCGACCTCTGACATATATAGCAATTGTAAGTCGCTTTGGATAAAAGCGTCAGCTAAATGAATAAATGTAAATGTAAATGAGTGAAAATTAATAAATAAATAAATAAAATAAATAATATATAAAAAACAATAAAGTAACTTACATTAGATTTTACAGTTTATGTACAGATGTGTGCGGAATACCTGTATAAATAATATGTATTTACATATTGCCCAACGCCACAAGAGCACTGAGTTATAATTCATAGCAAAAAGCAGGTCGTAAATTGGCGTTTTAATTACTAAATGTGGACGTGGCCTGGGGAAAACCTTTTTTTTAGGTTTTTGTGCCTATATGTATAGTGCACAGAGATCTGTAGCGTCTGCTTGATGGGAGAAGTACAAACAGGTTGTGGCCTGGGTGAGAGGGGTCTGTGATGTGTTTCCTGCCCCTTTAGCTGGTGCACACCGATTATCCCCTTAGCTTCCTAACAGTCCATTGCAGTCTTTTTAAGTCTGCTTTAAGTGAAACCAGGCTGTTATAGTCAAGTCAAGTCACCTTTATTTATATAGCGCTTTTAACAATGCAAATTGTGTCAACGGTGACCTCGAAATAAGAAACAGACTAATATTAGCGTAGATGTCAATCTTCTTACAATGTAACAAGTACATTGTGTGTTATGGGAAGTGTTCCTGGTTCCGGTTGACCTAATTAGTGCAGCCTAACAATCCTTTATCGGATTTGAATATTAGAAGAGTATTAGTGTGTTATGTGTATGCCAGGTTAAAGAGATGGGTCTTTGATCTAGATTTAAACTGACAGAGTGTGTCTGCCTCCTAAACAGTGTTAGGTAGATTGTTCCAGAGTTTGGGCGCTAAATAGAAAAAGGACAAACCGACTCAATAACAGCTGAGTAAAACTGTGTGAGCAGCTCCTGTGGCAGGTTGAACTTCCTCAGCTGGCGAAGGAAATACAACCTCTGCTGGGCTGAATGACTCTACTGCAGCCACAGTGCTGTCCATGATGGTGAGTGGAGGGAGTGCTGGGGTGTTTCTCCTGAAGCCCACTATCATCTCCACTGTTTTGAGTGTGTTCAGCTCCAGGTTGTTATGACTGCACCAGACCTCAGTAGAAATTGCGTTTCACGCCTTTTGGTAGAAATCACACGTTTGTACTAGACGTGTGATATTTATGTGAAGAAATTACACTCTGAACCCCATGTGGATTTTCACAAACTGAGAAAGTCAAAAAGTGTTAAGTTGTGCCCTTCTCTCCCCTACTGTTAATGTGCCTCTATAGGAACCGAACTGCGAAACACTGAACAGAAAGTAGTAATAGTAATTAATTGTAATAGCACATTGCTAGCACATTGTCAGCATTTTGTCGTTAAATTTAAAAGCATTTTGTCGTTAAATTTAAAAACCTCACTGAGATTGCCTGGATTCACAAATATACATATACAAGTAACAATATATAATAAAACAAACATAAGACAACAACCTTAAACATATTTGCACATCATTAATTCATTCTCTAGACCAGGGGTAGGCAACGTTGGTCCTGGAGTGCCGCTGTCCTGTAGAGTTTAGCTCTAACCCTAATCAAACACACCCGAACAAGCTAATCAAGGTCTTCCGAATTACTAGGGCTGCAGGCAGGTGAGGTTTTTTTTTTCAGGGTAGGAGCTAAACTCTGCAGGACATCGGCACTCCAGGACCGACGCTGCTCTAGACCTTGCATAACAATTTTAAAATGATTGAAAGACTTATGTAGCCATTCTTTTGTTTAAAAATATTTCCAAACTGAGATGGTGGCATATTTAAAGGCTGGTTCTAGTCAGAGGTACATAGAGATTATAATAAGTTTGTGAGCATAATAAATAGTTACCTGCTGTTTTTTGTTTTTTTTATGAAACAACAGACATAAAAGACTTAATATATTGTATATTTTGCTCTGCATATCATTAGGTACCAATGCATTGTCCTTTGAGTGGTTATTGACTGTGTTCCACACAAGCTTGCGAGACAGCCTAAGTTAAAGGGGAAAAACAAAAAGAGCAAAAACAAAAATAAACACAAACACAAAAATAAAAATAAAGCCACTGTAAAAACCTAAAGATATAACTTAAGTATTTAGCTTTTTCTCATGAGTTTTTGTCACTGATTATTTCAAGCAGGATTGTTTTTAATAGAACCAGACAAAAAAACGAAAAGAGTCAGGAGATGTTTTTATTTAGGGGTAATAAGTCATTAGTATGGCTATTATTGTTTATGAAAAAACATCAGACCTTTGGGTCGATATCAAATTAACACATCGTTTGTTAAAAAAGTAAATGATGTTGAGGCTTTAAATCAGTGCTTCTCAAGCTTGTCATGAAGATCCCCACCACTGCACATTTTGTATGTTTCTTATATCAGACAAACCTATTTGTGGTTTTGCAATCTCTACTGAGATGATGAGTTTAATGAGGTGTGTTAGATGAGGAAGACTTCCCAAATGTGCAGTGGTGGGGGGTTTAGACAGGTTTGAGAAGCACTGCTTTAAATAATACAATTATTAGATTATAATAAAGGAAAGGTAGTTCTACAAAGGTAAATGGGGAAAATACATAATATTTTTATATTACACTTTAGAATAGGGAACACTTATTCACTATTAACTACGACTTTTGCCTCAATAAATTCCTAAATTGCTGCTTATTCATAGTTAGTAAGGTAGTTGTTAAGTTTAGGTATTGGGTAGGATTAGGGATGTAGAATAAGGCATTAATATGTGCTTAATATTAATTAATTACTACTAATAAATGGCTAATATTCTAATAATATGCATGCTAATAAGCAACTAGTTAAGAGACCCTAAAATAAAGTGTTACCATATTTTAAAATTATTGATGGTTAAACACTAATATAAATTTACATCGTAGTTAAATGTAAATATAAATTTACTTCATAAAGCTTTGTATGTTACATAAATGTTGAACAGATGCAAGGCTTTTCTTGAAACATTTGCTATTATCTGATGATTTTAAATAAGACAGTGGGTTGCTTATAGAATGATTACATTTACATAACTGAAGATGCTCCACATAACTATTAGGTAAGCGGTGAGTGCCACCCACTGTACTTTGATTTTTGTTAAAGAGCATAGATTAGTTAGAGTGCCATGTGAATTCTTACCATTTGTAAAAACTGTAAATATTTTCTTTTACATTTTGTACCCCCTTTGTACTTTTTATTCCCACCTTCTGTAAATAACGTAAGTACTTGGTAAAAACTTGGGTTTTCATCACTTTGCATTGTCCTGTGCACTGCACTATATTTTTCATAGGTAAAGTTACAACCCTATATCTCTTGATTGACACCTAGGGATATAACAAATAACCGAAGGGCAAAAAGTCAGATTATTGCAACCCAAGAAAAGCTAACCACTGACAGGAAATATCTGCAACTTTTTATGACGACACACACAATATATTCTGTAATTATTCAGCAACTGCCACATACAATAAAACCATTTAGATAATGTGAGGCATATTACATATGACATTTTGTTGTTACAGTACAATGAGGCCCTCATTGTTCATATTTAATTTACTTATTAAGAGATTGTACAGACTATGTAATATGCCTTAAAGCAGAACTTTTCACACCACTCGCCCAAGCAGGAGGGGGCGGCTCTCTGCAGTGGATCTCCGGCTCAGAAGGTTCCACAGCATTAAAGGCACTGAGCTTCTTCCAGAGCTGAAACTGCTGCTTGTATTATCATCTCTCAGTGGATGGTACTCCTTATATCGCCTGGATAAACAATATAACTTGAGGGTGACTTTAATGTACATAAACTTTATTTACATTTAACTAGGCAGCAAACAATAACATATTATTAATATTAATTTTGATGAAACCCATATGTGTATTGGTGTCTTACTTGTATGTAAATGCAATGGCCCCCACAACACAAATAAAAACCAGGACTCCCAGTGTTGCTCCAGCCATGTTCTTTGATGAATTTGTGTCTGTAATTTTAACAAGATAAGCTGTGAATTAGTGAGGTTATATGCTCAAGAAAATACATTTTATTATTTTAGATATGCTTTGAATTTATATGACACTTGCCTATAGCCACACTGAGCTTTGCACTGGTTACAGCCAAGCTAACATCATTGGTTAGAGAGACGTTGATACAGAAGGTGCCAGAGTTGTTGAAAAATTGTCGCAGCACCATCTGACACTCAGAGGTTGGAGTCACAGCATTACACTGTAGGGCCTGAACAGGGCTTATGCAGTCTGCATCAGATACCACAGTGCAGACTTGATTTGGGAGGCTGGCAAGCAAATATAAAAGATTAATAACTTTGCATAACACATTTTATGTTCTACAACAGCCATTATTATTACCAATTTAAGACTATTATAAAACAGTAAAAGCTGAAATCACTAAAGCCTATATACAGCCTATAAAATAAATCCATATTGAAGGAATATTTACCTTCCCTGGCATGTGACTGTAAGATCTACAGCATTCTGCTCCAGCTCTGTGGCCAGAATGACCACATTATTCACCTCCACAATCTCAACACTCTCTATTCCCTCTGAGTTGGGAAAACATATATGTAGAGAATATTAAACGTATGTAGACAGGCAGTTTTTGTGCTCATCAATACACTATTAAGTGATTATAATAAAAAAAAAAAGGTAGAAGAGGTAGAAGTGATCTGTTTACAGGTATCATTAAGACAAAATAATAAATGTTAAAGCAGATGTGGCTTCTGACCATAAATCTAGGCATCTAACACTACTAAGCTATGATTAACCACTAGTAGCCTGAGTTTTACATTTAAAATACAAATGCAGAATACTTTTGGCAGAGGTCTAGTGTCTTTGTATAATTCAGCCTGAGGGTGGCACTCTAACCTTAATGGGCAGACTCTATATACATAGAATATTATATTAGAATAGACTGTAATGTAGTACTTTATGTGTTTGAATATTCAATTAGAATGTTCCGAATTTTGGAAAACAAAAGGCATGTTTGTTTCCCAGAACAATTAACCAAGTTACATGGGGAACTCTGTTACTTACCAAAACAAACACAAATTCACTATTTGCAGGCTATTTTTACACACACACACACACACACACACACACACACACACCACGCACACACACACACACACACACACACACAGGGTAATGTGGGGTAAAAGTGATGTATCTGAGAAAACGGATTTCACAGTGATCTAATTTTTAGCATAAGAAAAAAAGGGTTTTAAAGCTTGTTGTTTGGTAGAAAATCAGTTATTTGTGATATGAGAATAGTAAGGCCTATATAATTATATTTTCAGAATGACAAAAAAAAATGTTCTCAAACATAGTTTACTATACTCATCTCACTTTACAACTTAGAAACGCCAAAAAATAATTAATGAATAATGTTGAACACATTTACAAGTTAACAATTTAGAATTGGTTCAGTTTATATAGAGTTTGAGATGTTTATATAGAAATGTTTTCAAGTGGATTAATATTTTATGGCTGTTTGAAAGCCTGTTTAGCATTAGTATAGTGTTTCTCAATTTCAGCCATGGCACACATTTTGTATGCCTCTCTTATCTGACACAGTCCAGTTCATGGAGCTCTTTCCTAATGAGATTATGATCTGAATCAGCTGTGCTAGATAAGAAAGACATACAAAATGTATAGAGCTACTGCGTTAGTACAGCAGTGTTAACATTGCAGCATTTTATGGATTTGACCCTGCTAGACAATTTATTATTTATTATTTATTATTTTCATTTCATTATTTGAGGTGATATGTAACCCAATTTTGACAGGTAAGCCAGCCAGGCAAGTAATGCTGAAGTGAAGCCATGTTCGTGGTGGTTGGAATATAAGGATCAAATATAGCAGAAGTTAAGGGGCCAAGCACAACAGAGGCAGAATGAGGAGCAAGCATGGCATGGATGATCAGACCAAATGAAACAATGAGTAATTAAAGACATCTTAAAGTTGTTTTACTCAAAAGCCTAAAAAAAAAAAATCATTAATTCAACCATTAGTGCTTATCATGACTTATTTAACTTCATTTCGATTTTTTTTAACTAGCATTTGAATCATCTTGAATTAAGGGATCAGAAGAAAAAAATATGTTTGTTTCTACCCCATACAGTTCAAACGTTATTAGCACAAACATGAGTGCAAATTTGGACAAGTGGTGGCGCTAGCGGGTTTGAGTTAGAGACTTCAAATTTGGTGTGATTAATGTTCAGACTGTTCTGTGTGCCAAATTTCACAACTTTTACCTTGGACAGCCATGGACTGTTGATTTTTTATTTTTTTTTATAAAAAATTAAAACATTTTTAATGTGTACTTTTGCATAAATCTCTTCTTTCTTTTTTGCCCAGATGATTAATATTCAGGTCTAGTTTTAAATTAAATTAAATTAAATTAAATTAAATTAAATTAAATTAAATTAAATTAAATTAAATTAAATTAAATTAAATTAAATTAAATTAAATTAAATTAAATTTAATTTAATTTAATTTAATTTAATTTAATTTAATTTATAAATAAAAAAAAAATACTCACGGACTACTGTAAGAGTTGTAGAGAAGGAGCCATAACGATAAATCATACAGTTAGTTTCTGCTGGCATTTCTGGTGCTTGCCGCTTTGCAATGACTAGAGCGACCTGGGTTGCCTCATTTCCTGCCACCAGTTCAGCTTCTAATTCACTCACTGTTGCCTCAGGTATGCTAGTTAAGCCTGCAATTAAAGCACCAATGGAAATACATTAAATATATGACAAAATTCATTGTTATGGATTATATAAAGTTATGAATGTCTAAATAAAGGTTGTTTTTTTTCACCAGTGATAGCTTCGGTTGCCTCGTTGACCCCAGCAACAGTCTCATTAACTGCTTCTATGTCCTCTACTGCAGGTATAACAGATGCTACAATATCTGTGACCACTGCCTCAGGGGTGATAATGATTATTGCATCACCAGTTGGTGCCACTGTTTCTATAACTGTCTGAACAGAGGCTGTGTCAACTACAGCAGCAGGGGGTTCTGGGAGTACTGTGGCTGCCAGATTGATAATAATCTCGTCTCCTTCTGGGGCTGTGTCAGCCACAGGAATTTCTGTCGCAGGTTCAGCCTCAACAGCCGCAGGTGTGGCTAACATAACTGCAGCAGTATTGTCAGCTTCAGCCACAGCTGTGTCTCCAGCAACAGTGGGCACCTCCTGGGCAGCATTATCTAATTCTGCTTCTGTGTCAATTGCTGACACTGCTAAGTCATTGGCAACGACATTGACATCAGCTGCAACTCCTTCCTCTGCCGTGGGCACAGCATCAACCGACTGAGGAGAAACAGTCAGTACAGTGTTTTCCACTGTTGTAGCTTCATCTGGCAAAAAGGAGAAGGCACCAACTTATAAATCTTTTGGAAATCTCTTCAAAACACTTTCTGGACTGAGAATTGTCTTTCAAATGCTATGAAATATGAGATTTGGTTATAGTAGGAAATTCTACCTGTGACAGGAACAGGAGGTACAACAGTGGCTGCTGGAGTTGGACTGAGCTGACAACCAGTTGAGATGGCTGCCATCAAAACCACCTGTGGCCTGAAGGAACCAGTTGTAAGGTATGTGTGGGTAACAGTAGTTTCTCGGGAAATGAGAGTTCCACTATTGTCACCAAAATCCCAGTTGAAGGTGATGTCTGACCCACTGAGATAATGGCTAGGGTCATGCAAATTAATGCCAAAGGACACAGCTCTGTTCTGGATAAAGCTTTGGTCACCCTGATTGATGTCACCAACCTGAGATAATGTCACTGTAAAAGGAATCTGGTCTAGAGAAGAAGAGGAAATTTCGTTAGGGTCTTGTGGGAATATGTTCAGTAAATGACAGCATTGGTTTACTCTCCAGTTACGTTGATCACTTTCCAGGATTTCTAGATAAATGTGCAATTATCAAACTACTCACCAGTGATGGAGAACTGGGTAGATGCATAACCAAGGGGAATAAACTTGTCTTTACCACGGCAGTGATAAATGACTATATCCACTGCGTAAGAACCAAGAGGCATATTGTCTGTTTCAATGGTCAGTAGAGAGGAGGGACCATCAGCCACCTGCCAATATTTTCCTGAAAGAGAGATACAATGAAAAGAGTGACTAAAAATCAGTCACTAATAGCCCCGACACTGTCCCTAACACAAAGCTACCCTCTAAAATCAGAGAGAAATGATTTTAAAATAAATGGTTCATAAGAATCTTGTACAAGCCTCCGCAACTCTAACCTTAAAGTCTTCATAGATTGTTGATCCAAGTGTGTGTCCTACTTGCATATGTAAATCCATCTCTCCACTAAATGTGTAGGTTAATATATATTACTCTAGAATAAAAATACAGGTTTAAACTTGCTCTTACCCCATGTTTTCCATACATAGATGAAGCGGGGCTTTTTGTTAGAGACCTTAGTTAAGGGTGTCCTGTCAGGGAAGACACCTGTCCATTCTTGAGGGATGTTGGAGTCAGGGTATACAGTCTGGCCCATAGTATAGGATGTTCCTAAAAGACAAATTGTATATATATATGCATTATACGGTGGGGTAAAACATTTTTTTTGATCCCCTGCTGATTTTGTACATTTGCCCACTGACAAAGAAATGATCAGTCTATAATTTTAATGGTAGGTTTATTTGAACAGTGAGAGACAGAATAACAACAACAACAAAAAAAAATCCTGAAAAACGTATTTCAAAAAAGTTATAAATTGATTTGCATTTTAATGAGTGAAATAAGTATTTGATCCCCTATCAGTCAGCAAGATTTCTGGCTCCCAGGTGTCTTTTATACAGGTAATGAGCTGAGATTAGGAGCACTCTCTTAAAGGGACTGCTCCTAATCTCAGTTTGTTACCTGTATAAAAGACACCTGTCCACAGAAGCAATCAATCAATCAGATTCCACAATGGACGATGAACGGGACCATGTACCGTCAGGGCCAAGGCATTGAAGCCGGCCAGGGCATTGAAAATGGGTCGTGGATGTGTATTCCAGCATGACAATGACCCAAAACACACGGCCAAGGCAGCAAAGGAGTGGCTCAAGAAGAAGCACATTAAGGTCCTGGAGTGGCCTAGCCAGTCTCCAGACCTTAATCCCATAGAAAATATGTGGAGGGAGCTGAAGGTTCGAGTTGCCAAACGTCAGCCTCGAAACCTTAATGACTTGGAGAAGATCTGCAAAGAGGAGTGGGACAAAATCCCTCCTGAGATGTGTGCAAACCTGGTGACCAACTACAAGAAACGTCTGACCTCTGTGATTGCTAACAAGGGTTTTGCCACCAAGTACTAAGTCATGTTTTGCGAAGGGGTCAAATACTTATTTGACTCATTAAAATGCAAATCAATTTATATCTTTTTTTAAATGCGTTTTTCTGGATTTCTTTTGTTGTTATTCTGTCTCTCCCTGTTCAAATAAACCTACAATTAAAATAATAGACTGATAATTTCTTTGTCAGTGGGCAAACGTACAAAATCAGCAGGGGATCAAATAATTTTTTTCCCCATTGCAATTTTTGTAATGTAAATGTATTGTATTATGGAAGCTTGTATACCATTAATTGTACAGTTTCTTGCCCACACCACCTCTCCATCAGGAAGTACTGTCTGGTTCTGAGGGAAGCGAACATCAACGTTGAAAGTAGCTTTGGCTCCTGTCAGTGTAGGAGAATCACTTCTGACATCAAATGTCACCTCTCCACCTATGGCAAAAAAGCATTTCCAGACATAGTTTAAAAGAAATGTAGCAGGTGTAGCATATCTTCTTCCAAAAAAATTTAAGTTAACTCAATAAATAATTTTGACAATTTATTTATATGCAAACCAAAAATTTTCTTTTTGGCAGAAGGAATTCTTGTTCATTATTTTCCATAGAAGTTTGAAAATACTTTGAGTTCAATGTCTTGTGCTTTAACATTTTTAGAATGAGTCAATTAATTGTGTATGCTTGATGTACTGAAATACCTTTCCAACAGTCTCTGTATCTGGGATCTCCATCCCTCCAAACTGGATACATCTGTGAATTCCATGAACGATAATGTGCAAAGCGTGTTCTTGATTCTAGAATGATGAAAATAAATAATTAAAAAATTATTTGTGAAAGAGCATTAAAATTAATTTTCAAATGAGTAATTAATAAAGTTAATTTCTTTATTCAAATCACTCAAGTCTTCTTTAAAACTCATCTATGGGGAAACTCTTTTCTCTTTTTTTTTATGATTTTTCAATTTCCCAATAGACCCAGTTATTAGAAATCATTAGATGTGTGAAGTGCACATTTATTAATTTAATTCCCTTACTTCAACTTTATAAGCAACCCTACAAACAATAAAATGGCCTACATGAGACAGCAGATTAGAAAAATGGTATAATAGATATTTCAGACTCGGTAAGTTAAATATAGTACAACATAATACATAGTATAATTTTAAAAGGAGTAGTTAAAGTAAATAAA
This sequence comes from Barbus barbus, assembly GCF_936440315.1. Classification (NCBI taxonomy): domain Eukaryota; kingdom Metazoa; phylum Chordata; class Actinopteri; order Cypriniformes; family Cyprinidae; genus Barbus; species Barbus barbus. The sequence continues at coordinate 24,686,043 of NC_136763.1, read as the reverse complement.
AACAGGGTAGTTGTTAAAGGTTGGCTTAAGTTCATAAGCGAGTCAAGAGACAAAAAAAATCAAGAGAATGTGAGGACTGGCAAATATAGTCACACGACCTCCACAATCCCATTCAATCCTTTTCATGTGACTTTCAGCTGAGGTTACCACTCTAATCCCCACTGCTGTAATGAGGTAAGATCCCACAGAGCTCTGACACATAGTCAACCTTTGAATTTTCACATTGTATGTATGTGTGCATCTGAATGTTTGTGTATCTGATTGTGTAAGTTTTTGTGATTTATTATGTTTTAAGACTCATTACTTACATTAACATTTAGTTTATTTGGCATATGTGTTTTTATCCAAAGCAATACATTTCCAGAATGTCAAAGCCATAACCCGCACAATTCTTTAACATCTTGCATCATGCAGCAACACTATACTTAATAAAAATCAAAGAATGGCCAATTATCACTTTAAAAGTTAGCCTTGCAACAAGCCTCTTTAAAGCATTCATCATGCAATTCATTTAGATAGAATTGTAAGAAACTGAATTGTTTAAAGTGCTGGTATTTAAAATAATGCAACTATTTATCAGCTATGGATTTAACCCAAAGATTCTAAAAGAAGAAATATATATGACAAAATTTTTTACAAATCTTGAGTAATTTTATTTACTATGAGGCATTTAATGTATCTGCTTTATACTTTCAAATTCTGTACAATCAGTGGTTCTTATTAATGGTTTCCAGTATATAAAGAACAGAAATAGGCTACTCACGTGAAAGTGCTCCTGATGAGAACGTAAGAATTAGAAAGATGAGAGCCCTCCACATCATCAGGGTATGCATTGATAGCTACAACACCAGCCACTGATCCAGCTTTACTCTAGAGACCCAAGAAGTGTCTTGCATATTCTTCAATATCAGCACCCAAAACCAAATCCCAATGTATGACATCATAGATTTGTGCATATTAGGTTCCTCCCACAGCCTCAAGTAATCCTAGAGGGTTGTAGTTTAGGAATGTTTCATTCTTACAATGCATTACTATTATGCAGCCTCTCTTCCTTGGGATCTTGCTGGGATTTTCTGATTACATAATGATTAAAGGGTTAGTTCACCCAAAAATGAAAATTCTGTCATTAATTACTCACCTTCATGTTGTTTCAAACCTGTTAGACCTTCATTCATCTTCGAAACACAAATTAAGATATTTTTGATGGAATCTGAGAGCTCTCTGACGATCAGCGTCCAGAAACATGGCAAGGAGATCTGTAAAATAATCCATGTGACATCAGGGGTTCAACCATAATTTTACGAAGCTACGAGAATACTTTTTGTATGCAACGAAAACAAAAATAACAACTTTATTCAAGTTTGTCTCCTCTACGTCAGCGTAGAGCCATTTTGGAGAATATCTGCTGGACGGAAACTACATACGTTCTTCTGTGTCAGCCGCACCACGCGGATACGTCTTTACGAATATTTACGTTTTGATTTGAACGACAACAGCGCATCTGGTATGCAGCTAACACAGAACGGCAAACGCAGTTTCCATCCAGCGGATATTCTCCAAAATGGCACTAGGGTGACGCGGAGGATATGAATTTGAATAAAGTCGTTAATATATTTTTTTTCTATTGCGCACAAAAAGTATTCTCGTAGCTTCGTAAAATTACAGTTGAACCCCTGATGTCACATGGATTATTTTACCGAGCTCCTTGCTACGTTTCTGGACCTTGATCGTGTAAGGACCCTTACTGTCCATGGAGGGTCTGAGAGCTCTCAGATTTCATAAAGAATATCTTAATTTGTGTTCTGAAGATGAACGGAGGTCTTACGGGTTTTAAACAACATGAGGGTGAGTAATTAATGACAGAATTTTCATTTTTGGGTGAACTATCCCTTTAATTGAGAACCTTGAATGTTAACCAAAAATAAATAAATAAAAAGCTTTTTTTGAAACTGCAGACAAAAAGAATAAATGAGGATTAATGAAATGATTATCCTTTTATAATATTATTGATTTCATTTATGTTACTATAACTGTAACATGCATTTTCTTTTAGCCATTTTACCAGTTTCACAAGTTTACACAATTAATTATCATTATCTGTAGGCTACTCGTGTGTTTTACAACAGGTTATACACAAATGTATATGTACATGTATAATCCTTTATTGAATACAGGAAATCTAAAATTACCTAGTAGTATGTGTGCACACCCTTTTATTTTGATGGAGATGGAAAAAATTTACTAATAACATTCAAACTCTTACTGAAAAGTAAGAGTTTACGTAACGCTACTTAATCCTGAACAAAAACTCCCAAAACATTACAGATGCCACTGAATACCATGCAGGCCATCATCAACAAGGGGAGACAATGTGACAATGACATCTAAAAAGATAAAGGAAAAGTAAGCAGGTCATCTGTCAAAAATTGATGGAAACTACAATAATGAAAACTTGTCATTTGTCACAATAGAAAAAATCATAGATAGTGCCAAATACCAAACCTTTTTTGGCACAAGACCTGCAGGCCTCCATGAAAATTTTAAGACGAAGAGGGATTTCATCTTTCAGCACAATAATAGCCTCAAACACAAATCAAAATCGAAAAAGGAATGACTTCATAAGAAGAAGAACATTTTGGAAAGGCCCAGTCAGAGCCCACACCCAAATCCAATCAAATAAACTTTTGAGTTGACTTGAAGAGGGCTATACTCAAACGATCCCCTGACAATTTGAACAGTCTGAAGCTCTTTGAAAAAGAAAAGTAATAAAACTGACAAAACAAGAGGTGAAAAAAAAATGTTGGCTTCATTAGTATTAGTTGAGGGGTCATTTAAAGTCTTTTATTTTTCTTTTGTTTTTCCTTAGATTCTTTTGTATTGAGATTCTCTTCAGTCAACATCACTGCCGAGTTTTACATTGAATTCACAACTGTACAGAAATATTATTTCAAAATGATGGATTTGTAAATGTGAATGCCGCTGCTGCAGCTCCTGATCTTGTGATCATATGTGGATCCTGTGAGAATAAATGTCCATTCATTATCTACAAATGAAGACAAGAAAGAGGGCAATATTCTTGGATCATGGCTGTCTGAGAATCGTGATTTTTGGGTCATATCTGATATGACCCAGAGCTGCAGTGATGGAGAGTCACAAGATGAGAGTATACGCACAGACCAGTCAATGATGTTCTTTCATTATTGTTCTCTTTCTCCTCATGTCTTTACCTTCATGTACTTTTCTTGTTCATTCTTTGCATTCTTGGGTTGGTATTAGTGTTACAGTAACAGTCCATTTATTGTTATTCTTGGAGGTATCTTTTCAAAGTAATTAGAATTTAGGAGTTAGGAGTTAGACTTTTTGATTGCAGTTAAATGTCAAAACTTTGCAGAACAAATTTAAAATATACAAAGAAGTGATCATGTCTGGTTTGATATCAGATGGTGGGATGTCATATTCTCTTTACCAACAGTACTGTATAGTCATGTTATAAGTCAAGTTTTATACATATATATAGTTTTATAACTAATTGCTGAGAACTGCATATCGAGACATCGCTATTTCTCTGTTTTATTTGGTGACCATTATAATATAATATATAATATATAACTATATACAGTGCTGTGAAAAGGTTTTTGCCCCCATCCTGTTTTGTTTTCTTGTTAGTTTTTTTGTCACACTTAAAAGATTCAGATCAAACTAATTTTAATATTACAAAGATAATGCAAGTAAATACAAAATACAGTTTTTAAATGATGATTTCATTTATTGCGGGAAAAGAGCTGTCCAACCTACCTGGCCCTCCTTGAAAAATTAATTGCCCCCTCCTGTTAAATCATGAAAGAACTGTGATTAACCACATTATTTTAGAAAGCTGAGTTAAATTTATCTAGCCAAACCCAAGCCTGATTACTGCTAGACCTGTTGAATCAAGGAATTACTTAAATAGAACCTGTCTGATAAAGCGAAGCATGCTTAAAGCGCAACACATTATGCTGCAATCTACAGACATTCATGAACAGATGAGAAACACTGGTTGACATGTAGACCATGACCCAGAACAACATCTAAAGAACTGCAGGCCTCACTTGCCTCAATTAAGGTCAGTGTTCATGATTCATGAACAATAAGAAAGAGACTGGGCAAAAACAGCATCCATGGGAGAGTTCCAAAGGCAAAAGCCACTGCTGACCAAAAAGAACACAGTGGCTTGTCTCACATTTGTCAAAAAATACCTTGATTATCCCCAAGACTTTTGGGCAAATATTCTGTCGACTGATTCGACAAAGGTTTAACTTTTTGGAAGGTGTGTGTCCCATTACATCTGGCGTAAAACCAACACAGCATTTCATAAAAAGATCATACCAACAGTCAAACGTGGTGGTAGTGTGATGGTCTGGGGCTGCTTTGCAGCTTCAGGAACTGGACAACTTGCCATAACTGATGGAACCATGAATTTTCCACTCTATCAGAAAATCTTGATGGAGAATATCTGGCCATCAGCTTGTGACCTCAAGCTCAAACACACTTGGGTTATGGAGCAGGACAATGATCCGAAACTCACCAGCAAGTCCACCTCTGAATGGCTCAAGAAAATCAAAATTAAAGTTTTGGAGTGGCCAAAACTTAAATCCGATTGAGATGCTGTGGCATGACCTTAAACAGTCCATTCATGCTTGAAAACCCTTCAATGTGGTGAATTAAAACAATTCTGCAAAGAAGAGTGGGTCAAAATTCGTCCACAGCGTTGTGAAAGACTCGTTGCCAGTTATCGCAAACGCTTGATTGCAGTTGTTGCTGCAAAGGGTGGCACAACCAGATTTAGGAGGCAATTACTTTTTCAAGTAGTGTCAGGCAGGTTTGGACAGCTTTTTTCCCTTAATAAACGAAATCATTATTTCAAAACTGTATTTTGTATTTGTTCGGGTTATCTTTGTGTAATATTAAAATTTGTTTGATGATCTGAATCTTTTAAGTGTGACAAATATGCAAAAAAAAAAAAAAAAAAACAGGAGGGGATTTACAGGAAATTAAAACCTTTTCACGGCACTGTATAGTATATATAGATCGAATATATAGGTGTGTTTGATTAGGGTTGGAGATAAAGTCTTCAGGATGGTAGCCCTCCATAAAAAAAAAAAAAAAAAACTAAACCTAATCAAACACATCTGAACAAACTAATGAATGTCTTCAAGATTAATAGAAAGCTATAGGCAGGTATGTTTAATGGAGCTAAACACTGCAGGAAGTGGATCTCGAGGGCCAGAATTGCCCTCAGCCCTGACATAGATTGATGTGGATTATTGTGGATTAACCTTTTTTTTTACCTTTAAACCAGGTAACTGTTCCTGGAGAGCCCTGTTGAAAAAAAAAACTGCATATGCTATGTATGTTTTGAAGCATGACTGCTGGTTTAAGATGGTCATGTGCTGATCATAAACAACTAGCTCCTGCTCATAACCAGCTAAGAACCACCTCAAACCAGCAGTCATGCTTCAAAACATGAAATGAGCTGAAATGGTATGTTTACACATACGAGGAATTTGTTTTAGTCAAGTCAAGTCAAGTCAATATTATTTGTATAGTGCTTTTAACAATGCAAATTGTATCAAAGCAGCTTTACATCGGCTTGATATAAAGCTGGGTGGCTTTATATCAGCTTTACGGTATTTAGAGGGGGAAATAGTTTGTCGAAATAGTGTCATATAGTGACAGAAACTCCACAGTGCAACAGAATGACAGTGATAAAGCAAGACACAGATGATAAAAGAATAATATACAAATATACAAAATGCTGCCATATCACCCTGTAGCTGGGAAAACTAGGTTGCTGCCGGAAGAGGTGTTAGTGAGGCCAGCAGGGGGTGCACCTGTGGTCTGTGTGAGTCCTAACTCCTCAGTATAGTGACGGGGACACTATACTGTAAAAAGCACCGTCCTTCGGATGAGACATTAAACTGAGGTCCTGACTCTCTGTGGTCATTAAAAATACCAGGATGTCTTTCAAAAAGAGTAGAGGTGTGACCTCGGCATCCTGGCCAATTTGCCTATTAGCCTCTGACCACCATGGTCTCCTAACAATCCCCTTATCTGCTGATTAGCAGGTCTCCTCTCCACCAGTAAGTTGATGTGTGTTCTGTCTCTTGTCGCATCATCCAGGTGGATGAGGAGATCCCCCTCTCAATGTAAAGCACTTCGAGTGCCCAGAAAAGCGCTATATAAATATAATGAATTATTATTATTATTATTATTATTGACAATGTACAAAAAAGCAAAAACACAATATACAAAATAGACAATTTTGTATGAACAGGTATGTTATGTGCAAATTTGAAATGTAAGTAAGTATGTGTGTTAAATAAATAAGTGTATGATAGTGTAATGTGTTACACATTTTGTTGTCAAGTGTTCATGAGATGGATTGCCTGAGGGAAGAAACTGTTCCTGTGCTGGCCATTCTGGTCCTCAGAGCTCTGAAGCAACAACCAGACGGCAACAGTTCAAAGAGGGAGTGTGCTGGATGTGAGGGGTCCAGAGTGCTTTTGCCAGCCCTTTTGCTCACCCTGGGCAAGTACAATTCTTGGAGAGTGGGGAGGGTTGTACCAATGATTCGCTCAGCAGTCCAGACTACCCTCCTTAGTCTTCTGAGGTCAGATTTGGTAGCTGAGCTGAACCAGACAGTTACTGAAGTGCAGAGAACAGATTCAATGATGGCAGAGTAGAACTATTTCAGCAGCTCCTGTGGCAGGTTAAACTTCCTCAGATATGTTATGCAAATATGTTTTGCCTTTATGCAAAAGGTTGCAATTCCTTCATTTTATGTGGTAGGTTGCTACAGCACTGTCACAAAGTTGCCATTTGACCACTGTTCAGGGCCATTGTTTTTCCCCTCTCAAAATAACAGATCATTCACAGTTATTTAGACATTAAGAACATGTGCAAGTCTCAATTGTAGAGCTCACCTATTACCGTTCATGGTTTGATTTCAGTAAATCAGTTTGACTGACAACAATAACGTTTAGATAATTTTTTGTTTATATTGCTATTGGGAGTATAATTAGCGTATTATTATAAGTATTATTGTTAGTTGTTTTTTTTGTTTCTTTGTTTTTACAGAAACCAATAATATCTTGTGAACCACCACCAGCCCCTAATTCTCTATGTAATATGATCAAACTTAATTTGCCCCCACTACGCACGTGATTTATTAGTCTATTAAAATTCAAAATTCAAAGCATTCTAAATTGCAGACTGCAAAAATGCTTCTGTATGATTTTTATAATTATATAATTTAATATAGTTAACTTAATCTATATCACACAAAGAGTGCCTTTCCCCCCAGATATCAACATGATAAGAAATGTAATAATTTTATACAAGTTTAATAAAGTTAGCATTAAGTGACTTTTGCCAACGAAAATAGTTCCAAACAAAGATCTCAGCACTGATTTGCATCTCTGAGCAATGGACGGTGTTTACTCATTGAATGAATCAGCTTTTTGAACGAATCGTTTGAATAAATGATTCAGCAATTCACAGTAAAATGTTTTGTTTCTGAATGAATCAGCCGTTTGAATGAATCGGTTGAATCTCAATGACTCAATCATGAACAGTCACTTGCTGCCACCTACTGGCAGTTTTAATTTCACATTTGACTAATTTATTTTCATGTTTTAAATGATTTCAAATCAACGTTTTATGTTAAAAACAAAACATTAGGCCTATTTATGCATCTGTAACTGCAGGTTAAATGCATCCATGTCCCCTGTGAGCTACACTGAACTGTGTAAATACATTTAAATATTACTTCAGATGCAGATTCCAGAAATGTTTTATTGTGTTGGAATGAAAGACTACCAGATGAAGTGCTTCTTATTCTTACCCAAAGATACAAAATGGAAGAAAGAGTTCAAACTAAACACAATCTTGCTACTCAGTATGAACATTTTTATATATATTTATTTGCTCATTTTCCATTTTGCATTTACTAGTACTTTTACTTTCAATACTTAAGTACGTTTAATATATATAAAAAATACTTTTCATACTTAAGTACAATAAATATCACATACTTTAAGACTTTTACCCAAGTAATATTCTAAATGGTGACTTCAACTTCTACCAAAGTAATTTTCTGGTAAGATATCTGTACTTTTACTTGAGTACCGCTTTCAGGTACTTTATACACCACTGGTAACAGGTCACATTATTTTGGGTGTAAAATCTTTGCTAGTGTTGGAATAAAGCAATTATTTTATTATGGGTTTTCTTTACTCAACATGATACATTATTTTACATCTTTTCTTGTAAACAATCATATGGCTTTATTAAAATGATGTTGTTTTAAATTTAAAATTGGAAAACAAAAGATGAATTGTCACGAGGGAATACAGGTCCTTCTCAAAAAATTAGCATATTGTGATAAAGTTCATTATTTTCTGTAATGTACTGATAAACATTAGACTTTCATATATTTTAGATTCATTACAACACAACTGAAGTAGTTCAAGCCTTTTATTGTTTTAATATTGATGATTTTGGCATACAGCTAATGAAAACCCAAAATTCCTATCTCAAAAAATTAGCATATCATGAAAAGGTTCTCTAAACGAGCTATTAACCTAATCATCTGAATCAACTAATTAACTCTAAACACCTGCAAAAGATTCCTGAGGCTTTTAAAAACTCCCAGCCTGGTTCATTACTCAAAACCGCAATCATGGGTAAGACTTCTGTCCAGAAGGCCATCATTGACACCCTCAAGCAAGAGGGTAAGACACAGAAAGAAATTTCTGAACGAATAGGCTGTTCCCAGAGTGCTGTATCAAGGCACCTCAGTGGGAAGTCTGTGGGAAGGAAAAAGTGTGGCAGAAAACGCAGCACAACGAGAAGAGGTGACCGGACCCTGAGGAAAATTGTGGAGAAGGACCGATTCCAGACCTTGGGGGACCTGCGGAAGCAGTGGACTGAGTCTGGAGTAGAAACATCCAGAGCCACCGTGTACAGGCGTGTGCAGGAAATGGGCTACAGGTGCCGCATTCCCCAGGTCAAGCCACTTTTGAACCAGAAACAGCGGCAGAAGCGCCTGACCTGGGCTACAGAGAAGCAGCACTGGACTGTTGCTCAGTGGTCCAAAGTACTTTTTTCGGATGAAAGCAAATTTTGCATGTCATTCGGAAATCAAGGTGCCAGAGTCTGGAGGAAGACTGGGGAGAGGGAAATGCCAAAATGCCTGAAGTCCAGTGTCAAGTACCCACAGTCAGTGATGCTGGTGTTGGTCCACTGTGTTTTATCAAGGGCAGGGTCAATGCAGCTAGCTATCAGGAGATTTTGGAGCACTTCATGCTTCCATCTGCTGAAAAGCTTTATGGAGATGAAGATTTCATTTTTCAGCACGACCTGGCACCTGCTCACAGTGCCAAAACCACTGGTAAATGGTTTACTGACCATGGTATTACTGTGCTCAATTGGCCTGCCAACTCTCCTGACCTGAACCCCATAGAGAATCTGTGGGATATTGTGAAGAGAAAGTTGAGAGACGCAAGACCCAACACTCTGGATGAGCTTAAGGCCGCTATCGAAGCATCCTGGGCCTCCATAACACCTCAGCAGTGCCACAGGCTGATTGCCTCCATGCCACGCCGCATTGAAGCAGTCATTTCTGCAAAAGGATTCCCGACCAAGTATTGAGTGCATAACTGAACATAATTATTTGAAGGTTGACTTTTTTTTTGTGTATTAAAAACACTTTTCTTTTATTGGTCGGATGAAATATAAACTATACGACTTCCAGGGGGACGCATCCTCCCTAGAGGATTTCATGGACGCCGATGAGTATCACGCCACAACCGAGTCCGTCATCACCATGGCCTCAGAGCGTGAGTTACAGAACTTTTAGATTTTTTTACTTGTTTAAAAAATTATGTAGCTTAAGCTAATGATCTACACACTTTAAGTGTTCTCTGCACTCTTTAAATGCAGTTCCACATCTTTGCCTTGCCTTAAACCAAAGGGACACACAACACAGATGAAAGTACTGAGTTCTATTCAAATCATGACACATTTTTGTTGCTCTCTGAAGACGTCACCTTTACTTATATAGTGCTTCATACAAAACAGACTGTGTTAAAGCAGCTTTACAGTATAAATAGTACAATATAAAAAATAGTTTATAGATAATGCAAGAGGACAATAGTAAACATTAAAACAATAGCTTTTTAGTTAAAGTCAGTTCATCATTGATTCAGTGCTGTCATTGCCCTGGTCATTTCAGTTCAAATAGTATCTGTGTCCCCAACTAAGCAAGCTAAAGCTTGTGTTAATGCATCAATCTAAGATTGCTGTAGAGACAAAATGTAATTCCATCAAGTTAGCATTTTTAAACATTCGCTCACTTAAAAATAAATCATTTCTGATCAGCGATTTAATAACCACAAACAACCTGGATTTTATGTTTTTAAATGAAACATGGTTAGAAGACAGCTGCAGTGCAACAGTCCTTCATGAAACAGCCCCTCCTAACTTTAATTTTATAAGTGTCTGCAGGACTGTTAGGAGAGGTGGAGGTGTAGCTGCTCTGTTTAAAGATGTTTATCAGTGCAAGCAAATGTCATTTGGTCAGTATTCATCTTTTGAATACCTAGGTATTGTGCTGAAAGGTGCTCCACGCACCCTGTTTATCATTATTTACAGGCCTCCAAAATATTCTCCAGCCTTTGTTGATGATTTCACTGAACTGTTATCAATGATTTCCTCAGAGTTTGACTGTTTTGCTATTGCAGGGGATTTTAATATTCACATAGATAATGCAGAAATCAAAACTACAAAAGAAATTATAACTGTTTTAAACACTTTTGACCTGAGTCAGCATGTGCACGGACCCACACACAATCGTGGACACACCCTAGATTTACTCATCAGTAGAGGTCTAAACATCTCATCCATTGTAATCAAGGATGTAGCACTATCTGATCACTTCTGTATTTTCTTTGATATATTGATCTCGGTCACCACTGAATCTAGATCTGTCTCTATCAGAAAGAGATGCATTAACGAGAACACTAGTGCGCTATTTATGGAGGCAATATCATTAACACCAACCATTTCTGCAGACTCTGTTGATCTTCTCCTGGAGTCATTTAACTCAAAAATTAAGAATGTTATTGATGATATTGCCCCGATAAAGGTCAGCAAGAAGACGGGGAAACAGAAATCAATTTGGAGAAAATCAACAGCAGTTCAGAGCATGAAAAGACAATGCAGAAAAGCTGAGCGGATGTGGCGGAAGACGAAACTCGAAATTCACTATAGCATCTATAAAGACAGCCTTCATGCTTTCAATGTGGAACTAGCCACAGCTAGACAGACTTTCTTTTCAAACCTTATAAACAGTAACTTAAACAACACTCGCACTCTTTTTGCGACTGTTGAGAGACTGACAAACCCCCCAAGTCAGATTCCCAGTGAAATGCTCTCCGACAGCAAATGCAATGAGTTTGCTTCCTTCTTTTCTGAGAAGATCAATAATATCAGAAAGGCGATTGGCACATCCTCAAGTTATGCAGAGGTCACACAGATTCGACCGCAATTTCAAAAAGAAGTGACTATGTGTGTTTTTAAAGAAATTGATAACAAAATTTTGGAAGAAATAGTACAGCACCTTAAATCTTCAACCTGCTATCTTGACACACTTCCCACATCCTTTTTCAAAAATGTGCTTAACTGTTTAGAGGCTGATCTCTTAGAAGTGGTGAATGCCTCACTTCTTTCTGGGACTTTTCCAAACTCCCTCAAAACTGCAGTTGTTAAGCCCCTTCTGAAAAAGCGCAATCTTGATAACACCATGTTGAGCAACTATAGACCCATATCAAATCTTCCTTTCATAGGTAAGATTATTGAAAAGGTAGTTTTTAATCAGCTGAACAACTACTTAAAGTCAAATGGATACCTGGACAATTTTCAGTCTGGTTTCCGAGCACATCACAGCACAGAGACAGTACTCATTAAGATAATAAATGATATTCGCGTCAATTCTGATTCTGGCAAAATATCAGTGCTGGTACTACTAGATCTTAGTGCTGCGTTTGACACTGTCGATCATAACATACTTTTAGAGAGACTGGAAAACTGGGTCGGGCTTTCTGGGATGGCACTCAAATGGTTCAGGTCATACTTAGAAGGGAGAGGTTATTATGTGAGTATAGGAGAGCATAAGTCTAAGTGGACGGCCATGACATGTGGAGTCCCACAAGGCTCAATTCTTGCACCGCTCTTGTTTAACCTGTATATGCTCCCACTAAGTCAGATAATGAGGAAGAACCAAATTGCCTATCACAGCTATGCTGATGATACTCAGATTTACCTAGCCTTATCTCCAAATGACTACAGCCCCATTGACTCCCTCTGCCAATGCATTGATGAAATTAACAGTTGGATGTGCCAGAACTTTCTTCAGTTAAACAAGGAGAAAACTGAAGTCATTGCATTTGGAAACAAAGATGAAGTTCTCAAGGTGAATGCATACCTTGACTCTAGGGGTCAAACAACTAAAAATCAAGTCAGAAATCTTGGGGTGATTCTGGAGACAGACCTTAGTTTCAGTAGTCATGTCAAAGCAATAACTAAATCAGCATACTATCATCTCAAAAATATTGCAAGAATTAGATGTTTTGTCTCCAATCAAGACTTGGAGAAACTTGTTCATGCCTTTATCACCAGCAGGGTGGATTACTGTAATGGTCTCCTCACCGGCCTTCCCAAGAAGACCATTAGACAACTGCAGCTCATCCAGAACGCTGCTGCCAGGATTCTGACTAGAACCAGAAAATCTGAGCATATCACACCAGTCCTCAGGTCCTTACACTGGCTTCCAGTTACATTTAGGATTGATTTTAAAGTACTTTTACTCGTTTATAAGTCACTCAATGGCCTAGGACCTAAATATATTGCTGATATGCTCACTGAATATAAACCAAACAGACCACTCAGATCATTAGGATCGAGTCAGTTAGAAATACCAAGGGTTCACACAAAACAAGGGGAGTCTGCTTTTAGCTATTATGCGGCCCGCAGCTGGAACCAGCTTCCAGAAGAGATCAGATGTGCTAAAACATTAGCAACATTTAAATCAAGACTCAAAACTCACCTGTTTAACTGTGCATTTGAATGAGCACTGTGCTGTATGTCCGAACTGACTGCAATACATTTTATGTATAATCATTTTCTTTAAATTTATTTTAAATCATTTTCTATATCATTTTAAAATTCCTTGTTTTTATTATTCTTATTTCCATGTTTTTATTGATTTTAATGTCTATTTCACTTTCTTTTATGTAAAGCACTTTGAATTACCACTGTGTATGAAATGTGCTATATAAATAAACTTGCCTTGCCTTGCCTTGCCTTAAACCAAAGGGACACACAACACAGATGAAAGTACTGAGTTCTATTCAAATCATGACACATTTTTGTTGCTCTCTGAAGACGTCACCTTTACTTATATAGTGCTTCATACAAAACAGACTGTGTTAAAGCAGCTTTACAGTATAAATAGTACAATATAAAAAATAGTTTATAGATAATGCAAGAGGACAATAGTAAACATTAAAACAATAGCTTTTTAGTTAAAGTCAGTTCATCATTGATTCAGTGCTGTCATTGCCCTGGTCATTTGAGTTCAAATAGTATCTGTGTCCCCAACTAAGCAAGCTAAAGACGACAGTTGGGGGGCTGGTATGGTGTGGTTTCATTCCAGGCTGCAATACAACACACAATATTATGTATAAATGTATACAATGTTTAATAGGGAGCCAGTGCAGTGTTGACAGAACCAAGATAATATGGTCATATTTCCTGGTTCTATTAAGAACTCTAGCTGCTGCATTTGGACCAGCTGGAGTTTGTTTATTAAGGGAGTCATAAAAGTGGGGGAATGTTGCACATGTATTGTAAAACCAAGAGTGCCCAATAGATGTCAGTAGCGCATAGTGTTAAGCAGTTCAGTAGCACTGTTCAAAGCTGAGAAAATCTAGAGCGCAGTGTATGACACTTGTGTATGTTGAATGCTGCTGAGATGTGTCATTATTAAAGACACCATCAAGACATAAGACTGTTTTCTGAGCCTTTATTAGTATATATACTAATAAAGTATATATTAGTATAAATACTAATAGATATTAGTAATATCTTATAAAATATTACTAATTTTTCTGAAATCAGTGGTTGAACTTTTAAAGTTTTAGAAGTTTGCTTAATACCGCAGGTGCAAAATAACAAACATTAATGCAACTTAAAAAAAAACAGGAATAGTACAGATAATTTATCACACTATAATTTATTACACTTTTAAGAAGACACTCCTAGCTCAGGAAAATAGCTATTCTAGAGACTACATTAATGTAAAACAATAAAGAATTTTTTTGAAGTGTTAGCACTGTTGTTTGCTTATGGTGTGTGACAGAGCTTTTGGACCCAGTAGGCGTGACGTCAGACTTAACAAGCGGATAGTCGCGCTAATGCATGGCTGGCTGTTGGACTCTTGAATAATAATCACGTTGTCTGCGTTTGCCCAAAGTTATTTGTTGTCAAAACGTGGACGGTGAAAAGGGGTATCCGCTTGCAATGCTAGCTGCAAAGCCAACGCAAGTGACCGGGGAGAGGATTCTGCTTGGTCTTAAAGCCTTCGGCGAACGTGTTCCCAAATCAAACAACGATTTGTACAAAACGCGGAGTGGTTCTCACTGTTTCCAATTTAAAGTTTTATATTCGTACGCTCTCTCATATTTAGGTGAGCATAGGCAAAATCCTTTTTAAGTTAGGTGATCATATTAATAAACTTTTTTTTTTTTAAAATGGCAATTAGATTTTTATTTACATAGTAATTCAGAAAAAGTGATGCCTATATCAAAAGCAAGAATCTAACCTGCAAATAGCGTTCTTTGCACAAGGTAACACTGATTAAATTAGGGCTAAAATAGCCTATAAACTATATCTGCAATGAAAAGTTAACTTCACTTATAAAGTTTGTGTCTAGTAGGCCCAGCTAAACTTATATTGCGTGGTTCAGAGTGTCAGAATATAGACAATACATTCTCTCTCTCTCTCTCTCTCTCTCTCTCTCTCTCACTCTCTCTCTCTCTCTCTCGATTTAGTGACAAACCTGTGAGCCTTTTGTTGAAATGTTAGCCAATAGAGACGGATTACGCCACTAGGCAGCAGTGATATATAAAGGGGGCTTTATAGACGCATTTGTACAGTTGAAAAAGACATGCTAAAATATTTTCCGACAGTGAAGCAGGTAGCTGATAAAAGGACTTGAAAACACAAACTGAAATGCAAAAAGGAACGTTCTTTAAAAGAATCCGATTATACTCGTCGCTTTGTCCGTTTAAAATGGAATATATATCCTGCTAAAACGTCTTAATTTCTTTTTAGATAGGCTAGGTAATTCGTTGCTCGAATAAATATTCTCAAGATAAGAACCACAGTATCTTTCAAAGTCAAGAGGAAACCCGTTGATACTAACATCATGACAAGGTATAACTTTTTGTTGTGTTTAACGGTTCTTATTTCTTTGGGACTGTCCGGGAGCGATGAGCCGGACCTCTTTCAGGATCCACTGAGTGAGATGTCCTCGGATGCTGGAGTCTCTCTCTTTGATCTGGAGGATGTGGACTCTCCAGAGTGTTCAGCGTGCGTTTGGAGAGAACAGAGTAAAGTCTTACGGCTGGAAACAATCAAATCACAAATCCTTAGCAAACTGCGCTTAAAACAAGCGCCCAACATCAGCAGAGAGGTGGTTAATCAGCTTCTTCCAAAAGCACCTCCGCTGCAGCAGCTTCTGGACCATCACGACTTCCAGGGGGACGCATCCTCCCTAGAGGATTTCATGGACGCCGATGAGTATCACGCCACAACCGAGTCCGTCATCACCATGGCCTCAGAGCGTGAGTTACAGAACTTTTAGATTTTTTTACTTGTTTAAAAAATTATGTAGCTTAAGCTAATGATCTACACACTTTAAGTGTTCTCTGCACTCTTTAAATGCAGTTCCACATCTATGAAAAGTTTAGTGGCATATGGCTGTTTATTAGATTTTGTATGGGACAAATGCGAAAGGTTGATCATAAATGTCAACATTGTAATGCTTTATAGAGAGAGGGGGGCGGGGGGATAGATAGATAGATAGATAGATAGATAGATAGATAGATAGATAGATAGATAGATAGATAGATAGATAGATAGATAGATAGCCTATACTGATCTGCCTTCACTTGGTTGCGCTCGTGCCCGTTTACGTTTAGGCTAATAAATCAATAAGGACAATGTAAAAAGGCATGATAGGCAGATGCGCTCAGTGTCGCTTCCGAGTAGGCTACATTATAATTAAAATATATATCTGAAGAGTTTATTTGCAAAAACAGATAACTCCGTTTTTTTAAATTGTCAAAAATCATGTTTTTTATTATGTTATCCTGTTTTTATTGTGTTTTATTGCGTTAGTTAGCTGTATTTTGTTGTACATTTTTAACCTAATCAAAATAACCCAAATGCAGTTTGATTGAGATTAATTGGAATGCACAATAAAAAAACATGATTTTTGAACATTTTTTAAAAACTGAGTTATCTGTTTTTGCAAATAAACTCTTCATATAGTATTTCAGATGATTAATAGATATTAGTATTAAAAATGATGTGCTTTAAAGCAGTTGCCAAAGAACCGTCTTGCACAAGCAGGCTCTGTTGCCTTTAGTCTCTGCTAGAAAAAGTGCCCCAAAACACTACTATTGTTTTCCTTACAGCAGCAGCAGCAGCGCCTTACGACTGCGCTTGCCTTTAAATGTGAAGTTTATAGGCATAGCCCGTTTTTTCACTTTAGTGTGGACACAAAGCCCGTGGAGGAGTTTGGGTCGAGGGGAGTGTGTGACCTTTTCGCTGAGAATAGCCGGGGTTCAACAACATTTACACACATAATGTATTCCGCACAAGGCAGATGAAAAGCCGAGCAAATAATCCGTTTTTTTTTCTGACCAGAGTGAACAAAGATAGGTTTGTGTTCCCCTAACTAACCTCTCCGTTGATTGTCACACAGCCCACGTTCCCGCTGGCATAATGAACGCGCTTTACATTCAAGAGACGAATCACATAAATGATCATTTAACGGCTGCAAAGCTCATGGATGGCTTTTATAAATAGCTTTTTTGTTGTCATAGATTGTTGTTGTAGCTGTGCAGTCTGAGAAGAGCTATGTCATTTTGACCATCACATGGTTCAGGGAGTGCATTTACTCATGTATTAAACATCAACTGTATTTATTTGTTTGTTTGTTTGAAAATATAACTTTCAAAATATTTCAAGGTAGTAGAGAAGTTTCATGTAATTAGTCAAATGTATGTTCTTTTTGTGTTGCATCCCTTTTCAAATACTAATTTGAGTTTATTCAGTGGGCTCTCATTTTATTCTATTCTTTTATTCTGCTTCCTTTCTATTATTTTATTCTTGTTTTGTGTTATATAATATCTATATTAAAGTTTAAATTGAATATCATAAAAATTAAACCATTACTATATTCTTCCAAGATTTCTTATAATGTTGTTTCTTTGCAGGTTTCTTTAAGTTTGTCTTTACTTTTCCTTTATTATTATTATTATTATTATTATTATTATTTTCAGTAATCCATGTTTCTTCAGCTTCCCACTCCCATCACTGCATCCATGATCATCTCCCATTCTCATTCTTTATCACACAAGCAGTCAGTTCTCCACTGGCTAACAAAAGCAAATGCTTGTGACATTAAATGCAATCCCACAAAAACAAAACTGTCTCTTTCTCGCCAAAAAAGGTAGTTCTCTCCTTATACCCCTTTGTGTAGGCTACAGTATGCACATTACTAGTAGGTGACTAATATAAAGATCAAATATACATAATATCGTAAAATACATTACTTAACACATTGCTGCTCTAGTACATTCAAAGGTGTCTTGTTAGATTTTCCCACTATTAAAGCTTATATTTTGGGTGTTACATATAAAGGTGGACATATGATATAATAGACGTTGCACTGGTATGTTTTGTTCTGCCTCTGTTCTGAATTTTGCTGTGCATGTGTACAGGCCAGAGTAGAAAATCGACTATTAGAGCTCAGTTGTTGCCAGTCTATATATTTAGACCAAACCTTTCTCCCTTGTCAGTGAGCTTTCATTACAGCCTGTGGTTTTTGTTTTTGTCAGTAATTTGTCTGCTTATACTCTCACCACACACACACACACACACACATGTTGGTTTTTGTGGTTTATGGGGACTCTCCATAGGCGTAATGGTTTTTATACTGAACAAACTGTGTGTGCTATTGCCCTACACCAACCCTACACCTAAACTTAGCCCTCACAGGAGACTTTGTGCATTTTTAGATTTTCAAAAAAACACCATTTAGTATGTTTTTTAAGCCTTTTGAATTACGGGGACATAGGCAGTGTCCTCATAAACCACCTTCATATTGTAATACCTCTGTCATACCCATGTCATTATACAAATTTGTGTCCTCATAAACCACATAAACATGCACACACAATCACCCTCCTCCCTGACTTAATTGTACTTTTTTGTTTTACTTATTGCAATATGAATACATTTCCAAACAGTGATCATTATGCTCTGCAACATTATACTTTTACTTTTTACTTTTTTGTCTGTTTAGACAGCCATGAACTATCATCTAACAACCACCAAACTGTGCCAAATGCTAGGAGAAGACAGTAGAAATACAAAATGTAGGGCACTCATTGTTTTGAGAGATTGAATTATCTGATATATATATAATTTGCCATAATTTATCTTTTTGTTCTCCAAAAATTTTACTCTGCAGTACACTCCCATAGAAACACACATTCATCAAGTCAGAGAGGAAAAGGCCTCCTATTGACAAGAAGGGTCAGAGAGTTCACAGCAATGTGATATATTGGATGAGGAGCCAATTAACCTCTTCAGGTCTTTTTCTTTGGCCGCAAAAGAGAACTAGTAGATTAAACACTACTACCCCCACCTAAAATGTCAAAAAGGATGGGTAGGAGATTAAACAACACTACAAGCACTGCCTCCCCCACCTAAAATGTCTTTCTTTCACACACACAAAGTCACATACACACATATACACACATTCACAAACACCAACCCACTAACCACTCCCAACTAGGAAAAAAACCAAAGGTCTTTTATTGTGTTGACCCTATAAAAGGGTAATTTCCTGAAGGTGCAGGAACCATAAACATTAGAAGAGAGAATGCTAAAAAGACAAGACGGTTGTCCGACCATCCTCTGATCAATGGGAAGTGTGTGTGGGAAGTTTTTTTTAGTATTAATTCACCATGTGAACACCTGTGCCTTAGACTACTCGCAGACTTTCCTGTTCATTTGAGAGAGTGAAAGAGGAATAAAATAAAGCAAGAAAGCAAACTCATGTTTTTCTTTCCTGTTTTGTAAACACAAAATAATAAGTGAGGTAATTAAAGAACAGAAGTGTTGTAGAAATAACGCTTCATGTAGTCCATTTTTTGGCTAATAAACTTTCAATGGAACTGAAGTCCATTATACCCTGGGTACAATTTCACTGTTCTCTCAAGAATGCCTCTCTTTCTTTCTCTCATTCTCTTTCCTCTTCCCACGGTTCAATGCTTCTGCTCCCCTTCTGGAGCAAATCCAGACCCAGATAAGCAGGTACTGAAGTCATTACATGCGACAAATAAAACTGCATCTCAAACATGAAAAAAATTAAATAAATAAATATATATATATATATATATATATATATATATATATATATATATATATTTATTTATTTATATATATAAACACACACACACACACACATACATATACTGACAACTCAAAACTTGTAGTATTATGTATTATAACCTGAAAATATAATAATGTTTTGTATGGATCTCTCTGGAGTTATATATGTACTGTTCTTGCATCAAGTAATGCCTGAGCAGTAAAGTGAGTATAATCTCATTTCAATATCATACTGTATATATTATTTTCCCTTAGTCAAACTACATTCAAAGGCAATATATAAAGGTTGCACACAGAACATGTTGCACATGAACATGGTCAATTATTTCATGATGATAAAACTGAGGCATAATTATGCTTTTGCTATATATTTCATTATAAATTTCTGTTGCCTTGGGATTGCTGAGGAGAATGACATTTTAGGTATTGTCTGGGGATTTAGCCAGTCATAGTCCATAAAAGAGTACCCATGAATTCTAAGACTTTGTGGGAATGTGCCTAAATATGCAGTTAAATATTACATTAAAAATTGAATCTGTATTAGCAATCTGCTTTGGAATTTTCCCACACTGTGTCGGCCACTCAGCCTTTTTTTTAAGAAACCAAAATCTTGTCTCAAGATCATAGTTTATAAATCAAAACCTCTCTTTGATAGAGTAATTGACTACTCCAGGTAGACCAGTGATTGACTAGGGGAAGAAACCACTGTTTCACTGAACAGAGTGAAACTGCAAACATGGATGAGTTATGATTTAAGACAAATTAATACAAAATAGTAATGTAATGAAGTGCAAAAACCCAGCTGCCTTATCTTTATCAGCCATTATGAACCCAGATTATTCAGGAAGATATTAAGAACTAATGCTGCAGTAAAACAATATTGCACTCCCCCCACACCCATTATTTTCCCTAGGCTCTCAAACATTCACTAGGCTCTTAAATTCAATGTACATTTTGGAGTAAACAAAATATATTATTTCAATCTTTAAATCAATAGTTTAATATTTTTCTTGTTTTCAATGTACGTATGTATTTCACACTGTTTCATGGGATTGTAGTTCTTACCCTCATTACATTTCCTCATTTAAATACTTTTTTGTTCCAATTCGAAGTTTGTAATGTTGTTAATCATCTCTGGTTGGTTTGGTTCTTGGCTTGTGACTCTTAAACAAAGACCTATTTAAAAACCTTGTGATAAAAATGAACTGGAAAATTACTTCCAGAACTAAGGCCACTGAAAAAGAGGATGGGCACTGTTGCACTCTATTGTGGTGCTAGAGCTTTACTGTTTGAACGATATGGCATTAGAATGTAACAGCCAGTTGTTTAGCAACAAACAACCAATCATAAACTGAGCAACACTTGCATCATTAAATAATGCACTTTCAACAGTCACAGAAACTTGTATTTCATTTCAGCATTTGAGTGAAAAATCAAAATGTCACCCTGTGATGATAATGTAGAATTGAATATGAGAAGGCAAGGCATTACAGTGTATAAAGAGCCCATGTGCTCTGTTCATCTAGTCAGTGATATATATATGTATGTATATGTATATATATATATATATATATATATATATATATATATATATATATATGTATATGTGTGTGTGTGTGTGTGTGTGTGTATGTATATATGTATATATATATATATATACATACATATATGTGTGTGTGTATATATATATATATATATATATATATATATATAAGTACACTATAAACAGATTTACAAATATATATCCTCAAAACATGAATACCAAGGATTCATTTGGAAGCAAAGCTAAAGACATATTATTCCATTTAATATGTCCTTTTTATGAAGAATCACATGTTAAACAGCTACAAGTATAGAATTACATACCACATGAAAACAGCTATTATTACGGGGGGAGGGGGGGGGGGGGTTATTCAACAATGCTGTTGAGTAATATCAACAAAATATGCACCATCACATATGGGATATACAGAGAGAAAATGAGGAGCACAGAGGTCAGAAGATGCCCCCTTTTTCATTGTCAGTCATCTCATTTTCAGTGCCAAAAAGAAAAATAATGTCAGCAAACATGAATATAAATTAATTCATTTCATGAATTATTTATTTGGACAGATTGCCATTTAAAATTAGGCCACAACAATGATCTGTGAGCCAAGGGGGAACTGAAAAAAAAAGGCTCAGATGTTCTTTTTTTTAAATAGAATCTAAAATGAAGGCACACATACAGCTTTAGACTTATCAGTTAATTGCCTTAGTATTTAGAGTTTCCACATGTATATGTGTGTGTGTGTGTGTATATATATATATATATATATAAATAAATAAAACACATTTTGACAAATATTTACATTTTGAGCAAGCTATATTATATGTACATTTGTGAGTCAACATAATTGTCGAGATAGACACTGTCATATTAAAGGGGGCTTTTATGGCAAGTTTAATTCATACTTTAAATATTTCAGAATCTTTGTATGGCAACATATTTGCAACATAATAATAGTCGTAGTGAAATGCACTGTACAGAATAAAAATTGACTACACTTGGTTAAGCTTTACCCAAAACTTAAAAGACAGTACGGTAGGTAACAGTAAATCTTTAAAACAAGCATTATTGCTTAACATTTAAGTAGGTTTAGGGAAACTATCAATGTTCTTTATTGTGACTAATCTGCTAAATTTGCATAGATTTTGCCGCCAATGGATCAGCCATCTGTCAAGCAATTGTTTATACTTCTCTAGTACATCTGATATAAGTCAGTTTTCTCCAGGTTTATTAATAATAATAATAATAATAAGGTATAGTTTCTAGATTTGTGCAACAGTAAGATTGCACCTTAATCACTGTTTCTTGATTGTGGTGGCTCCAATGTATTCCTTAATGCATAAATGAGTAAATAAATAATCAATCTCATATCTGCACTTTTGTGTATATATTGTTATTGCGCTTGGTTAATGTATACAATAGAGATTTTTAGAACATTTTTAGTAGCTAAATACCCCCATTATTATGGGGAGCGTGCAGGACATGCTTTTGTTGAGCATGGGGGGCTGCGCTGCCTAAACTGTGATAGGAGTCTTGTGCCTGGCCCTGTCCCCCAGGAGCATTCTGAATGAGGGTGTCACTTGCGATCTGTACCCCCCATTTTCTCAACACACACCAGTCCTCTGTCCCATGTCCTCCCCCACTTCAGCTCTCCGATCTCCTGGGATAGGGGGCCAAACAAAGAAGGAGCGAGGCAGCATAGGCTGGGATGATGGGGGGTGCTCTGTGGGCCCTGTCTTATTAGAAGGGTCGTGAACGTGTCAGAATGATTAATTTGCAGAGGTGCACAGGGATACCCTTGAGCCACATTTATCCAAAGTCTGAGCTCTCTAGCACACACATCCCTTGATGTGTGTTTGACATTTGCTATTAGGAAAATTAAGAAAAGAAAATAGGAATAATAGGCATGCAAAAACAAATTCAAAAAATGCATAAAATGTTGATCAACCTAGACCCCAGCATGCATTACCACAGACTGTTTGTTTATAAAAACAACAACAGGTGATACATTACTGAAATATCATCTACATTTTGGCATTCAGTCATGTAGTATTTGTAGTTTTCTTTACAATTCCACTATTTCACATCACATATAATTAATAATTCAATGATAATAACAAGTAATTCAATGATAATCTGTTTGTTCAGTTGGAATAGTTTGAAATTGAACAAAAACATATCAGGCATTGCCTGTAGAAGAAACCCCTGATATTACACGTAAATAAAAGTCCAAAATCTCTGAATTGATTTTATCCCCTCCCCCATCCATCATTCAGTAGTAGTCCCTAGAGAACTAAATGTCATTATCTGTAATGTGTTCTCGCTTTCAATATTAATTTCCATCCTGAACACCAGTCTTTACCATCAAACCATCTGAAACAGACATATATCGATATACAGTTTATGAAATATGCTTAAACGTTCAGTAGATTGGAAGGCAATGTAGATATCTTTAATGGGATAGTGATCTTTAGGGCTTAACTCTAACCCCTGACCACTGGGGTGTGTGTGAATAATCTAAAGAGACAGGCAGCAGGGTATGTTTGCTATGGTCTCTGTCACTCTGTTGTCAGTTTCTGAACTTGTTGCCAAGAGCTTATAGCAAGGCCTGTGAAAAGTACGGTTTTGCAAAAAGCTGCCAGAATAATCCAATAAACATGTCATTGTTTTGTGGCCTTTGGGTAAATATTTATTTTGCAATGTATTAAGCTGGGATGTTAAATGGGCTATTTATTACAATTTTAGAGGTGCTTGTTTTTGCCATGCCTTCAAACATCTTATCCGAAGAATACAAACACAGTTTAGCATGTGCATTATGATGTCAATGTTATCAAGGGAAATAAATAGAAATATTTGCAAAGAAAGTTTTGCAGTATATCAAGATTCAAGATTCAAGAGTTTTATTTGTCACATACACAATTATACAGAGTATAACAAGCAGTGAAATGTAGGTACATATACAGTTTAGGGGGCCTAATGGTTAGAAAGTTGGACTTGTAACCTGAAGGTCACGGGTTCGATTCTCAGTACAGGGGGGAGTGAATTAACAGTGCTCTATTCCACCTTCGTTACACACAACTGAGGTGCTCTTGAGTAAGGCATCAAACCCCCCAATCACTCTCCAGGTGCCGCAGCTGCTCTGAGTGTGGATTTATTACTCACTGCTGTGTGTGTGCACTTGGATGGGTTAAGTGCAGAGCACAAAATAAATTCAAAATACTGGAGAGTGTTGTTTCTCTTTAGAGTGTTGCTTTTTAGATGGATGCGGTGGCTTTTTAGATCAGGTATTATCTGCAATCTCTGACCCAGTTTGCTGGCTTTCCATGGCTTCAATATGCTGTTTTCTCCACCATTTAGCAACTTGGGATGTCGACATACTACTGGGTAAATTGGCAGTGGGTGAAATTACACAGCCCAAGAC
Source organism: Barbus barbus (assembly GCF_936440315.1). Lineage (NCBI taxonomy): Eukaryota > Metazoa > Chordata > Actinopteri > Cypriniformes > Cyprinidae > Barbus > Barbus barbus. The sequence goes on along the minus strand of NC_136763.1, from coordinate 24,661,288 downwards.
AAAAACAGACATTCTGACATGGAATGCACATTTCAAATTCGAATAACTGGCTGTAGCACTATTTTTCGGAGAAACAAGTAAGTGAACTTAACATGCTTTTCAACTATAACAACTTTGCAGACCTTATGCATTCTTGTAGACTGTTTCAGATAAAGTTGGTGTTAAAGTTAAAGATGCTGTGGTGATACTTTAGATTAGGAAACACATATTCACTTTTAACTAAGAGTTAATAGTAAATAGTGTTCTCTAATCTAAAGTGTAACTGAAGCTGCCATCTGAGAACCATTGAGAGGTCTGTTTCTCAAACTGGATACTCTGTGTAGTATCTACAGTTGTTGTTGTGCATTTGGGCCATTTACTTTTGGCCTTATCTTGGTTCCTTATCCAGAATTTGTTTTCTCCTTTAAAGCAGTGTATGGCATAGCCTTGCACTTAAAAAAAACAAACAAAGAAAAACATCAACCTGAAACTGTCTTTTCCACACTATATTAAGCATCACAACTAATTTTAATTGTGCTGAATCACACACCAAATCATCATTAGAATTATGGCTTAATCTTCAGGATTATGTAACGTTTTAATCCAAGTCTTCTGAAGAGACACACTTGCTTTATATCATGTATAAAATCATTTTATTTTAATATAATTTATATTCATTTTAGTTTTAATATTTTAAATGTAATGTCATTTTAATTTTAGTCAAATATACTTCAACGTTTGTCTCAACTGTCCACAGAGCATTTTCCCAGAAGCTTTGTTGAACATTTAGATGATTTGGGCATGAGGCATACCTTTTTCCCCAACAGGTTGTCTTTTCATGGACAACATTCTCGTATTAGACACATTAACAAAGACTTTCACAGTTTGCAGAATTTTCTGGGGATCTTTTGCAATGTTTTCTCACCTCTTTCAAGATTGTCCTTTGTTCTTTGAGTGATCTTTGCAGGATGTCTGCTCCTAGGGAGAGTAGTATATTTTCACATTTGTAGACAGGCTGATATAAAATGGATAGTTCTGCTCCTTAATTAAGATTGGCTGAGCTGCATTTGAAGCCATGGTTAAATACTCTATAATCTCACACCCTTGACCTTGTTACTGCATCAGTAGGTCTATGTGTTGCTTGGCAACCATTCTGCTAAACATTGCTAGAGAGATATTGCTTGGTAGAAGGATTATTATTTGTCATCAGTTTGCTGCTGTATGTTTATGTTCAGGTTTGGGGATGTCCAAACCTGTTCCTGGGCCACTGTCTTGCAGAGTTTAGCTGCAACTCTAATTAAACACACCTGAACCAGTTAATCAAGTCCTTCAGACTGACTGTCAAGCAAATGTGTTCTGTCTGGTTGGAGCTAAACTGTGCTGGACATTGGCCCTGCAGGAGCAGGATTGGACGTCCCTGTAGTAACTGTTTTATAAAATCAAAAATTCCTCTGAAGCCATGGTTCACAGTGATTTTAAAACTGTAAAATACAGCTTTTTTGGGGTTATTGATTTGTCATGGATTCATGAACTTCTCATGAACTACGTCTTTAGAAATGCTTTTGTAGCCTTTTCAAATTTTGTGCATTTGTCTAAAGGGATGTTAAGGTCCTGTGAAAACGTTTAGGATCGAGGCATGGTTCACATGTAACACATGTAACCAGTCTTTCTTGAAAAGAACAAATTAGCCAGTAACCAGGATTTGTGTGCTTTTATTTAAAAGACAGATTACCTGTGTGACCCACAGTTCCATGCACATTTACACATCTGGAATGCATCTCCTCCTAAAATTCACCTCCTAAATTGTTTGTATTTTCCAGTATGATGGATTGGTATCTGCCTTGAATGCTTTTCAGACAACTTTTCCACATGGTCGTTTTGAATAGCTGGTCAGTGAAAATGCGTGTCCAGAAAGTATGAAATATAACTTTAACATTGCTTTGGTATTTGTCTTTTTGCCAATGGTTTGCACATTGTAACTGACCTTTTTTTTCTTACTGAAAGCTTAAAGTTAATGTACTGTTTTTAATCATAAAAATAATTAAACTTGTGCAAGTTCAAGTTGTGTCAAGTTTGGCAATACAGTTACTGTTGTAATGATTATTTAATCGATTAGTGATTAGATTTGATACATATGCTTACATGTATAGTTTTAAAAACTGAATAAACTGAACAATTGCTTCTCAAAATTATTCACAGTTTGCCAGTTTCAAACACTATACATTGATGACATCTGCTGGTCAAAACTGAGTAAATGCAATGAGAACAGCCTAAATATGTACTAGAACTGTCTACTAGAATATGTAATATGTACTAGAATCTTGCCAGGTTATATGAAAAACTGAGACATTTATTGAAGAAGATACAAGATACAAGAAACACTGTACATAGGACAATAACACCTTAGTCCCCTTCAAAGTTGGCACATTGGGACCTCACACAGCTCTTCCTCTGTTCAAAACACTCTGCCAAATCCTTTGTTACAATCATCTGTAATGAATCATCTATAATTCATCTGCTGCTTTTTCATGTTTCTTGAATCTTACTGACAGTCTGAAATCTTTCAAAGATGAATTTCAAATGTGAACTTCTTAAAAAAAAATCTCTATTTTTCATATTACGTGGCTGAATGCTTTCCATACACCCACAGATTACACCTTTTACAAACCAAATGTTTTCATGAAAGTGTAATTATCACTATTAAAACTGAACATGTTAATTTTGTTATAAATTATAACATTGACCCGAGATCAGTTAAAACCATAAATTATGCACTAGTTAATGTAGTTCCCAGATCAACACCACCTAGCAGTGAACCATAAAATTTGAAATGTTTTAAAACATCACACCTTTTCTTTTTAGAGCGATTATATGCGCATTTATGTTCTCCCGCATTAGTTAACTCCAACCACCAAGCCAAAAAAACTCCTGTAAACCTCCTTCCTCAGCAGACAGTATTTGAAGTATGTGTGTCCCTCAACCAAAATTTGATAAATACTGCAGCTCAGTAGCTAATACTTTAAAATTTTACATGGTCCCAAATTTAGCACAATGAACTCATCGACATCGGCACTCCAGGCCATTGCCTACCCCTGCCCTACTCCAAACCCAACCCTAAACCTACCCAATATTGTTAGAAAATGCAGAACTCATATAAAAATGCATTTGTTGATGCAACTGTGCCATTTGAACTTTTTATATGCAGATTTGAACTGTTTTGTCAATTTGTCAAACCGTAGTTTCATGGGATTCATACTGGCGACCTCTCAAGTGCAACTCCATACTGTGTGAGCTAGCTACCGAACAAACCTACTGATTATGAAAACCCATACATCTTAAGCTGGATATGACATTCTAGCATTCAAAAGTATCAGTTTTCAAATCTCGCAGCATGTTAAAATTGTTTTGATAATATAATATTCTTCAAGTAATTGTGACAAAATTAGGCTTTGTTAATCGAAACTGGACCTGTAAATCATACTTTGTGCAAAAAACACATACAGTACATACAGTGCCCTCCAAAAGTATTGGAACAGTGAGACAAAATTGCTCTGTTGGCTGTGGAGTCAAGACATTTACAAATATGATTAAAAGATGAATATGAGACAAAACTACAGAATGTCACATTTTATTATTGGGTGATTCAACACATAGATGTTTTACCAGCTAAGACGTTTAGCACTTTTAGAGTTTCATCCCTCTATCTGATGTGAGCATAAGTATTGGAACCAGTTCTAATCCCTGGTTATCCGATGTTCTTCGTGAGAATCGGACCAAACTCAGAGTGGCAGAGAGAAAATGGCGCAAATCAAACAATCCGTCGGACCTGAGTAGGTATCAGTCTTTGCTTTCATCTTTCTCTACTGAAGTCCACACTGCCAAATCCTCACATTTCCACAACAAGATCACCAGCGCTCCAGACATGCGTAATCTCTTCAGAAAATTTAATTCTCTCCTCTGTCCCCCTCCTCCACCTCCCACCACTTTGATAACCGCTGATGACTTTGCCTCTTTTTTCACAGACAAAACTAGAACAATCAGTAACCAGTTCTCAACTCCACAGGACCTCCAATCAACCACATCCACTGATCTAACTCCCATCTTCTCCTTCTGTCCCCTCATCGAGGCAGAAGTATCAAAACTTCTCCTCTCCAGCCATCCTACAACATGTCCTCTCGACCCAATCCCCTCACACCTTCTCCAAACAATCTCTCCCACACTCTTACCGGCACTCACACACATTATCAACACATCTCTCCTCGCAGGCATCTTCTCCACAGCATTCAAGCAGGCTCAGGTAACCCCACTGATCAAAAAAACCTACATTAAACGCTTCTCTTTTAGATAACTACAGACCTGTCTCTCTCCTTCCATTCGTAGGGAAAACACTCAAACGAGTTGTCTTCAACCAGCTCTCGTGGTTTCTTTCACAGTACAACAAACTGGATGCTAAACAGTCAGGTTTCAGGAGTGGCCATTCAACAGAGACTGCGCTACTCTCAGTCACTGAAGCCCTACGAACTGCAAAGGCTGATTCCAAATCGTCAGTCCTCATTCTGCTGGATCTTTCTGCTGCTTTTGACACTGTCAATCATCAGATTCTCCTGTCTACCCTCTCATCACTGGGCATCACTGGGATTCCACTTCGCTGGTTTGAATCCTATCTCACCGGTAGATCCTTCAGGGTGGCCTGGGGAGGGGAGGTATCCAAACCACATCAACTGGTCACTGGAGTTCCTCAGGGATCGGTTCTTGGACCCCTCCTCTTCTCCACATACACTACATCGCTGGGTCCCATCATACATGCACATGGCTTCTCCTATCACTGCTATGCCGATGACACACAGCTCTATCTCTCTTTTCAACCAGATGACCCAACGGTAGCTGCACGGATCTCAGGCTGCCTGGCGGACATCTCGGCATGGATGAAAGAACATCACCTACAGCTCAACCTGGCAAAGACGGAACTTCTGGTCTTCCCTGCCACTCCGACTCTACAGCATGACTTCACGATTCAGTTAGGCTCATCAATGATTACCCCATCAACTTCGGTCAGAAATCTTGGTGTAATCTTTGATGACCAGCTGACCTTCAAAGAGCACATTGCAAAGACCGCTCGATCCTGCAGGTTTGCACTACACAACATCAGAAATATCAGGCCCTTTCTGACAGAGCATGCTGCGCAACTTCTTGTCCAGGCCCTTGTTGTTTCTAGACTGGACTACTGCAATGCTCTTCTGGCTGGTCTGCCATCAAACACAATCAAACCTCTACAAATGATTCAGAATGCAGTGGCACGACTGATCTTCAACGAGCCCAAAAGAGCGCATGTTACACCTCTCTTCATCTCCTTGCACTGGTTACCAGTGGCAGCTCGCATCCAGTTCAAGACACTGATGCTTGCGTATAGAACTACCACAGGCTCAGCACCCTCCTACTTCCACTCACTATTACGAACCTACATCCCCTCCAGAAGTTTGAGATCTGCTAGTGAGCGACGCCTTGTAGTACCATCACAGAGAGGCTCAATATCACTCTCCAGAACATTCTCGTTCACCATTCCTGGCTGGTGGAATAATCTTCCCACCCCTATCCGGAACGCTGGATCCCTGGCAATCTTCAAGCAACAACTGAAAACTCATCTCTTTCGGCAGTACTTGACTTCATCCTAAACAAAAAAAAAAAAAACTCTTTCCTTCTATCTTTCTCTCCGCTTACTAGCTTGTACTTATTTGAACAATGACTGAGACTTGGTGTTACGAGCACTTCCTCTGTCTGATTGCCTCTTCAAGATTAATCGCTTTTTGTATTCCCCAATTGTAAGTCGCTTTGGATAAAAGCGTCTGCTAAATGCATAAATGTAAATGTTTACACTCTTTGGTCTTCACATGAGGGCTGCCGCGACCGCTGTGGTATACTAACCTTATTTATACCCCTCAAAATAACTGTAATTGAATTCAGCTGGACACGCTTTATCACAACAAAGGGCCTAGAAAGCGCATGACACTAATAAGGTATGCGATATAGTACGAGACCAAACTTTTTATTCGTCCTCTTTCTTTCAGCACGTCTCAACACTGTGAACAAAACAACAGGGCAATCCAGCTTACTACAGAAAGGTTTCACAAATCTTATGGAATTGTGGAGAAAACTTTGCAGGTCTTATCAGTAGAGGCAGACACAGCTGAACTTATAGCAACCAATGCTGCACTGTTAGATGATGTAGACCAATGGTCTAGACAACCTTGTGTAGGGCACTCCTTTGGATCATAAATGTCCTAGAGGACAGCAAAAATCGAATGGACATGATCAAGTTTACTTTGGGCTTGCTGAAAGATTTAATGGGAGAACAAGTTTTTGAGAAACCACCAGAATTGAAAAAAGCACATTGTTAACTGATTCTTAAACCCAGAAATGGTCTGCTTTCAAGGCCCACTCATGTTTGCTTCAAACGTTTCCAGAAGACGGAACAAACTCTGTGCTGGGCCAGGCAACAAGAGTTGCAGATTTGACCCCGGCCTAAGCACAGCACTCTCTAAGAAGTGTGCTGCTTTCGGAAGCATCAAAATGATGACCTACTAGAAAGGAATTTGCCGCAGATTTCTCTACCTGACCTGTCTGCATCTTACACATGAAGGGGAAGATTTACTTTTAAAACAAAATCTGAAGCCAAAACCTTTTATGATTCAAGATTCAAGAGTTTTATTTGTCACATACACAATTATACAGAGTATAACCAGCAGTGAAATGTAGGTGGATGATGGATAAATATGATAGTTGCTGCTATAGGGAATCATTTGACTTGTACAGACTGCTTCTAAACATCTTGTCTGGACTGGTCTAAAAATATGTACATATTAAATGCTCTGCCTGTTTGTATGCTTTGACAATTCACACCTTTGCTTAGGAGGGTATTGCTACAAACACAAACAGCATGTAGTTATATGGACTTTACAACATATTGTATTTATGTTTTACCTACCCTTTTATGTGTGTCTGATTACAGTTGATATTTACATACAACAGTGGTATTCAAGTGGTGATATTTAGGATGGTGGGAGTTCAGTAGTTGTGTGGTTAATGAAGAGTTGCTGGGAGTGTAATGGTGATAATAGAGGAATTCTGCAGCTTGCCTCAGCAAACATAGGAAAGAATGTTTTTATGTTTTTGGATTGGTTTACTTCCTTCTTGGTTATGCTTTTTTCTGCATTTTGTTTTTGTTTTTAAATGGTCATTTCATGTTTTTTTGTTGTTGTTTTTTTAAACCAAAGATATCAAGAAATTGAATGTCATATATAATGTCATATGTTAGTTATGTCACATGTGCAATGGTTATTTTTTCACAGCAAACTATGTCAGATGTTTTATGTGGAGGAGTGACAGGAACGTCATCTATTAGATGTACACTGTGTAAGGTTAGGTTTAAACAGCTCTATAAAGAGGTCTAAGGTATTCTCGCATCTTATGCGTCTTGGAACAAATATTGCTTTCCTTCTAGAGACACACTTACTTAATTCAGATTGCCTCAGATTACAGAAAGAGCAGGTAGAACATATTTTTGGTTTTAAGTACAATGCCAAGAGAAGAGGAACGGCTATTAAAAAACACAAGAATTTAGTTTTCTGTTTCCAGTTTTACCACTGATCCTCACAGCTATTATATTATGGTTTCTGGAAAGCTGTTTCGATCTTGCTAGTGAATGTTAAAGTCAGCTTGAACTGTGATGCCAACTTTATTTCAGTGTAGTGACGTATTTCCGTCTGAAACGGAATATTGAATAGCGGGCAAGGTTTTATTTTAGCGCTCCTCCTCTCTGTCTCTCACTCATAGAAAACTAACGGTTGGAGGGGCGTGGTTAAGCATATTCTGCCCAAGCCGTCAAACTGACATCATTACAGAACGGAAGTAAATGTTCAGATTTTGATTAAAGATTACCATGACAAACTATTTTTTTTTTCAGTTTATTATAACTTGCACAGATTAATTGTTTACCTCAAGACTAACAATGTATGCTAACAAAATAAATAAAGTCAATTTTGATTTCATGAGGACTTTAATGGCCTCAGTTGGAATGATGGAAACTTTGTAAATAAGCTGATTTTGGCTCTACTCAATTTTAATTCACATTACTTGATTTTAAACATAGATCTTAACTGTGTAATAGAACCAACTTGAAACTGCTCCAATCCTAAACCAAAGGCACTATTTAAAATGGTTACCGAAATGTCAGCCTTCATGTGCTATGTGGGTATGCAGACCCCTGCATTTTTTTTTGCCCACAATGTTTTTTGTTTGTTTGTTTGTTTTTGTATTTGTTTTTATTCAGCTATCGTGGAGTCTGATCATGGACCTTTCTTTGCCACAGGCTACATGTAGTGATAGACCTGACACTGCTGTCAGATAAATCATTTTGCCAATTCAAGTCATATTTTATTGACAGTTTTCAAAATTTTTTACTCCACGGATCAAGTCTCCCCTCTTTCATCTGTAGGATGCTTAGGGAGGACATATTATAAAAAGTGATTGCTCTTCAGTCCCGATACAACAATTTCAACATCTTATGCACAACGCCATGAGATGTTCTTCATTCACAAGGATTTTTTCTATATGCACAGGGAAAAAGCCGACTAATTACTAGCTCATCAACTTAAATCCAGATCTTCTGACCAACATACAGTATCTCACAATTTGAAGATGATTCTGGGAATTATATACTGTAGATTCCCTAACTAACCATAATGTTTTTACAAATTTCCATTCCTCTCTTTATTAAAAGTCCTTGCTGAGTTTTTTATTTGTTTGTTTTTTATTTATTTATTTATTTTTAATTTCCTAAAATGAAAGCAGAACTTCAACCACGTTCAACAAAAAATTAAATAAAAATCTAAGTACGCTGGTTGCCAGCCACCATTAAAAACCAAAAAGGCTATTTTACCATTGCATGTCGGCAAGGCCTCAGGGCCTGACAGATTCCCAACTAAATTTTATAAGATGTTTTCTGCTAAATTCTCCCCTTCTACTCTGTACACAGTTTGAACACTGTCTATCTCAAGGCACTTTGCCAAAGTGTCTTACTGAAGCTTTGATGACATTTTTACTTAAATCAAATGAAGATCCAGGAAAATGTAGTTCAGGTTACCTGAAGTTTTTTTTTTGCTAAGGGTAGTTTTTTGCTAAGGTTTTGGCCCCAAATCCATATAGTAGATCCAACCTTTGTATACTTCTCCAGTTGCCTCAGTGGCTATTAATAAGTCAAGGGGTATATAATTTCTACAAATATAAATGTCTATAATAGTGTAGAAATACAGTGTAGAAATAGATAAGATCAGGAGCGATTGGAAAAAAAAGATTGGATTAGAATTTTTAAATGGTATTTGGAGCAGTGCACTGCAAAGTACATACTGTGCACGAATGAACCTAATACAGTTTATGGTTTTGTACCTTTTGTAAGCATAGCATGAATACCTTCTTTTAATCATACTTTTGATAAGATGTGTAACAAAGTCACTAGAAGGCAAGCCTGCAACCATTAGCTGAAAAAGCGTAACAGCTAAAGCTAAAGCTATATATGTCAGTACATGGGAAAGGAGACCAGAAGACGTTTTTTTTTTGTTTTGTTTTTTTGAATGGATGTCAATGGAGGAGAGACTTCACTATGCTGAATAAACAGCTTTTTTTTGAGGAAACGGCTTATCATTTAATGAATCAACAGCATATCTGCTAATCTTCAACATGTTTTACACTAAACAATACTTTTGGATTTAATTATTTTTAGAGTTAAAAAAAAATGCTGTTTTATAAGAGAAGTCGCTGACTTTTTGCAGCTGGTGTGATTCAGTTTACGGCACTTCTCATTCATTCCTATGGTATCCATAAATGGCAATTGAGTGTCGCACAACTCTGACTGAAATTCAATGATGTCAAGGCTGTAATGTGATTGGTTATTACGGGACACATGTTCAAAGTTAGCCGTTACGCTTTCTCCAATAGTAAGTAATACAGACCCTCTTATCTCCCTATAGTAAGACAATCTCTGATGTGTAAGATGTTTTACAGATGTAGCAGATTTGTGACCCTGGACCACAAAACCAGTCATAAGTGTCAATTTTTCGAAATTGAGATTTATACATCATCTGAAAACTGAATAAATAAGCTTATTTGGCTGAGATACAACTATTTGAAAATCTGGAATCTGAGGGTGCTAAACCATCGAAATACTGAGAAAATCGCCTTTAAAATTGTCTAAATTAAGTTCTTAGCTATGCATATTACTGATCAAAAATGAAGTTTTGATATATGGTAGGAAATTCACTAAATATCTTCTTGGAACATGATCTTTACATGATATCCTAATGATTTTTGGCATAAAAGAAAAATGGATAATTTTGACCCATACAATGTATTTTTGTCTATTGCTGCAAATATATTCCGGCGACTTAAGACTGGTTTTGTGGTCCAGGGTTACATTTATCCCACATGTTTTGGTCTTGACTGTTTACATTGACTTTTTACTGGTCCATTATATTTGACACACTTTCTAAAGTGTGTGAGGGAAAGCTGAAGCTGTGTGCTGAAATTGGCATATTTTATATTCCAGGTGATAACTAAATGTTACTGCTTTTACATCCTTATTGGCTCGAAGGCAGTTCGGATTGAATTGAAAAGATGCAAGCCCATTTAAAGCAGTGCATCTGTTTGAAGATTTGATGTTGTCTTTAACCTTGGAACAGATCAAACAGTCAATTAGAAGGTCTGATCATTTGTTCTATGTCTGGCAACCCTTTATTATCATGTTTTCTTCATACTTTCACTTCATGGGGAGTCATGGGACTTGTTTATTTTTGCACTCTAAAAAAGGCTGGTTTAAAAACAACCCAACTAGGGTTATTTCGCAACCCAGTGCTGGGTAAATATTGGACAGAACACATGCTGGGTTATTTTGACCTGGGTAGTGTAATTTATTGTTTAAAAAATTATTATATTGCTGGCTTAAAATGGGCTGGAAATTAAAAATCACACACAGAATTACTAGAGGCAACAGCAATAATAAAAGGATGAAGATTTATTATTTATTATCGCGTTTCATTCGTAGCTGAGAGATGCTGTGACTGACTCCATAACCTGCCCACAAACAAACAGTACTGAGATTAGAGAACATATTTTTTACACTTTTACAACAAATTAAATTACACTCAGTATTATAACAAATAAAATCCATTTATGTTATGCAAGGCAAATGAGTTTCCAGGGCATCCTTATGTAGCGTTGCATAAAATAATATTATTTACACCACATTAAAGACTTTATAAATTAAATCAAATGTAATACAAACCTTCACTACTTGTAATTTTGTATTTCATGTCTTCTAAAGCAGTCTGTTTCAGGCTTGTTGGGATGGGATTTAAACTGTAAAAATCATGGTCTTTGTACAAATAATAACATCTGTTCCTGAGAGTAAAAATAATAATAATAATACAAAAACTGATAAAAGCACCCTATTATTTGATCGTCAACATTTTGAAAAGTTTTGAAACCGTATGACATAATGAAGCCTTGATTTCTAAAATAAAAAGCCTTGGGTTTGATACTGTTTAACCACAGATTCACTATATGTAAAATTATTATCACACGCACACACACACACGTTTGTTTCTGTGAATTGTGGGAACTTTCCATGGACTTCTATTACTTTTATAGTAACCCAACCCTAAACCTACACCTTACAGAAAACCTGTTTGCATTGCATATGGTCCCCACAATGTTGCATAAACAAGTACACACACACACACACACACACACACACATGTTGGTTTTTGTGGTTTATGGGGACTCTCCATAGGCATAATGGTTTTTATACTGAACAAACTGTGTGTGCTATTGCCCTACACCAACCCTACACCTAAACTTAGCCCTCACAGGAGACTTTGTGCATTTTTAGATTTTCAAAAAAACACCATTTAGTATGTTTTTTAAGCCTTTTGAATTACGGGGACATAGGCAGTGTCCTCATAAACCACCTTCATATTGTAATACCTCTGTCATACCCATGTCATTATACAAATTTGTGTCCTCATAAACCACATAAACATGCACACACACACACACACACACACACACTCACACGCACACACACACACACACACATACACACATATATACAGAGGTGGGAACCAAGCCATTCCTTGAAGTCACAAGCAAGTCTCAAGTCAAATCCCAAGTCCCAAAGTTAATGAGATAATTAAGTGGCTAATTAAATGATGATTGTGCATTATTGCAAAAGGGATGAACACCTGCTGTTACTGAGAATTATAGAGGATCAGATGTTGATTTTTTGTTGGTTAAAATTATGCCCCCATCATGGAGATCAGTGTTTGCATTAGTTGGGCTCTTGACCCTATACTTTCTGTGTTAGACATCTTTTTTGTAACACTGTATGCGGTGTTATAAAGCAGAAAGGTCAATGCTTTGCATTAAGCAAATATTAGCTGTTTTATATGATGCTATTTATTTATTCCATTTAGGTTTTGCATAACCAACCCTGTGAAACCACAGCATGCAAGCAGAGCGTTGCTCTAATAGTTATTGCAAATTAGTTGTAAAATTATCTAATAAAAAAACTTTGAGCTCTTGTATTACTTAGACACACACAGACATCAAGAACCAGCATATGAATCTCAACAATGGTGACAATCCCCAAAAAGTTTCATGCTACGATGCGTTCTAGGTAACACCAGAGTAAAAACATCATGCGCTGCATTATGAATAATTATTTTCACCACTGTTGAGGATAGTATGATAAATTTTAATGTCTAAAAGCCTGAGCCAATACAGGTCCTTATTTTCAACATTGAAGTGTCATAGTGGCATTTGTTTAAAAGTGTTTTATTTTTTTGAGCAGTTCTGTAATAGCTGAACAGCCAATAAGCCACAGAGACAACTTCATAATGTTCATTCAAATGAGTTTTAAGCTAACCTGCTAGTTCAAGCTTTTGATTCAGCAATGTGCAAATGTTTTCTGTGAAACATTGCAGTTGCTTAGATGCAAATTATTTTCAGAGACACCACAATTATGGTGGCATCGTTTGTTTGATTTTTTTCTTGACCAAAAAATAAATAAATCAACATCTAACCTCCTGTTAAGTTTCAATAACAGAGTCTGTAGACATAAAATCAATCTGGTTAGTAATGAATGAAGCTGGGCTGTGTTCAGTCCCCCGAAAAAACAGTGCAAAACGTTTATTAAATGGAAACGGTGATGCATTGAACGCCCTGTTCTGATGACGCAAGTGTTGCAACTATGGCAGCTGAGAAGGCCACTCTATGTGTTCTTTTTGAAGAATTTTCAGAGCCTGATGAAATCTACAAAACACACTCGATGTTACAGTCACCATCCAGAATAAAAGAGAACATCCCAATGGCGTGAAGGGATTTGTGGAAACTGTGGTTCCTAATTATTGTGATCCAACATTTGCCTCACATTTCAGGATGAAAATAAATTTCAGGTGAAGGATAATTCACTTCTTACCTCCGAGACTGTGTTATGATCTATATGACCTTATTATTTTTATTGTGAGTATTAGGCTAATCATTATTACTGATCGCTGTTGTATGCTATTGTAATATTTACCATTATATAATCAGAGGAGCATAGAAACGTTTATGAAAGTGTCACTCCACAATACAATAGCAAACTATATAAATATGTGTAGTATTTTTATGCTACATTAATTAGTGTATAGCACACCTTCCTAAGGAAAGGGTATGGACCAGAAGACATTGCAATTACTACGTGATATTTAGACAGACTTAAAGAAGTTCCAGATCTATACTTGTGCTCTTATTATTTCAGTTATTTTGCCTTTAATGTAAATAATTACATGTGCAAACAATATACTTGTTCTTGTGAATTTATTTTGATGTTAATTACATTTACTTACAAATTCATCATCATCATGTTGATATGCTATGTTACTATAAAACTCTTACGACAAACATGTCTTCTAATATCTTCAATTGTTGCGCATACTGAGGTGCAGCGGACACATATTAAATGACTTCACTTGGACCCATTGTGCGATGTGTCTCTTTAATACCGCGTGGTTTATATACACGTTGCTGCTGATTGGGCTGACATTTTTGACACACCCACCAAACAAGAGAAAACGTATCTCAAACCCCGTTGCACACCGTTTCCAGGAAACATGTCGTTCAACCCGGAAACCGTAGCAAAACATTGGGCCTGTGTGAGCCTGAACGTGCCCCTGGTGATGCTGTTTGTGGAGTTGTTTAATCAGATCTTGAGAGATGTCTTCTTTTAATTCAGTTGATTTCATCCAAAGCTGTGGCTGAAATCAGTTGCAGTTCTTGTGTTTCTCTTTTCTTTAATGAGGCTGCTTGTTAACAGCAGGTCTTCATCACTAACGCACAATCATCTATTAGTCACTTAATTATCTCATTAACTTCAACTCTTTGAGGACTTGGGATTTGACTTGAGACTTGAATGCAAAGACTCGAGACTTGAAAGGACTTGAAAGGAATGACTTAGCCTAGAAAAATCTAGGAATTAATATAACCATTTAAGTTTGAATTGTTTAGTCAGCAGTATGGTTTAAGGCAGGGGTGTCAAACTCAGTTCCTGGAGGGCCGCAGCCATGCACAGTTTAGTTCCAACCCTGCTCCAACACACAACCCAAGTAGTTTTCAAATAAGCCTGAAGGACATGATTAGCTGGATCAGGTGTGTTTAATTAGGGTTGGAGCTAAACTCTGCAGGGCTGTGGCCCTCCAGGAATTGAGTTTGACACCCCTGGTTTAAGGCAGTTCTGGAGGAAACAGCTATCATTGTTACAAAGCTGACCTTGACCTTTAAATAGTAACCCCCTCTTGCAACACCAGGAATGTAAAAGGCTGCCAGTGTTGACCCCTGGCCCCATTTCTTAACTGGATCCACATCTCTAAATAACCCTTTGACCTGCTGAGTCTATTCAGGTTGCCTACGTAACCATCAGTTTACCTATGAGTGACAGTTTCATGTTCTTTATGCAAAGTGGGGAAGGTACATTCCACTCTGTGCATGGACAATCATGAATCAAGTCATGGGTTCTTAAACGTTCCCTGCTTGGAGCACAATAAGCAAGGTAGGTGTAGGTGTTTTTCCCTTTTAGGTTATTTCTACAGATAATATATGGATCAAACTATGTTTCATTGGTTGTCATTTACTAATGCATGATAAAGGACAGATTTCAGTTTTGTCTTTTATTACTATCTAGGCATATTTGTCTGTTTTTACTTGAAGTCTTTTCAAAATGTATTCTCCACAATGACCATGAAAAATGTGGCAAATCCAACACAATATTTAATCGTTCCGTCAATATACTAGCACATTTGCTATCTAACAACAGCATAATAGCCATTCGTAGCAAAATGACATAATGACTTTTCCCAATTATGTTTTTCAACATCTATGTGTTATTGACAGGTTAAGCCCTGCATTATGATATATTATTTTATGTGGGGTCTAATTAGCCTCCAACTATGACTTTTTGAAAGAAATCAAGCACAGTACGTGTAAATGTCTTTTAGCATATCCTACTGTCCATTTACATGTCTGTCAGTTTACACGTGGAGTAGCATAGTGCAAAACTTGCTACAGAACCCGACATAATGTATAGACACCATACCTGGACATATTGATGCCAGAGTTCCTTGACCCATTTACTGTTCCTTTCAAAAGGAATTGTGTACCACTGTTTCATTCAAATTCTGATCAAATAAAGATACATTGTTTAGGAATCTGCACATGTGATAATGGAAGCATAATTAATGGCCCCTTGTGAGTAATAAAAAAGGAGATTTAGCACTTGTGCACTTATTGTAAAATAAGCTGCACAGTCAAAAATTTAGGAGCGCCTTCTGATCAGTGACAAAAATGAACCTTCTCATTACGAGGCAATATTTAACTCCTTAAAGTGATTTGCAGAGACACCTTGTGGCATTTTTTCTAACCTTATATCAAGATCAGCAATCTATATTTATAAACTTATATATTTCTTTTAAAATATATATGTATTTATATAATTGGAAAAAATAATGAAAACATTAATGAAAACAATAAATTAAATTAGGATAATAAGACACAATCAGGAAGAATAAGTTCAGTGTTTACTTTAGCTGGGCTCTTGACCCTTGACTTCCTGCATTGGTTCTTTCTATTGCACTGCATGTGATGTTATAAAGCAGAGAGATCATTGCTGTAGAATTTTAGTTTTAGTATATTTTAGTATATTAGTATATTTTAGTATATTTTAGTTTTCCAAAAAGAGGACAGTAGGGTGTAAGGTTTGTGGGTGGGGCTTTGCCTAAAAGTATAAGTAGCAAGGTATAATATAAAATACAAGTAGATATAATATAAAAAGAATAGGGAATGCTAGTGTTAGAGGGTCATTTGTAATATTACTATTTATGTCAACAACATACTGACCTGCACATTTATATTTATATTTTTTTATCTTTTATTTTATTTTATTCATTTATTTTTTTCTACTTTTCTTTTTCTTAATATTTGTATTCTATACAATTGCACTGTCCTTGGAGCGGACCTGACTTACATTTCACTGCTGGTTATACTCTGTATATAATTGTGTATGTGACGAATAAAAATCTTGAATCTTGAATTTTTAAATGAAAAACAAGTCAATAGAACAGAAAAAAATAGATAATGCTAGTGTTAGAAGGTCATTATTTATAATAAATAAAAAGACGATAAGTAGAAAGAATAGAGAAAGAATATAGAATGCTAGTGATAGAGGCTCTGTTTCTTTATAAATAAAACAATTAGTTAGAACAGAAATAGAATAGAGAGTGGAAATGCTAGAGGGTCAAGTTTTTTAATTAAAAAAAGCAGATAAAATTAGAATTAGCATTAGAATAGGGAGTGCTAGAGTTAGAGGGTCAAATGAAGGTGAAAGAGATGTGTTTTCAGCCGTTTTTTGAAAATATTAAGGACTCAGCTGCTTGGATTGAGTTGGGCAGGTCATTCCACCAGGAGGGAATAGTTAATGTAAAAGTCCATGAAGGTTTTATCATAAGAAGAATGTAAAATGTTTCAATACAAGCATTTCAGTCAAATGTAATTTATGCAATATTTCAAACCTTTAACCCACTTGGGAAAATCAACCCATGGCAACAGTTTAAAAGTAGCCCAATTCTGATGAAAAAATGTGGACTTGGCAACCCTGCTTCCAACAAGAGCTGCAGGAGTCAGATTTGACTGATCACAGGTCGAAAATAAGGAGAGATGACTGACAAGACCATGCTCGAGTATTTGCTGCTCAACAGATCCTGAGCTCATTGACAAATATCTGATCTTGTAAGCTGTGCTTTCCTAACACAGAGTGCGTGTGATCGCAAAATCGAAAGTGAAAGAAAAAACAAGCAAACGCTCATTCAAAAATATTTAAATACACCGCAGATGCGCCAAATTTATATACAATATTAGATTGTTTACATTTACATTTAGTCATTTTGCAGATGCTTTTATCCAAAGCGATTTACAATTGGGGAATACATGAAGCGATTCATCTTGAAGAGGCAATCAGACAGACGAAGTGCTCGCAACACCAAGTCTCAGGCATTGTTCAAGTAAGTACAAGCTTGCAAGGGAAGGAATAAATAACAAGAAAGATAAAGTGTTTTTTTTTTTTTTTTTTTTTTTTTTAGTTTAGGATGAAGTCAAATAGTGTCAAAAGAGATGAGTTTTCAGTTGTTGCTTGAAGATTGACAGGGATCCAGCACTCCAGATAGGGGTGGGAAGATCATTCCACCAGCCAGGAATGGTGAACGAGAATGTTCTTGAGAGTGATTTTGAGCCTCTCTGTGATGGTACCACGAGGCGTCGCTCACTAGCGGATCTCAGACTTCTGGAGGGGATGTAGATTCGTAATAGTGAGTGGAATAGTTGGTGGGTGCTGAGCCTGTGGGTGTTCTATATGCAAGCATCAGGGTCTTGAACTTGATGCGGGCTGCGACTGGTAGCCAGTGCAAGGAGATAAAGAGAGGTGTAACATGGGGTTTTTGGGCTCGTTGAAGACCAGTCGTGCCGCTGCATTCTGAATCATTTGTAGAGGTTTGATTGTGTTTGATGGAAGTCCAGCCAGAATAGCGTTGCAGTAGTCCAGCCTAGAAATGACAAGGGCCTGGATAAGAAGTTGTGCAGCATGCTCTGTCAGAAAGGGCCTGATCTTTCTGATGTTGTGTAATGCAAACCTGCAAGATCGTCTTTGCAATGTGCTCTTTGAAGGTAAGTAATTATTTATTTGTCACATACATAATCATACAAAGTATAACCAGCAGTGAAATGTAGGTATTATAGGAAGAGATACAGCTTGACATGAGGAGAGGGGGGAGAAAAAAAATAATTCACAGACTATGCTCCTTGGAGTACAGTGTGAGAACAGGAAAAACACCCCAGCAAACAAAAAGCACATAGTCAATCAACAACATAATCACACGACTGCAACAGGGGAGTAATCCAGTTCCGGCAAGCAGCCATCCGGTCCTGCAGCCATTCTCGGCGCCGGTCGGACCCGCTTGTCAGGCTGGTGGTACAAAGCGGCGAAGACGAGGGATCGGGGGTGGGGAGGTGAGTGCATATCTGTGTATGTGCATGTGTGTGTGTATGTGCCTGAGGAGCCGCCACGCTGGCATTCAAATCAAGTTGTCTCAGTCCGCAGAATGTGATAGCGACACAGCACGTTGCTATGGAGACAGCCTTGATCAGGACCCAGACAGAGTCAACAATCCGCAGGTGTCTGTGGAAGGGGGGGAGGAAAGCAAGAGCGTCACACTGCAGTGCTCTTCCCGGGTTGTTTTCCAACAAGACCTTGTCCGAGGCTGTGCTGTTATGAGAGAGCCGAAAGAAAATAAGATTGTTTGGTCTTGGGGTGAGTAGCCGTATTCCAATTTTCACGGCAACTCTCTTTGTCCATTCTGGTCTCCAAATCCATCAATTTTTCTTTTCAAATCCGAAAGCTTCTCCGTGATGGTATCCATATTGCGGTTAATAGTCTCAGTCTCAGAGCTGACCGCTCTGCCCACTGCTTCAATCGACGGGCAGCCTTGTGAGGCTTTTGACCCGTTTCCTGAATTTTACGATAACCCAGGGCAAAGCCTAATCCAATCAGAAGACCTGTTATCATGGAATAAAAATAAATAAATTGTCAGCTGGTCATCAAAGATTACACCAAGATTTCTGACCGAATTAATGGGGTAACTGTTGATGAACCTAATTGGATCGTGAAGTCATGCTGTAGAGTTGGAGTGGCAGGGAAGACAAAAAGCAGTCAGTTAAAGTAGTGGAGACTAAATGTCACCGTATGTCACTTCACACTTTAAATCGCTGGAGTAAAACACATGTTGTGGGAGTGGTCAGAAATTCAGCAGGAGCAGGATTAAGAAAACAGCTGAATCCCAGACATTTTGGCCGATTAAGAAATCCCGGCCGAGCGCATTTTATAGGCCCAAAAAGAGGACGTATGGTCACCCTAATCTAATAGTTATAGTGAATGAATTTTTAAATCTATGAAATGCATATAAAATTTGAATTCCTGTATCATTAAAATACACATACAAACAGAAATCAAGAACCAGCATATGAATCTCAACAATGGTGACAATACTATGGCAACACCATAGTAAAATCTCCCATGATGCACTGCAGTATGAAAAATTATTGGCACCACTGTTGAGGTTCGTATGATAACTGTTCATGTCTAAAAGGCTGAGCTGATATAAATTTTTTTCTTTTTCTCTTCTGCAGTTCAGTAATAGCTGAATGTCAGTCATTAAACCAAAGAGCGTGAGAACATGTCATGATGTTATGTTCATTCATTATGAGTTATAAGTAGTGGTGGGCAGAGCGAGGCTTCGTGAAACACTGAAGCAGTTGAAGCAAATGTGTCGAGGCTTCAAAACGTTTCGGTACCTGTCTCTACAGTGACACCTAGTGGGAATTTTCAAGTATTGCTCTGAAACAGCGTCGACAAAGAACCAATTGAGCGAATTGACGAATTGTAATGTATGTTGTGTCAGTGAGGCCACCAGGTGATAGGGGGGAGTGGTTAGTGTGCTCGATTGCAATGATGTTTCCGTGGGTTCGAATGCTGGGTGGAACAGTTACTTTTACAAAATTATAATAAACAATTAAAATGTGTGTTTTTATTGTTCTCTTCTTGTAAAGTTTTGAAACATCGGACTGACATCTGAATTAACAATTTGTGAATAAGTGTTACTTTGGTAATGACAAATAGACAATAAAATACATCAAGCCACAATGTCTTCCTTTTTTTAAATATAGAGATTTTTATTTAAAAATATTAATTGTTCTGCTATTGATGAACTTAGCCTACTTCTTTTTTCACATAGAATTTATCCAGCCTTTGAAAAAATCCTCTCACAAGGGACACTTGTCGCTGGCATGCACAGATACTTTTTAGCTAGAACGTACAGAGTAGGAAAAATAACTGCTCTCTCCTTCCAGTACTTTAGGGGATCTTCCATTCTGGGCAGAAACGCATCTGTGAGGTACTTTTTTAATTCCACTGTGGCATCAGCTGTAGCACGGCAAAAAGTTCCCATAAACAGTCCTGGCTTTCAGCTGGTGTTGTTGATGATGATGATGGACCTGATGCTGACCATTGTGACTCTGATTGAACAAGTGAAAATAGCAATTAGTTACAAAGTCTAAACTCATGTCATATATGAAGTTACATAATTATACAGATGAAATAACTCCATAAAATTAGATGAAGATTGAAAGTGCTCACCGTGAGTTGGTGAATTTGAACGCATCAACGAAGCGCACTCCAGTGTGAGGTGTTTTTCAGCCTCCTGGCCTTTGGCAGGATTTCCAAAAGCCACTATTTTGAATCTTGGGTCCAGCAATGTAGCCAATGCCAAGGCTCTGAATGACTCATACCCGCCACATCTGGACTGCAGACCTTCTTGCAGGTGTGAGCCTGTGCAAAACAGGAGCAAACCATATTAATTATATTATACACTTAAGATCATGTTGGATGCATTGTCAGTCACCATACACTGAACTTTGGAGGTAATTCCCCACTCAGACATGAGCAAGGTTTTAGCCTCCATGAGATGCTGGGCTGTGTGGGTTTGGTAAAACCTCCTTACACCCAATACAACAGTTACCATCTTTGCTTCTGGTGTAATGCAGTGACAAGTTACACCAAGATATCCGTCCATATTGATGGATGACCACATATCAGCCGTAAGATTAACAAATTCTGCCTTTTGTAGGTCTCTCATTGTCTTCTCCTTGGTGCTGTTATACCTTTCAGTGACTATAGTTTTAAGTGCCTTCCGGGATGGGAGGACATAGCTTGGATCAAGCTTGTTCACAAAGGCCCTGAAACCCATATCCTCCACAATAGTGAAGGGCTGCAAATCCTTCACCACCATGTCTACAAGAGCCTCATCCAATTCCTTTTGTCTGCCTTATAAAAGAGAGGAGTAAAACTTATTTTCAGTCAAATACATTTAAATTATTTAGATTGAAATAGTCCACAGCTATAAAGACTAATCTGTTGGTTCATTAGTTTGAAACCTTCCTGAACAAAGAAGTGTGTATATACACACACATACATACATAGATACATACATATACATATATAGAACTATATTGAATACATTGGCTAAGTTTGTGAGGTGCTATTTTTAAATATTCTCAGTGGAACTATTTTTAACACGATTGTTAATTGTGAGTGGGATGTTAAGTTGTAGGGCTTAGGTTGACATAGGCCTAAGTCTTTTTAAAAATATGTATTTTCTAAACAGTGTCTCAATACTTTGTGATCTGACTTAGATTTCATACAATGCATACCTTGCTTAGATGGCCCAGCGGTGCCAATAGGCAGCCTAGGTGCAGGAGCAATGTTACCATCCTCTGCACCCCCCAAAAGGGCAGGATGAGTGCTCCTCAAATGGCGCATCATGGATGACGTATTATTACAGTAGGCTAGCTGCCTATCACAATACATACATCTCACTTTATTTTGTGTTTCCAAATGGAAATGCTCCCACACCACAGAGGGCCGGCATCTCTTGTGTGGAGCTTCCATTATTATGCAATTTCAATATGAAATAATCTATCTAACAACTAGCCTATGATATCCTATCTGTAACTTGATGTGTTTGTCACTATCTAACGTATATGAATGTATATGTATGCCTATATGAATGTATCAGTATATCTATCCTAATTATCTGTCAATGTCTATAGCCTATCTATCAATATCTTAATAATAACTTTTAATGTAGCCGAAATATAATGAACCAAATTACACTATAAATATCACTATATCGCAAAATCTCTCTCCTCTCACAAAAACCCACGAAGTGAAGATGCGTTAACTGTACTTTTATACTTTGTGGGAGTTAGGTTGAGACAGATGTGCAATTGTGTGATTTGTTCCCGACCCTGTCAATCAAACGTCAAATCGGCAGGTATGACACGTCTCGAAACACTTGTGACACGCGCCAGAGCTTCGAATCACCATAGTCATGTGACATGGGTGTTTCGAATCAGGCTTCGGAGCAGTGTATCCCTAGTTACAAGCAAAAAGCACAAGTTAATTTGCTACTTCAAAGTTTGATTCAGTAGTGTACAAATGTTTGCTGTGAAACAATATTGTAATTGTTTAGAAGCAAATTACTTTAAATTACTAACAGGGTCAAGAGACAAAAAGCTAACCTTGACCACAATTATGGTGGCATCGTGTGTTTATTTATTTATTTATTTATTTTAGTTGATTCCATCCAAGGCTGTGGCTGAAGTCAATTGTAGTTCTTATGTTTCTCTTTTCTTCAATGATGTTGATTGAGCAGGTGTGCATCACTAATGTGCAATCATCATTTAATTAGTCACTTTAATTATTTAAGTTGAGCTCTTTGAGGACTTGGGATTTGACTTGAGACTTGCGTGTGACTTGAAAGGAATGATTTGTGGCCTGTAGCACAAAGGTTTCAGTTTTTACCCAGGTAAGTTCATGTTCAGTTTAAGCAAACTCTGAGTTTTTGGGCTCTAGAAAGTGGATTGGTTTTGAGCGGGTTTCTAGGTTAGCAATTTATTCTGGGTTAGCAATTGCAAACCCAAACTGGACCAATCAGCTGTGAGCAAAGTGACATATCTGATGCAATGAAGCCACTCCCCTGTATCTCTCACTCCAAATTAAAGCAGTTTACAGTCAAATAATTTTAGAGACAAAATTGGCCAACTTTTGCAGCTTCTTATTTTTATATTTATATTATATTCATTGTAATTGTTTATAAGTCATATAATATATTCATATAATTATTATATGAAGTGGCAAATAATTTTAAGTTTCGCATTTAAATTAAATGAAATATATACAGTCGTGGCCAAAAATATCGGCACCCTTGGTAAATATGATCAAAGAAGGCTGTGAAAGTTAATCTGCGTTGTTAATCCTTTTGATCTTTTGTTTAAAAAATTCACAAAAATCTAACTTTTCATTGGATAATAAGAATTTAAAATGGGGGGGGGGGTATCATTATGAAATATGTTTTTCTCTAATACACATTGGCCACAATTAACGCCACCCTTTTATTCAATACTTTTTGAAACCTCCATTTGCCAGTTTAACAGCTCTAAATTTTTTCCTATAATGCCTGATGAGGTTAGAGAACACCTGACAAGAGATCAGAGACCATTCCTTCATCCAGAATCTCTCCAGATCCTTCAGATTCCCAGCTCCATGTTGGTGATTCTTCTCTTCAGTTCACCCAACTCATTTTCTATAGGGTTCATGTCAGAGGACTGGAATGGCCATAGCAGAAGCCCACAACATCAAAGATCAGCAGTATATTTCATTATATCCCAGTATTTTCAATATATTATTTCACTTTATCCCTGTGTTCACCAAGCCCATCTTGAGTGTTTGCTGCTAAAAAGCCATTTTTTTAGTTTATCTGACCATAGAAGCCAGTCCCTTTTGAAGTTCCAGTCGTGTCTGATAACTGAATATGCTGGAGATTGTTTTTGGATGCGCTAGGAGAATTTTTCTTGAAACCCTCCCAAACAACATGTGGTGATGTAGGGGCTGTTTGACTATTTAAAAAAAAAAAAGGTTTTCTGAACTATTTTCTGCAAATCTCCAGCTGTGGTCCTTGGAGAGTCTTTATCCACTCAAACTCTCCTTCTCACCATGCATTAGGACGATATAGACACATGTCCTCTTCCAGGCAGTTTCAAAACATTTTCTGTTGATTGGAAATTCTTAGTTATTGCCCTGATGGTGGAAACAGGAATTTTCACTGCTCTAGCTCTTTTCTTAAAGTCACTTCACTAATTTGTGAAGCTCAATTATCTTTTGCTGCACATCAGAAATATATTCTTTGGTTTTTCTCATTGTGATGGATGATTAAGGGAATTTGGGCTTTGTTTTCCCTCCTATTTATATTTCTGTGAAACAGGAAGCCATGGCTGGAAAATTTCATTTTCATAATCCCCCTGGAGT
Source organism: Barbus barbus (assembly GCF_936440315.1). Classification (NCBI taxonomy): domain Eukaryota; kingdom Metazoa; phylum Chordata; class Actinopteri; order Cypriniformes; family Cyprinidae; genus Barbus; species Barbus barbus. The sequence goes on along the minus strand of NC_136763.1, from coordinate 24,636,759 downwards.
GCTCAAAACTGTGAAAATGAATGGGAATATACTTCAGAGATATTTTACTCAATTTCTAGGGGTGCCAATAATTGTCCAACGTGTATTTGAGAAAAAACATTTATTTCATAATGATATTTCCCCCCATTTTAAATTCTTATATCCAATGAAAGGTTAGCCCTCTACCGCATGGTGTAGCCATATGGCAAGATACACTTTGTGTTAATTTCCTTGCCACTGCCTCTTTAAGAGAATATTCTTGTTTTTTTTGTTGGAGCTTAGTTTAGCCAATGATGTGCTTTGAAGTGAGTGAAGTGAAGTGACATACTGCCAAGTATGGTGACCCATACTCAGAATTGACTGCCATCTCTTGTCAGTAGTTGCTGAAAGCAAACTAAAACGTCAGTAACAAAGAAGGACCAGCCTGTGTCACATGCACAAAAAAAATCATAACGATCACCTCTGATAAGTTATAATGACATATTCACTACTCAAAAAGGTTTTTATGAAATTAGTTTTTGGTAAATCAATCAAATGTATGTGTTGCCAAGCTACAACACTGTGCAATAGTGGAATGATATTATTGCAATAGTTTAGCTAGCTAGCAAGGTCAGCTGCAATCTGTTAAACTGTAACAATAACAATATTAATGCTAGTGATATAATGTTGATAAGTTGTATGTTAATGGCATGTGTATAATGGATAAAATCAAGTTTAAATTGCAATTTTACTTTTGATTAGATATAAATACAGGTAACATTACATCAGTGAGCCACTGGCCTAACATGGTGTCTCAAAAAGGCAGATGCAAGTATCCTGGCTGTAAGGGTATTGTTAGGATGAAATGCACCAAATGTGAGGTATACCTGTGTCTCACCTCTGGAAAAAAAACTTCTTTGTGAAGTTTCATACATAGAGTGTCAAGGGTTATTGGTGGGGCTCAAGTTCTTCCTCTCATAAGATTGCGTAGTGTTGAATTTTCATGAACTGCAGTGTTTTTGTTTTGGTTTTATGTCAGTGTTTTATGATACGATATACAGTATTATATTTGTCTTAACTGTATAAATTTGAAATTTAAAGAATATTCATGAAAAATGTAATGAAATTCAAAGACTATAAAGCAATATTCAGATAAAAAGAATGGAATAAATAAAAGCAGAAGTTGCTGGAAAATACGTATAAGGTTATAAGTACTGTGGTAAAGCTTATAATAACACCAATTGAATCACCACAAACATTTCTGAGGAAAAATGTTAACTATAAGTAAACTTACACTTATTCTAAGTTAGATTCACTGTTGTATGTTGTTGCCGTATGGCAACCTATCATAAAGTATGCTAATATTAGGATAATATTTCTTTGCCCTTTTTTTTTCTTCTTTTTTTTTTTTTACAACACTTCAAGTTAAGCCATTCCAACAAAAGAAAAAGAGCCATATTTATAGGTCTATCATAATGTGTGCGGTAGAGGGTTAGATTATTGTGAATTTTTTAAATAAAAGATCAAAAGGATTAACAATGCAGATTAATGATTGTAAAGCGCTTTGGGTGTACAGCAATACACAAAGTGCTATATAAATGCATCATTCATTCATTAAGTTTCACAGCCTTCTTTGATCATATTTACCATGGGTGCCGATATTTTTGGCCATGACTGTATACATATAGATAAGCTTTAATATATCCAACCTTTAAAATGACTAAGCTTATGTTTTACTTTTTGAACTCTGTGTGAAACCATATACAAATAGCCTAATTAAATTCAGTTGATTTCTTTGCATAGTCATATATTTTCTTTCTGCTGCCTTCCCAAACTTTTGCTGCAGCAGAAGTGTTTATTCCTGCCTTGTAAATGCATTTAAATTTATTAAATTTTTAATAACGACATCTTTTAATCTGCACATGACTGCACGAGTCACGTGTCACGTGTCGCTCCAGAGTTAATCACGAACTCTGGTTCAAACTCTGACTTAACAGAGAATGTTTATATCGAGCTTTGTGAGCCCAGTGAACCTGGGGCCTGTACCATGAAGCCGGATTAACTGGCTAGCCAGGTAAGTTTCAGTTTAGTTTGCACCAATCGTGGGTTTTAGGTACCATGAAAGTGGCTTGGCTTTTAGCTGCATTCATTGCCATAGTAACTTACGCTCCACGGCTAACCTGCTCCGGGGCAGGTTATGTTCTGAGTTAGAGATCTCAAACTGAAATTGGACCAATCAGATGTGAGCAAAGTGATGCATGTCTGACACAAAAAAAGTCACTTCCCCAGTTTGTCTTGCTCCAAATTAAAGGTTTTTACTAAAAATGTCTGGCTTTAATGATAGTAATTACTTTATTTATATATATAGTTATTTTATATGATTTATATAATTATGATTTATATTATTAGTAATCCATTACACACAAGCATTTTTAGTTCAACAGTTATTATAATTTATTTTAAATGAATGTTAATATATACAGATCGTATGTAATATAAATAAGCTCAATCAATAGATAATGCTTTAAAAATGACTATGTGACCTTACATTTGAGTCTCTATCGCTTATCGCTGTATATTACCAACTGCATAAACTAACTTAACAAGTTCCACTTGTGACTGCACTGATGAAGCAAGATAGTTTATTTTATTTGTCCTCTTTCATTAACAAGTAATTTTGTTTCATTGTAAATGAAAAATTAACAATGGAAAAAAATAATTTAAATTCATCATATTCTTCAATCCTTTAACCAAGGCTCACGATTGGCTGTTCGGCAGTGATGTCACACATTCATGTGCACGTGCTCCACAAACTCAGGATCAAAGCCTGAGTTGACAAAGAAGGCTGATGATCAGCATCATGGTACCAACAAAGCCATATTGGAGTGGTTTGGTTTTGTCAACTCGAAACTAATCCAGTAACTCTGAATTTCTACCATCATGGTACAGGTCCCTCATATAAACCAGGCTGGCTTTATCAGGTTTTGTCAATTCAAAACTTACTCTGCAACGCTGAGTTCATTCATCTCGCTTCGTGCTACAGGTCATTGGTTCCGCCTCTGGTGAAATCAGCTGCTGAGTTCATGGGTGGAATAAACATATGGCAGGACTTTGGCTGTTTCTCAATATGCGTACTTGTCTGTACTTGTGTTCTTGTGGACTTGTGAAACGTCATCAGTCGCTGCCCAAGTACTGTTCCAATTCAAAGTTCACATCTAGCCAAGTCCAGTTCAAATCCCCGGATGTGTTCTTGATCCGCCCCTTTTACCGAGGATGCATCGAGAGGTGACTTGTGCGGACTTGATACGGGCCATAACCCAGAATTCAGTTCGTCCTCCCGTCCTCGAGAGTTCGTTCTTCTGAGTCGAACTTGGCAAGTCCAAACTCGAAAGGACGGAAGTCCAGACTCTGCGAACTTGGTATTGAGAAACGGCCCCCGTGTGATCGGCTGTGTAATCAGAGCAATGTGAGATTGGTGACAGCTGTGTGTCGTCAGTGCAATGGATGATGGGAATTGTAGTCCAATGGTGAAGTGCAACAGTGGTGTAATGCAAGAGTCCATGCGGTGTGACCTCTGGTGGTGAGTGAACGGAAGTTCATAGACCGGATTCGTGACACACACCAAACTTTGTCAACCTGATGCCAAGACACTGATAATTCTAAACGGTGTACGGAACTGCCATGTTGAGGGATTAATGATAATAATAAAAAAGGAAACTTTTAAGTCCATTGTTGGGTTTATATTAAATTGAGATTTTAGTTATTCACATCATAGCACTACTAGCTGTCAGCAGGAAGTGTGCACATTCAAATGAGTGGCATAATTGTACTCTATTGTAATTCTCTGGCAATGTTCTGTATTTTGAGAGGAAATCATGACACTAAAAGATAGTCACCTCTTAATTAAGCAGCCTTTATTTATATCTAAAGTATTGCATATATTAGAAAAAATGTTTTATTCGGTTTTCATTTTATGCATTATGTGTAAGTAAAACAAATAAATTAGTGGCTGAAGGAAATTTTCAGACGTAAATACTTACTTTTATTTAGGTATTACGGTCACACTTTATTTTAAGGTCCAATTCTCGCTATTAACAAACCATTGACTACGAGTTTTGCCTCAAGAAACTCCTTAATGCTTATTAATAAGGTAGTAAGGTAGTTGTTAAGTTTAGGTATTGGGTAGGATTAGGGATGTAATATAGTAATGCAGAATATGTGCTCTATAAGTACTAATAAAAAGCCTATATGTTAATAATAGGCATGCTAATAAGCAACTAGTTAAAAGTAGTTAATAGTTAATAATGAGAATTGGTCCCTATGTGAAAGTGTTACCCAAAGTATTTCTGGTATTACATTTGGATGCATATTTAGACAGTATAATTTTTATTTTTTTTGTTGGAAAAATTTAGATTCCTTTTTAATGGTAACTAACTGGTTAGCAGTCTCCATTTGAAACTTTGATCTCACTCTGTCTCTCTCTTTGTCTGTCTGTTTTACACTCTTGAAGTTTTGTGGCTGAATTATTTATTTTATTAAAAATATATATTTTTTTTTACAGTCACAGTAGCATGTAATTAAAGGCTGTGTATTTTCGTATTTTTTGTATTTCTCATTTGTTTGATATGGAGGTCATTTTAGAGAATGACTATTAAGAATAGAAGTATTATAATTGTTTTAGGACCATTTATTATTTTCCGGTCAGAACTAATACACCTACAGCATACTCCCACCTTACAGTATACGCACTGCACTTTAATTCCATACAGTTCAAACTGGACTGCCAGTACACTACTGCACTAATACAACAATATTTTTGCTACCACTGGATACCATCCAATGCACATCCATGACATTTGCGTATCCGGTTTATATATAATCTGCTGCATCTTCACACATTATTGTGTGTATATGTGTACATAATGTAGAATGTGTGTATCGATAACTGTATGTATGTCTAATAGTACACTGTGTGTACTGAGTATATGTATGTGTACATTACACATTGTCATCTGTATAAGTCTGTAAGTATGTATAGTAATGTTTATATGTAAATTGTTTCTGCACTGTCTGGAGCACGCTCTCAAGAATTTCACTCACCAAGACACGTGTGCTGTGGTGATGTGACAATAAAAGTGATTTGATTTGATATTTTTTGTATGTTCATATTGCAAGTATGACAATTGGCACCAAGTTTCATACCATTTCCGGACACTAGCAACCAGTGTTGGGGGTAACGCATTACAAGTAACGCGAGTTACGTAATAATATTACTTTTTTCAAGTAACTAGTAAAGTAACGCATTACTTTTTAATTTACAAGAAAATATCTGAGTTACATTTTCAAAAAAGTAACGCCAGTTACTTTTTGGCAGCGGCTATTTGCACAGTGCAAATAGCATATTTTTTAGTGACAGATGCTATTTACACTAAGTGCAAATAGCAATAGATTCTGTTTACACTGTTAAAATAGCAAGATTTTTTGCTATTTATACTACTTATTGCAAATAGTGGCAATTATCTGCACCTCAGTATTGTAGTACATTATAAAACAGTACGCAATAATAACGTACTGAGTGTAAATTATAATTTTAATTCAAATTTATTAAATGGATGCCACCTTATTGGGACAATAAAGCCCTCCCTACATCTACCCTAACCCTACCCGATACTTTATTTTCAACTTTTTGATTATTTCCTTGTTTTATTGAAAATAAATGCCTTTCTGATGCGATATGAGATTTGAAAAGGGAGAAAAAAATGTTTGGCAAAAGGTGGGTTCGAACTCGGGTCGATCGCGTCAAAAAGCATGTGCCTTACCATCTACGCCACTGAAACTGATGTTAAACTAACTTCTTTTTTTATTGTTGACTAACCCAATCACACGTTAGTGGGCGGAGTTAGTGTAAATAGCCTTTGCCAACAAGATGGGCTATTTGCACAGTGTAAATAGACACTCCGTTACTTTTTCCCCATTTATTGACTGACAGTGCGCTGTGTGAACATGCTGTTACTATAGATCTTAATGTGAATGTGCATGAATTCATCCCACTCGCAAAAAAACAGATTTAGTATTCATCTAAATGAATTAAAACAGTGAAATGCAAACTCAGAATATGACGCAAACTGCAATAATTAAATATGTTAAACAACACAAATGTGTCTAATCCAGTGGCGGCTGCTGGTCTTTCAAAGAGGGGAAGCTCATTTTCGGCCTACATCATAAAAATTGTCCATTTATTTATACGTAAATTCTGTCATCGTGTGCAGTTTGCTAGCTGGCTAGTTCACCGCCTGGCCTACTGTATGAATGAATGAATGAACAAACGATCTAAAAAAACATTAAACTCGATGGAGGAAATGTGGGAATTAGGTTAAACTGAAACAAGGAATGTGGTGTATAATTGTGTGAAACGTATAATGAAAATTGGCCAGCAATTTCGCCAAGCAAATATCAAGAAATAGGTTGCAGCAGTTTGTCTTTTGACTACACTTGCAAAGTCCACTATGGGACTGAGCTCGAATCAGTGTTGCCAACTTCTTTCGATGGAAAGTAGCTAAAGCCAGTTTGAAAAGTCGCTAAATGTCGCCAGATGACGTCATGCGCTTATTACCATATTAATTACGTCATCGCGTCATTTTGCCTTTTACATTGTTTGTCTCTCTGTGCTCATACTGTATTTTAATGCAGCCAAATTCTCAATAAAACTGTTCTCCTTTATATATTTTACTGTTTATGTTGTCAGTCAACGGGATAAATATGAAATAGTGACTGAAACGCAGCCCTTTAAGAATACATAACCAGCTCTCCCTCCCAAGAAGTTAGTCTGCACAAAAATCCTAATTTATAATCGAGCCGTCGTCTGATGAAATCAAATAATACACACAAGATAAGACAAGACAATTCCTGTGCTGTGATTTCGGCTATATTTGCATGTAAAATTAGAGAAGCAACATATCTATTTGAACTGAACGCGCTACTCCTCTCAGCCGCTCACTGAACAGAGAAAGAGGTGCGTGCGCGCTGACCTCGCGCCGTTGCGGCAGTTCCAGCGATCACAGAGACTCGCTAAGGTTTGTCAAAGAAGTCGCTAGATTTGTCGCTAGTCACTTTTGGGGAAAAAGGTCACTAGGGTGGTCTGAAAAGTCGCTAAATTGGCAACACTGGCTCGAATGGCTTCAGCATCAGCGACTTCTTATAGGACACAATCGCTGTCAATCAAAAGGAGATGCAGTCTTTCGACAAACCCTCCAATCATCACGCAGAAGCCCGGAGTCCAGTCCCGCCCACTCCTCCATTCACCCCCAGAGACGCTGAGCGTCCGGGGGCGGGACATAATCGCAGCATTTATCCAATGAGCGTCTCGTTTTGAAGCACTGAAAAAAACTGTTCAAAGCAGCTCCATAGAAGTCAATGGACGCTGGGCTTCAGCAGGCAAATACACTGATGCTACGGGAATATATGAGAAGGAAATCGAGTTACCTGCTATATGTAGCTGATTCTGAACGAACTCGTCTTCGAGATTAACGTGTTTTAACGCATTTTTAATCAATAAAATGTTAACACAATAGTACATGTTTGACCATTAATTTTTTGACATTATAGGGGAAGCTGAGCTTCCCTTGCAGTCTTAAAGAAATCGCCACTGGTCTAATCCCATTTTATTAACCAATGTCTTTGCTGCTGACCTTTGATGATCCAGTTCAACCATAAGAAACAATGACTTTAGATAAACTAACAATTGTACTTCATTGTTTTTTTATTGCCGAAGAGTGTTAAACCTTCTTATCCTGAGTTTTACTTTACAGACGTGAATTTACTTTTCCTTCACAAGATACAGGGCTTTTACATTTGTATTAATGTAATTTCTTGTATTAAAAACAATCAAGCCCTGCTCATATTTAAAAAGTAACGCAAAAGTAACGTAACGCATTACTTTCCATAAAAAGTAGCTAAGTAACGTAATTAGTTACTTTTTTAGGGAGTAACGCAATATTGTAATGCATTACTTTTAAAAGTAACTTTCCCCAACACTGCTAGCAACTGAAGAGAAAGGGTTAAATGCATGTGTCCACCGTTCATTGTTTTCCTGAAGCTGCTTGCAGCTATATATCTATTTTAGATTTATATTGTTTTGTTTATATCATACTGTCATACTATTTGACCATTTTAAATGCAATTGCAGTGAATAATAGCATTTTATTTTGTTTCCTTTAGCTGAACCTCTGGTGCAGGTGGATGGGAAACCCAACTGCTGTTTCTTCAAGTTCAGTCCAAAACTGATGTTTACCAAGGTCCTGAAAGCCCAGCTGTGGGTTTATCTGCGGCCACTACAGCAAACTTCCACTGTTTACCTGCAGATCCTTCGCCTTAAACCTATCACTGAGCAGGGAAGCCGACACATCCGCATCCGGTCGCTCAAAATCGAGCTCAGTTCACAAGTTGGTCATTGGCAGAGCATTGATTTCAAGCATGTGTTGCAGAACTGGTTCAAGCAGCCACACACAAACTGGGGCATTGATATAAATGCCTATGACGAGAGTGGCAATGATCTGGCTGTGACGTCTCTGCGGCCTGGAGAGGAAGGACTGGTAAGGACCCTTAGACCTGCTAGACCAAAAATACTGCTATAGTGGAAACAATAATCAACGTACTGAACCAAATGTAATTTTTTTTTTAGCTTTATGTCACTTGAGATGCATTTGAGACTGCAATTTCTACAAGGTGCTTGACCCATCTCTGTATGTCTACTTCCTCCCGTAATCTCCAGCAGCCGTTCCTGGAGGTCAAGGTTCTTGAAACAACCAAGCGCTCACGGAGAAATCTGGGTCTTGACTGTGATGAGCACTCCACGGAATCCCGCTGTTGTCGCTACCCGCTCACAGTGGACTTTGAAGCTTTTGGCTGGGACTGGATCATTGCACCCAAACGTTACAAGGCAAACTACTGTTCAGGCCAGTGTGAGTACATGTTCATGCAGAAGTACCCACATACTCATCTGGTTCAGCATGCCAATCCTAGAGGCTCGGCAGGGCCATGCTGCACGCCCACGAAGATGTCGCCGATAAACATGCTGTACTTTAATGATAAACAGCAGATAATCCATGGCAAAATCCCAGGAATGGTGGTGGACCGTTGTGGCTGTTCATAGAATAATGTGTTTTGGTTGAGCTAAGGGAAAGTGATGGAGGGAGGGTGTTAGGAATGAAATCTGGCACCTACAAGTCTCTGCAATTTCCTTTTATTTTCCTTACATTCCTTGGAAAGAATACTACATAATGTACAGAGAACAAAAAGACATTTGTTATTTCTTTCATAACTCTAGTAGAACACTCTTAGGTCCAGGATCCTAATAAATCCTAATTTCTCCCTTTATTATATGAATCTGAATTTTAGTTCTACCATCATTTTATATATATATATATATATATATATACACATACACCATACACACACACACACACACACACACACACATACAAGAAGACTTGGTTTCTTGATTTTTATTTTTGATGCATTGTGCTGGATAGTTCTGAGATTCAGGTCCAAAATCTCGCTTTACATCAAATCTATCCTTATTGTCTTGTTGCTTTGTGTAATATTACACATTCAGAGAAAATAGAAAAAAAAATACTTGATGCTGGAAACTTGTTGAATTATGGCTGGTAAGGGGACCGTTTCAGAATGGAAGATGATATAAAAACGTAGTGCAAGATATAATAGAACATAAGACAAAATACTCATTAATTTGTGGAGTTGTGTTGATCTATCATTTAGGAAAGTATAATATTATTATATATTTTTTTATTATTATTTGCATATATGCATCTTTCATTTGTGAGAAAGATTTTGACATTGAGTCCAAAGTGTTTAAGCCAGCATACTAAATCTTATTCTAGGTTTCCTACATGTATTTTTATTGTACTTTAATGATAATGTTATGCATTAAAGAAATCATGACAGGAGACAAATGCACCCCACCCCCTCCACTAAAGCTGCTTTCACTATGGTGTGACATTCCAAATAGTCCCTTTCATGACTACTTTGATCCTCTTTTTACTCATGAAAATGACAAAGGAAAAGAAAGGAAGATATTTTTTATTGCTACCACTTTTAAGGGGAAAATTATCATAACCATTTATTTTAGACGCATGAATTAATGAAATTTATGATGTAGTACTATTCATTTGTTTCTACATCTGTGATAGACAAAATAAGTAAAAGAAGTGAAAAGTGTGTCGCAAACAGTAATTTAATTGTAATTTGTGTAAAAAAAAATATTTTCCATGAACTTCAATTTTACATAAATGCTATTTTCAGAAATGTCTTCTCTGCTTACATAAACTCTGCCTTAACAATCTGTTATCAATAAATCGGTGTCAAGGTAAACCAAAATAATACAAAAATGTTCATGGCTATATGCAGTTGTACTGAATACAAATAAGTTTTCAGCTGTACTGAATACAATTACATATAGGTCACTATATTGGCACATGTATTTACATGAATAAAAAGAACAGATTGTCACTGTGGATCACAACAGTACTATAAGACACTTATCTGCAATTTAGAGAAAAGTCATTTAATTTAACGTTAGTTTTATTTAATTAAATAACATTCCCTATCCCTAACCAAACTTTAATGGTACAGTAAACTTTGGGAGTGCTGAAAAAGCAAAGGATGGAGAGGGGGAGTGGTACAGTAGAATAGAAATCTTTTTCTATTCTTCAAATATGTCCCGTTGTTAAAAACAAAAGCACTATGATGTTGGATAAAAGAGGAGCCTTCTTACACTAAATCTAAGTAATATATGTATATATCACAAAAGAGAAAAAGACAAAAAAGGATGGCAGTGTGATGGTGCTGAAGGGTATAAAAGATTATTTTGGGCACTCTACTTACCAACAATAAATTTTGCACTATGGGAAGTAAATGGCAAGAGGAATTTGTATTTCCATTTCTATTTGACCTTTTCAAGCACAAGAACTTTGTAGATGAATTTTAATAACTTAGTAATGTCTATGGAGTTTACACAAGGGATAGTCCATCCACCATATCTTTATGTTAAGTCTTTATGCTTTTGAAATCTTTCTGCTGAAGCAGAGACCAGTTGTTGGCCCAATCTAAAACAAATCATATCTAAAATTTCAAAGCTGATCTATGTCTGAAGTTTTAAATTGCTGTTTTGTAATACTATCAAATCCACAAAACTGAACTTTATAAAGCCTTAACATTCTAGATAACATCTGATTTGAAAGGCAAGTTTTGGCAACTATTGCTTGTGGCTTGAAAAAACAGTGACTATGCACCATGAGAACACAGGTCTTGTATTTAGTATTAACTAGCAACGAACATTTTAACTAGGTAAACAACAGAAACAAGGTTATATGGGCCACAAGTAATTATTTCTACTGAAAATTAAATCAGTCACAAAATAAGTAAAATCTACCTCATCAAAACAGTTTGAAACCTTGCTATGAAATTAAAATTGGCAAATTTTATAACATCTGAAAACAGCCAAAATCCTCTATTTATGGTCAAAATACAAATGCATGTAATTGCATCAAACTTTTTACTCTTACTATTTCAGTTCTGTCAATGTTTTTTAGAACATTATTACTTGAATGATGTACAAGTCTTCTAAAATGCCACAGTGTCTCTATATTAAGGTCCTTTAAGGATACAAAGAATGGAACGCATGATATGGAGATCATAAGCCATCACCCTGTTAAGTTGTACAATTCGAAACTTATGTATAATGTAATGTTCTTAATGTTTTTTTCATTTGTAATGATTTGTAAATGTGAAAAAAAAAATCCAAATGAAAACATTCTACATTATATACAGTTGACAGACTCTGCTTTGAAGATTTACCTACTTATTTTAGTCATGTTCAACCACTCTTTATGTTGTGTAGAGAAATTATGAAGTAGTTTGGTTTTCATGCAAAAAAGAAAACATTATAATTTCTGTCCTTGTTTTTGTTTGATGTACATGTTTTCTACAATAAATACTTTATTTAGAATACAAAAGGACTGCCCCTTTCTTAATACACTGACTATTTTGACTGACTGATTATGTCAATAAGAGTTATTTCAGTTTTTAGTTTTTGGTTTTTTTGGTTCAAGAGGTTGCGGTGGCTTTTTATTGTTTTTTGTTTGTATTTGTTTTTTTCAGAAAAGATCATGAGGAACTGAGTTTGAAAAAAAAAACTATACAGTGTCTGCACAGTTTCAAAGAATTCATGTATGTTTTTAACACAGTCCAACAAAACAAAGTTTAGTCAATGTGCATGGCAATTACTATAGGCCTACAATGCTTGTGGGACATATTTTCACATTTTTTTTCTGCTACACAATTGTGACAGGCAAACAATGCATGTGGTCAGTATTGCATTTATGTAATGCCTGTTTGATCATTTTCAAGAGAAATTTGGAATTTAATCGACTGGCTGGAGAAAAATTAAGGAGAAAAAATAAGTTCCTCTAATACAAAGCCACCATGCAATTAACATATCACCACAGACACCTGCCCCTTTTTGCTGACATGCTTGCTTTCATCCACTATTAAGGCAAACAATCCAATCTCAATCTCACTACTTATTTGCTCTCTCACCTATTTAACAAAAAATATTTAATAAAATATTTATCAAACAATTAATATTTAATGCCTATTTAATTAAAATTAGCTTGTTTATTGTGGTGTGTGTGTTTGGATTTTGTGGATTGTCAAGTATTTTTTTCCCCCAACAAACTTATCAATAAGATGCAAAAGCTCAATAAAGTCGCTTTAGTTGGCATGAATTCTCCTTTTTTACTGTGACTTCTTTGTGCAATTGTCTGGCACATGATTCAGCAACTGCTCGCATCTTTTTCCTGTCTTCATGTACTACTTTTACATGCTCTTTACTCAACATTTTTATTATTTAACCTTTCTCTTTTCTAATAGTAAATTCAATCCACGCATTCCACTAAGCATTTTTTGCCCTGCACTAGCAATATGTTTTGAAAGAAGATGTTGCTTTGCACCAAGTCTAAAACCCACAGTGTGTAAACACTCGCTTTCTGTGCTTGATGGGCACGAAAGATGTCAGTACACAAAACAAAATGCATGGCCCTTGGCCAGTTTTAGCCAACTTTAGTCCTTGAAAGTTTCAGAATTAGAGACACACATCCAAACTTTAGTTGAGGATAGTAAGAATGTGAGGGCTGTAGATACTGCTTTGGATGCGACTAGCTCAGGGAGTCCTGTACATTGATCGGTTCCGGTTGAGCCCGTGCAGCAGGGCAGCTGGGTGACTGTCAGGCAGCCTAGTCGCGGGTCAAAACACCGCTCTTCCGTTCCGATCAGAACATAAAACAGGTTCTCCCCACTCAGTGACGCACACACTGAGAAACCTGATGAATGTGCTCTGGTTATTGGCGATTCTATTGTACGGAACGTGAAAATAGAGACACCAGTCACCATAGTCCATTGTTTAACGGGAGCCAGAGCGCCTGACATCTTGGCAAATTTAAAAGTGCTGGCTAATGCTAAATGTAAATTCAGTAAGATTGTTATCCACATCGGCGCTAATGATGTTCGACTTCGCCAGTCGGAGATCACTTAAAATAATGTTAAAGAGGTGTGTGAATTTTCTGTGACGTAAGGTAGCGGCTAGCAGACTGGTTTAGCCAGTCTGTCTGTCTTGGGCCCCAGTTAGTCAAGTACGAACTCTAAGACTATGTGCCATATTTATAGAGAGAAGAGCGGCACCAACCCAGGAGGGATGAACACCATCTCTTTTCAACAGGTCAGGTCTGCCACAAAAACTCATCCAATTGTCTATAAAGTCTATGTTATTCTGCGATCACCACTTAGACATCCAGCCATTGAGTGACGACAGTCTGCTATGAATCTCATCACCCCGGTAAGCAGGGAGGGGGCCAGAGCATATTACAGTGTCAGTTAATTCTCAGCACATAGAGACTCCTTCACCCAGATATCAGAGACTGTGTCTGTTCCCCGAACTAGAAAATACAGAAAATGTCCAAACCAAATTAAGAGTAACAATTTAACTGATGTTCAACAAATAAAAAATGTTTACAATACAGAGAAACAATTGATAAAGCTTGGCTTACTGAATATCAGGTTCCTTTCTACAAAAGCACTTTTTGTAAATGATTTTATCAATGATAATAATCTAGATTTTCTCTTTTTGACAGAAACATGGCTAAAACCAGATGAATACATTACTTTAAATGAGTCCACCCCCCAAGATCACTGCTATAAAAATGAGCCACATCCGAAAGGTAAAGGGGGAGGTGTTGCTACAATTTATATTTCTCGGTAGTATTTCTCGGAGGGCAGGCTTTAAGTATAACTCATTTGAAGTTATGGTGCTGTGTATAACATTATCTAGAGAGACACGTGTTATTGATAAATACCCTGTGATGTTTGTACTGGCTACTGTATACAGGCCACCAGGGCACCACACAGACTTTATTAAAGAATTTGCTGATTTTCTATCTGAGTTAGAACTGGCTGCAGATAAAGTCTTAATTGTTGGCGATTTTAATAGCCATGTCGATAATGAAACAGATGCATTAGGATCAGCATTCATAGACATTCTGAACTCTACTGGGGTTAGACAACACGTTTCCAGACCTACCCATTGTTGAAATCATACTCTAGATTTAATACTGTCACATGGAATTGATTTTAGTGGTGTTGAAATTCTGCAGCAAAGCGATGATATCTCAGATCATTATCTAGTCTTGTGTAAACTCCATATAGCTAAAACTGTAAATTCTACACCTTGCTACAAGCATGGTAGAACCATCACCTCTACCACAAAAGACTGCTTTGTAAGTAATCTTCCTGATTTATTTCAATTCCTCAGCATATCCAACAGCGCAGGAAAAACTTGATGATGTAACAGAAACTATGGACTCTCTCTTTTCTAGCACTTTAGATACAGTTGCTCCTTTACGCTTAAGGAAGATCAAAGAAAACAGTCCGACTCCGTGGTATAATGAGCACACTTGCACCTTAAAGAGAGCAGCCCGCAAAATGGAACGCAGATGGAGGAAAACAAAACTAGAGGTATTTCGTATAGCCTGGCAGGAAAATATACCCTATCCTACAGAAAAGCATTAAAAACTGCTAGATCTGATTACTTTTCGTCTCTTCAAGAAGAAAACAAACATAACCCCCGGTATTTATTCAATACAGTCACTAAATTAACAAAAAATAAAGCATCAACAGGTGTTGGCATTTCCCAAAAGCACAGCAGTAATGACTTTATGAACTACTTTACTTCCAAGATCGATTCTATCAGAGATAGAATTGTAACCATGCAGCCGTCAGCTACAATATCGCATCAGATAGTGCACTATAGATCCCCTGAGGAACAATTTCACTCATTCTCTACTATAGGAGAGGAAGAATTGTATAAATTTGTTAAATCATCTAAACCAACAACATGTATGTTAAACCCTATTCCATCTAAACTACTAAAAGAGCTGCTTCCAGAAGTCATATATCCTCTTTTGGCTATTATTAATTCATCACTGTCATTAGGATATGTCCCCAAAACCTTCAAATTGGCTGTTATTAAGCCTCTCATTAAAAAAACATAACTTGACCCCAAAGATTTAGTTAATTACAGACAGATATCAAATCTCCCTTTTCTGTCAAAGATACTAGAAAAGGTAGTATCCTCGCATTTATATTCCTTCTTAGAGAAAAATAGTATTTGTGAGGAATTCCAGTCAGGATTTAGACCGTATCATAGTACTGAGACTGCTCTCATTAGAGTTACAAATGACCTGCTTCTATCATCTGATCGTGGTTGTATCTCTTTATTAGTTCTGCTGGATCTTAGCGCTGCGTTCGACACTATCGACCACAACATTCTTTTAAATAGACTAGAACACTTTGTTGGCATTAGTGGAAGTGCATTAGCATGGTTCAAATCGTACTTATCTGAATGCCATCAGTTCGTAGCAGTGAATGAAGAGGTATCATATCGATCACAAGTGCAGTACGGAATACCTCAAGGCTCAGTACTAGGGCCATTACTTTTCACGCTTTACATGTTACCCTTGGGAGATATTATCAGGAGACATGGTGTTAGTTTTCATTGTTATGCTGATGATACTCAGCTCTATATTTCTTTGCAGCCCAGTGAAACACACCAAATTGAGAAACTAACGGAATGCATAGTCGATATAAAAAACTGGATGACGAGTAACTTCTTACTGCTAAATTCTGAAAAAACAGAGGTGTTAATTATCAGACCTAAAACCCCCACATGTAATAACCTAGAACACTATCTAACATTTGATGGCTGCTCTGTCAATTCTTCTTCATCAGTTAGGAACCTAGGTGTGCTGTTTGATAGCAATCTTTCACTTGAAAGCCATGTTTCTAGCATCTGTAAAACTTAGTTTTTCCATCTCAAAAACATATCTAAATTGCGACCTATGTTCTCAACGTCAAATGCAGAAATACTAATTCATGCGTTTATGACCTCAAGGTTAGACTACTATAATGCTTTATTGGGTGGTTGTTCTGCAAGCTAGATCAACAAATTACAGTTGGTCCAAAATTCAGCAGCTAGTCCTTACTAGAACCAGGAAGTACGACCATATTAGCCCGGTTCTGCCAACACTGCATTGGCTCCCCATCAAACATTGTATAGATTTTAAAATCTTGTTAATTACTTATAAAGCCCTGAATGGCTTAGCTCCTCAGTACTTGAGTGAGCTCTTATCACATTATAGTCCTCCACGTCTGCTGCGTTCTCAAAACTCTGGCTATTTGATAATACCTAGAATATCAAAATCGACTGCGGGCGGCAGATCCTTTTCCTATTTAGCACCCAACCTCTGGAACAATCTACCTAATACTGTTCGGGAAACAGACACACTCTGTCAGTTTAAATCTAGATTAAAGACACATTTCTTTAACCTGGCTTACACATAACACACTAATACACTTCTATTATTCAAATCCGTTAAAGGATTGTTAGGCTGCATTAATGAGATCAACCGGAACCGAGAACACTCCCCATAACACATGATGTACTCGTTACATCATAAGAAGAATGGCATCTACGCTAATATTTGTCTATTTCTATTCTGTTTCTCAGTCCGTGTCCGGATCAGATGGTGGATCGGCGCCGGGAGATGATGTATGTGGCCCTGATCATCGGCGGAGGCCAGACACCTGGATGAGCCCCAAGGACATATCCCCAGTCACCGTAGCCACCCAATCCGGTCCGTATCCAGCCCAGATGGTCACTGCAGTCACCAGATCCAGTCCGTATCCAGATCAGATGGTGGATCAGCACCCAGAGACGACCTCTACAGCCCTGAACATCAGCGGAGACCAGGACACCGAGATGAGCGCCAGAGACAGATCCCCAGTGAGGACCCCGCCACTTAGACAGCCATCGGGAAAGACCACTGGAACCAGTTGAGCCCTTACAATCTGACTTTGCTGCAGTTGGAATTGAACTGCTGGTTCGTTTGGCCCAGAGGTGGAAAGAGTACAAAAATATTTTACTCAAGTAAAAGTACCATTACCTTAATGAAATTTTACTTAAGTACAAGTAAAAGTACCAGTCTAAAAATCTACTCAAGTAAAAGTAAAAAGTAGCTCATTTAAAATTTACTCAGAGAAAAAATTACTTAGTTACCTTTTAACAGTGGGAGGGACGCAAAAATGGGATAAGCCAAGGGTGTCAAACTTGCCACAGCCCTACACAGTATAGATATCAGCTGGATCAGCTGTGTTTAATTAGGGTTATATCTATACTAATCTAATCATTTAGGCTTATTTGAAAACTACATGGTATGTGTGTTGGAGCAGGGTTGGAACTAAACTTAAACTATTTGGAATAATAAGACATTTGGGCTGTTACCAGGCAAATTAAATCAATATCAGCAAAATTCATCTTTGCAATGCAGAGGAAACACAGAAGCTTCATCTGAAGTGGCATTTAGATGTAGTTACACATGTTTAATGCAGGACATGAATACATTTAACCTGCAGTAACAAATGCAGAAATAATGTTTTGATATATAAGACATAAAATGTTGAATGCTTATTTAAAAAAAATATATATATAAAAAAAAAAATCTAAATATACTTTAAATGTGAAATGAAAACCAGTAGGTGTCACCAAGTCACTGTTAATAAGTGAGTCATTGTGACTGAACCAAATCATTTAAAGGGTTGATTCATTCAAGAACGAAAACACCCTCATGCTGCTCAGAGACGCAAAACAGTGCAGTGGCTGTGTTTGGGATTAATTTTGTTGTCGAAATAGAGCAAAAACAGGCAATATGGTGTCTAAAAGGCAAGTCTCTTAATTAACTCCTTGTTTATTGAACTGTTGTTAATATATATATATATATATATATATATATATACACATATATATATATATATATATATATATATATATATATATATATATATATACGTAATCATGCTGATTTTTGGAGAACAACGGCACTCTTCATGTGATATTGATTTACTATATGAAATTATATAAATATACATTTTCTGCCCCTATATCTTCAATTTTGTGATCATTTTGAATGCATTTTAACAGACTGAATCACGAAAGAACACACTTTAAATGCGTGCGCACACTAGTCTTATCTAGACTTCACAGCATTCTGTAGGAGTTTGTTTGGTTTTTGGCTAAATACTGATGTCACTAATGTCAAATCGCACATCGTTAAAACAACAATTACAATATTATCGCAGATGATATATATTGCACACCCTGCACCACTGTCTTTTTGGCTAATTTGTGTAAAACCTTTTGCTAAACTGCCAAAGCTTCATTTTAACCACCAATGCAATGATACAAGTATTTAGCCAGTGTTGGGGAGTAGTTAACTACAAGTAGCGACGCTACTAACTTAACTACATTTTTCAGTAGCTTGGCAGTAGCTCAGTTGCTTTTTAAACAGTGTAGCTTTTCCAGTAGCTAACTACTTTTTGCAGCAAGTAGCGGTGTAGCGCGAGCAAAAGCATTTTTTGCCATTACCGCCACCAGTTGTTTAATCACGCATCTTGTGGCTAACGGTTCACTGACGTACAGAAGTGGGTTGACACACCCATATTATCCATGATGGAGCAAGACGTGGCGGCAGATTTGGAGGATGGAGAAACAACTAACGTTAATTACCCATGGCCTTATTTGTCCAAGTTCATGTCTCTCAAAGAAACGACAAGTAAAGGTTACACTTTTTGTAACAGTCTGAGATATTTGAGTGTTGTGTGTAATAAAACAATACTCTTTGAAATCATAATTGTATTGCATTGTTTTAAACACTAAATATTTTACTTAAAACATTCCTCAGACACTTATTCAGTTATTTATAATATATGTTGTTCAAAAAAATCTAAAGTAGTTTCAATGTAGCTAGCTACTTTTTGATAGTAACTTGTAGTGTAGCTAACTACTTTTCCAAAAGGGTAGCTTGACTGTAGTTTAACTACTTTAACTTACGAGTAGCTTGTAGCTTGTCAAACTACAGTTTCAGAGTAGCTTCCCCAACACTGTATTTAGCTTACCTCTACATACTTGCGAAGGGGTGATGTCAAGATTTTATAAGCTGCTAGTTTGGTCTCCCTAGACAATCCGTCTGCATCTTTCTTGTGTTTTAGCGCCTGTTTGTTCTCCGGCCCATTTACTGCAGTAGTTTCCAGGGAGCGATTTTTATTGATTTTTTTACTCAGTAATTAATGCGTTTTAAAATGTAGCGAAGTACAATACTTCAAACAAAATGTACTTAAGTAAAAGTAAAATATATTTATAAAACATATTTGAAAAATTACTTTAAAACTCAATTACAGTAATGCGAGTAAATATAATTAGTTACTTTCCACCTCTGGTTTGGCCAGAGGAGAACTGGCCCCCCGACTGAGCCTGGTTTCTCCCAAGGGTTTTATTCTCCTTTCCGTCAACGATGGAGTTTTGGTTCCTTGCCGCTGTCGCCTCTGGCTTGCTTAGTTAGGGACACTTCATTTCCAGCGATATCGTCGACCTGATTGCAAAGACACTATTTAAACTGAACTGAGCTGGACAATGACATCACTGAATTCAATAATGAAATGCCTTTAACTGAAAATCTTTTTTTTTATCTTTTCGTTTTACATTATTGACACACACTTTTCCTTTTTTGATATTGTGCAGTTGCTTTGACACAATTTACATTGTTAAAAGCGCTATATAAATAAAGGTGACTTGACTTGACTTGTTCCAATTGCGGTTTAAAGAATGAACCTGTACCAGGATATTGCCAGGATATGTCCTTAGGAGAGGGTGCTGTGGGCTGACATTAGATTAGGAGCGCCAAATGAGTAAGGTTGCTGATGTTTCTGCCACTCAGTTTATTACACCCAGCAGCTGCTATTTGTTCTTTCCAGGGGATGACAAAGAGGAGTTCTTTCTTTAGATCTGTAATTTCAGATTCCAGCAGAAGCTGTTAACTTGTGTTATTATACTTTTACGAGCCCTTCAGAGATGTGTCTAAAGTCTTATGCTTTTTGCTTGTTAAACTGTGCTCCATTCTGACTACTGTTGATGAACTTAAAATGATAGCTAATGCGCACCACCCATGAACACAGTCAAACGACTGCTCGCCAATCAAGACCATTGTTTGTAGGCACATTAATCATACAGTATACACATTTTAACCTTAAAGGGGTCATGAATTGCCTCCGTTTTATAATTTATACTGTTCTCTGAGGTCCACTTATAATGTTATAAAGATTGCAAAAAAGTTTCAAAACAGTGCCACCCAGCAGTGTGCAAAAATACTCTGTGTGCTGTTAGATTCCTTGGTTAATGCCGATTCTGACAATATGACCAGATTTAATAAACAGGGCAGGATTTGTCTGCTTATTCTACCTATTTCTCCCCTAGGGTATGAACTGTCACGGTTTTTGGTAGTTTAGACTGTGTTTGTACTATTTTCTCTGAGTTTTTCACATGGTTTCTGATTTGAGTTCGTCATTGTGTTCACAGCGTCAATGTTACATGTGTTACAACCTTCCCTCTATGTGGATTTACCTATCTGGGGATTTATTAATTGTGGAGTTGTGGAGTGTTTACCTTCATCTTCGTATTTTGTGTGTTTAGAACACAGTAACCCATGAGAGAAGACCTAGTGAACATAAGGTATAAGTGGCGTGTTTCTCTGCATTTTTTTTTCAATCAAATAAAGTGCTTCAGCTGCCTGCTGACACCAGCGGTGGATCCTCCATGCTGGATGCCAGTCTGGGATACTGACGAAATGACTTTGGAGATCTGGGTGCAACAGACAGGAAGTGACAAGACTCTGGATGATCAGCTGTGACATGACGAGACTCTGGACGGTCAGTTGTGACGTGACAAGACTCAGGAAGATCAGCAGTGAAGATCAGAAGTGAGATGACAGCTGTGACATGACGAGACTCTGGAATGGCGGCCATGATGTTATGAGACTGAGGAATGGCGGCCATGACAGGATGAGACTCAGGAGAAGTAACCATGACAGTGGAAGGCTGCAGTGTGGTGGCCATGTAGTGGTCCTCCTCCACCACACCCACACAGCAGCTCAATCGCAGTGCCAGATCAATATAAGTGTCCAAAGTCCAATTTGGGTCGTGTAGTGGCATGACAGTTTGTAGTGGCTCAGCTAGGCCTTTCCGAAAAAATATCATCAGGCAGATATCATCCATAAAAGTCAGATAGGCCAATTCAACAAAGTGCGCAACATAATCCTCAATAGAACAATCTCCTAGGCAAAGACGCATTATTTGGACTGCTGGATTCAAGACCTGGTCTGGATAACTCCATAAAAGCTGCTGGATCCGGGTGTGGCTGGTGATTGTGTAACGAGGGAGGCGTCATGACGATGGAATGGAGATCCAATTGCAGGCTTTATTGAAAGAGCGTGGTCAAAACAGGCAGAGTCAAAACATCAGTAAACAGAAACATCCAAGGCTCAAGCAAAAGAGTAATCCACAGAACAGTCAATGGTCAGGGCAGGCAGCAAACAATCCGGAAACCATGTAAAAATATAATATAAAATAAAATATAAAATAAAGATATAAAAACACGAAGGCAAGGCAAAACAAGGAAACACGGGAAGGAACACGGAAACTAGGAAACATTCAGGCTAACATTCAATCACCAGCAAAGTCACAGAGTGTGAGTGCTAGGCTGTATCCAAAATTGCCCCCTATACCCTCAAATAGTGCACTGATCCACCATCTGATCTGGATACGGACTGGATCCAGGTGGCTGCAGTGACCATCTGATCTGGATACAGTCTGGATCTGGGTGGCTATGGTGACCTCGGAATAGTGCAAATTGTGCACTATTTGAGGGGGCAGCCATTTTAAGTGGTATTCGAAATCATAGTGGATGTTCTCCAGTCCACTCATTCAATCCCACAATGCCCCGCAAAAACGAGTGTACAACCGATGTATAGAATCCCTAGAATACACTGTGGGAGTCGTGCGCCAAATGAATTCCCGGGTCTCGCCAGAAGATGGTACCTGCAGCTGAATCATCCATCCATTCATTTTAGAAGCGCTCGTCCACGGCGTAATACAGCGTAATACAACACAGGAACAAAATTATTTGTAAATTGACTATTAGGGTTAATGCATCATTTCCGTGACAGAGTTCAAGATAAATCCTTCAATCTTACTACTGGAGCTGCCCATATCAAATGATTATTAAACAGCAAACAAACTATGCAAAAGCGACAGTCCTTCCGGTGCACTCAGTGTCCGAATTCACTCACTTGTTTTCATTCACTCCTTGAAGTGAACTGTATGAGTGGACTAATGAAGGGAATGGTGAATGAGGCTATAGGGGCGATTTCGGATAAAGCCCTACTTTTAAAGTCCTTCTAATCTGAGACAGCTGTGAACTGATGATGAGATCTGATGAGAGACAGGTGACTGGGATTGATGATGACCCAAAACACCCAATGTACTTGTTACATCGTTAGAAGAATGGCATCTACGCTAATATTAGTCTGTTTCTTTCTTATTCCGAGGTCACCGTAGCCACTCAGATCCAGACTGTATCCAGATCAGATGGTCACTGCAGCCACCCAGATCCAGACTGTATTCAGATCAGATGGTGGATCAGCACCTAGAGATGACCTCTACAGCCAGGACACCTAGATGAGCCCCAGAGACTGATCCCCAGTGAAGACCCTGTCTCCAAGACGGCCATCGGGACAAGACCACAGGAACCAGATGAGTCCATTGCACAATCTGATTCTGCTTTAGCCAGAGGAGAATGACACTATTTCAACAAACTATTTCCCCGTCTAAATACTGTAAAGCTGAAATAAAGCCACCCAGCTTTATATCAAGCCGATGTAAAGCTGCTTTGACACAATTTGCATTGTTTTTTTTTTATATATATTTTTATTAGAATTTTGTATACAAGTAACAAAAAAAACCAAAAAAACAGACAGAAAAAAAATACAGAATAGAAACTATAAGCAAAACAGAACACAGACACAAAAAAAAAAAAAACGGCATATTTACAAAAAACAACAATAATTAAGTACACTGCTGCACCGCTGGCACTAGAATCTCAACACAAGTACTAAACAGAGATGGTGAAGGTGGTTGGCACTCTATGAACTCCCTTGCTGGTCAAAATCAGTATTGTATTTGTCAAGGTGAGCCAAAAATGGCTGCCAAATATCTGAAAATTTATTAAGATTGTCCATCATGTCATAGCGGACCTTCTCCATATGCAATATACCAATGAGCTCATTTAACCAGATCCTAAACTGAGGCACAGTATCTGACTTCCAAAGTTTTAAAATCATTTTCTTTGCAACTACCATTCCATACATAATTGTGCTTTGCATTGAAACACTGTGTTTAAGTAGAGAAGGAGAAACCCCAAACAATGCAATCATTGGGTCAGGTTCAAATACACAGCTGTAAAGTAAAGTAAAGTCAGTAAAGTCGTGACGTATTGTCAAGTATGGTGACCCATACTCGAAATTGGTGCTCTGCGTTTAACCCATCCAAGTGCACACACACAGCAGTGAGTAGTGAACAAATGCACACACACACACACACACACACCGTGAACACACACCCGGAGCAGTGGGCAGCCATGCTGCGGCGCCCGGGGAGCAATTGGGGGTTCGGTGCCTTGCTCAAGGGCACCTCAGTCGTGGTATTGAGGGTGGAGAGAGCGCTGGACATTCACTCCCCCCACCTACAATCCCTGCCGGCCGGGGACTCGAACCCGCAACCTTTCGATTACGAGTCCGACTCTCTAACCATTAGGCCACGACTTCCCCACTGTACATGTCAGAAAACCATTTAAATATGTTACACCAAAAATTATACAGTTTCGGACAAGTCCAAAAGATGTGAGTCAGAGAGCCCTCCGCAGATTTACATCGGTCACAAAGCGATGAAATGGTGGGAAAGATTCTTTGCAATTTGGTCTTTGAGTAGTGAAGCCTGTGCATCACCTTAAATTGAATTAACTGATGCCTGGTGCTAATAGAACAAGATCGGATCCTACCAAGGCCCTCCCCCCAAACATCATCTCCAATCTGCATTCCCAACTCCTCCTCCCAGGAGTTTTTCAAAGAGTGTGTAGCATAAACTGTTCGTTCAGAGAATATATTTACAAAGCCAGAGACCAATTTTCTAGAATCAGGTGGGCCCAACAAAAGCTTATAGATCATTTTATCTTCCGGAAGAGACTCAAAGTTAGGCACACATTGACGAACATAATTTCTAATCTGCAAGTATCGGAAAAAATGTGTTGCGGGAAGAGAAAACATTTTGTAACTGTGCAAATGTGGCAAACTGTTTATTAATAATACAACTATGCCATAATTATTCAACCCCTATTTAATATTGCTGCTTGTTTTAGTCACTTGTATGGTGGAGAACAAAATTGTCTTAAAAACAATTAAACCTTTAGAAACTCCATTAGAAAACAGAATTAGTTTGAGAATATATAATATATATGCTCAAGATAATTCTGTTTTCTAATAGTTTCTAGAGATTCAATTGTTTTTTTAAGACAATTTTGTATGCATGTATGCATATATGCATATATATATATATATATATATATATATATATATTTATTAATTTTTTTTTTTATTTTTTTTTTAAATCAAAGATGAAATTCGTTTGTTGAAAATCATTTAATTCAGATTGCACTGAAGATTAGTAATGAACTGTGAAATCTACTCAAAATTCAGCAAAGATCACAATATTTGTACATTTGTGCTAAAGCCTGTAAACTGTATTTACTTCAGTGGTACTTGGGGTGTCTGTAAGTCAACCCAAGAGGATTCAAGTCAAGTAACGCATCCAGTGCTGAAATCACTACTTATGTAATTGTACACATCCCAGTGTGTTGACCCATTTTTGCAGAGAGCTTTTAACACAGTTAACAGAACACTAGAGAAGTGGTTCATGACAACGACCATGACTACATAGTGGCAACAAAAACTGCATACACATTTAATTCACATTCAAAACTGTCTACATGTCACTGAATTAGATGACAAAATGAAATTAAGTGGCATCCAACAAATATAATACTAACGTTACATTTAGTAACTTTTCTGCAATTTAACTGTGACTTAATTGTCTAAATACTTTTCGGGACCACTGTATGCTACATCCCATTTAAACATGCATGTTTGCAGCTGCCACAATAACCACTTACTAAACCACAAAAACAGGCCTTAGAAGCTAACTTATATCAGTAAAGACATATGTAGTGATAGACATGGTAGTGACAGATGTTTATCTACAAACATACAAAGTGAGGACACGACTTCAGCTTGTACGCAATATATGCGCAACATGTAATATTAATAGGCACAATTCTTGTAAAGAAGTATGCTAAAACATATCTTATTACTGTTTTATGTTAAAATATAATATATCATGGACAATCATACATACCAGACCATATCAGATATTCCTGCGATCAGCAATCTATGAATATGTAACAAGTATTGTTAATATCTCCGCTCGCAGTTAATCGTTTAACAATAGTCATAAATAATCTGAAATCAATGGAATTCAACCAAAGTTTTCTTATGATCCAAGACGACATCTAGCACACATGGTGCAAGGCACGCTCATCAAAACTGAAATGACGCCAGGCCGTGGCACCCTGACTGAGTCCTTAAAGGAGCCTCGGCCTATCTTTGCAATTAATTAGATCCACAAGGGAATTCTTACTGTGATTTCATGTTTAAATACAATTTTCCTGTTGTTCATAAGGAATTTCTTACAATTGTTAAAGCTATTTCAACTGGTCTTGTTCACTTAATGAAATGTCATCTATCGTTTGAAGTGATTGTAAAAAGGGAGCCGAAATTTGTGGTTGATGACAAGTGTATTGACAAGTGTATGACCCAAAATGTAGTAATAACATTATAAGAAATGTGTTTCAGTCAAGGAAAAGAATTAGTCCAAGCGGAATTTTTTCTTTAATAGATAAGATAAATTGGATAAAAAGCATGGCTCTTACCTTATAAATTCTGTGTCCCCAATAAAGTTAAAAAAATCCATTTAAAGATTTTGCATAATATATTTAATCCTCGTAATTTGGTAATCCTCATCTGAATTGCAATTTCTGTAATGTCAGTATTGAGTCTGTAACGGAGGCGCGTTACATCTAGGCGGCCAAATATGGACAGGATTCCGGTAAGAGAATCAAGGATTGGAGAAGAGATTCTTCACAAAGATGCAATTATTAAACAGTCTTTGAGTTGTCATCTGCACCAGTTATTCTTTGGTAATGAGATCTGTATTAATGGTCTAAAGAACAATAAAGAAATACAATTACAATCGTATTCTGAAAATCATTTACACACTGGCATGATAGTCAAACAAAATCCATAAACAATGATTAGACACTCAAGTCTGCATCCATAACATTAATAGCAGCCTTAACAATGCAAATAGGTATGATATAATTGTGCAATGATACGTTATTAATGTAAACACCCTTAACGCAGTTTAGTAATACTGCCGCTGTTAATGCTGATTAGCACATTTTCTCTCACTGCAAATTACAGCCGCAACGGCGCTCAAACTCGCCGATGGTAATCGCAGAACGATCGTGGGACATCAATAACATACAATCTACAAACATACATGTGCAGATGTACTTACATCAAGGCATAAACGCATTATACAGAACATAGAACGAGCGTGCAGAGATGAACATTCACCAAACTGTCTTTCTGCGTGTCTCACTATATCAGTCCGTGTGATCAACAACTTTGGTTCTTAGGACAGGCTTTCGTACACAGCCGCCCCCAATTATCTGACAGGATAATTGTAAACACCAAGAAAGTTTGTCTACAGTGTTCAAGGCTCTTCCTCATAACTACAGAACTATCTGATCCTGATGTCTCTGCAGTGTCATCTAGACCGGCGACGACATTTCATGCTCCTGGTTACGTTAAAGCATCTGTGCCTTTGCCCCCAACTGCCTACTCACCTCAACCGGGTCTAGAGTTCCTGTTCGCCTCAGCCTATGGCGTTCCACGACCTACGTTACCAGTTTTCGAAAGTGGTGCAGAGAGTGACTTCGCTTTGTTTAAGTTAGCATCGGACAATTTGTTGAGTAATCACTATCATATCAGTGAGCAGTATAAATACCATGTTCTCTTAAGCCATTTGAAACTTTCCAGTGCTCATCAGCTCGCTAAAGCCTTCATGTATCACCCCCAGCCTTACACTGCTGCCCTGCAGGCACTTCAAGACAACTATGGACAACCATGACAGCTTGTTCAGTCCGAGTTGGGTGCCATCCTCAGCACCCCGCCTCTTAAGTTGGGTGACGCTAGTGCCTTCGACTCATTTGCATTGGCAGTACAGTCTTTAGTGGGTATGCTGAAGACTCTCGAGGGCCAAAATGGTTACGAGCTTTTGTGTGGCTCGCATGTGGACCGTCTCTTGAGTAAACTGCCACCAGCCTATCGTGACAGTTTTGTTGAGCACTGCCTAAGTAGGGGTATTTTACAGACAAGCACCGACAAGACCTACACACTTCCTGATTTTGCAGACTGGCTCCAGGTCAAGTCCCAAGCGAAACGTATCTCTAGCAGAGCTGCGGCTATGTTCCAGAGTGAAATTCTGAAGGCTCCTGGTAGAGCTAGAGGAGCACCTTATCTAAGAGAGCAGCCAAGGCCAGTTCTCCTGACCCGTGAGAGTGTAGCTAAGACTCCTGAGTCGACAGCCCCTAAGTCAAGCTCCAAGTCCAAGCCATACTGTCCCCATTGTGACAACAGGGATCACTACCTCAACTCTTGTGATGCATTCAAGAAGTTGACTACCTCCCAGATTGTAGCTTGGATTAAAGATGGTAAACGCTGCTGGAGATGCGGACGGTTCCATACTGTGGAGTCTTGCAACCTTAAACGTCCATGTAGAATCTGTAAAGAGCTACATCTTACTGTTCTTCATGATTCCATCAAAGACACCACCAGTGCTGTCCTCACTGTCAGCCTCCCATCGATCCGGGTTTACTTGGACAGACCGAACCGTACACCCAGAGTCATGCTGAAGGTCGTCAAGGTCCTCGTCCACAATGGACACCACACAATGGAGGCACATGCCGTTCTCGACGATGGGTCAGAGAGGACACTCGTGCTTTCCCCAGTCGTGCAGCAGCTCGAGCTTACCTGTACCCCAGAGTTACTTCATTTACAGACTGTCAGACAATCTCACACAGAACTGGAAGGGTCGTCTGTTTCCTTCGAGGTCTCAGCCGTCACCAAACCCATGCAGAGGTTCACTATCCCCAATGCCTTTACTGCGACCAGTTTGAGTCTTGCAGAACATAACTACCCAGTGGCTGCGCTCCAACGAGCTTATAGTCATCTGAGAGATCTTCCTCTTCCCCCTGTTGACAGAGTCAAACCACTACTCCTCATTGGTTCTGACATACCGCACATCTTAATGCCGATACAGCCTGTATGCCGAGGACCAGATGGATGTCCAATAGCCATCAGAACACAGCTGGGTTGGTCTCTTCAGGGTCCCATGAGCCCAAAGCAGCCTTCACGGTGTTATCAGTAGTGCCTTCATATCACCACCGCTCCACCTCATGATAATCTTATTCGGCATGTCGAACGACTCTAGCAGGTCGACACCCTCCCGTACAATGAGAGAATGGTCACCAGGTCTAAGCAAGACAAAGACGCTCTAGCCATGCTCCAGGAAGCCACCACCAGAGTAAACGTAGATGGCGTTCAACGTTATGCCACACCATTGCTCCGCCGTATGCCCATGACTATCTTACATGCCAACAAGGATGCTGTTCTTCCTAGTCTTCGAAGTACAGAGCGCAGATTGGCATGAGATCCTGAGCTAGCCAAAGCCTACTGCACTGAAATCCGCAAGTTGGAATATGCTGGATATGTAGCCAAGATAACCACAGAAGAAGCGCACAATGCTTTGGAGTCCTGGTTCATTCCGCATCATATCGTACATCACAATGGCAAGGACAGGATCATCTTTAATTGTTCCTTTCAACATCAGGGGCAGTCCTTGAGCAGTCAGCTACTTCCTGGTCCGATGCTGGGACCATCTCTGTTAGGTGTGCTCCTGAGGTTCTGACAACACACGATGGCCATGATTGGGGACATAAAGGCTATGTTCCACCAGGTACGCTTGTTGCCGAAAGACAGGCCAGTGTTGCGGTTCCTTTGGAGGAACATGTGCAGAGACCAGGAGCCTGAGATATATGAATGGCGGGTGCTTCCGTTCGGAACTACATGCAGCCCGTGTTGCGCCATCTACGCTCTCCAGCGCAGTGCCCAAGAACACCAGAGTGACCAGGTCAATCTAATTAACATAGTTGAGAATTCCTTCTATGTTGATAACTGCCTGCACAGCACTTCGAGCTCTGATGAAGCTAAGGAAGTAGTTGATGGGCTGTGTCAACTGCTGTCTGTGGGAGGCTTTGACATAAGACAGTGGGCCTGCAATGTACCCTCTGTCATTGAACATCTTCCCGCAGCAGCCTGGTCTGCTAACAGTGAACTGTGGTTGACCAAAGCCAGTACAGACCTACAAGAACCCACTCTAGGCCTAAGGTGGGACTGTCTCAGTGATACCCTGGGCTATAATTTGAGATCAACCAAGCCTCTGGAGCCTACTATGAGAAACGTGTACAAGACCTTGGCCAGCCAGTATGACCCGCTGGGATATATCATCCCGTTTACCACCCGGGCAAAGGTTCTCATCCAAGACCTCTGGAAGCAGAATTTGGGCTGGGACGATCCGATAACACCTCTACAGCTAAGAAAGAAGTGGTTAACATGGATTAGAGATATTCCTAATCTCCTTCAGATGCAATTTCCTCGAGTTTATGCCCCAGCCTGTGCTGATTACCCTAGTGCCGTCCGAGAACTCCACATATTTTGCGACGCATCAGAAAGAGCATACGGCTCAGTGGCCTATTTGCGCACTACTGATGATCAAGGCCACATCCATGTCGCCTTTGTTTTGGCCAGATCCAGAGTGGCTCCCAGGAAATGCCTCTCCATACATCGTTTGGAACTGAGCGCAGCTCTGACTGGAGCTCAGTTAGCCAAAGTGATCCAGACTGAGCTGTCTCTTACCCTCCATACAGTCACTCTCTGGTCCGACTCAACAACCGTGCTGAACTGGCTTACCTCTGAATCTTGTCGCTACAAGGTATTTGTAGGGACACGAACAGCAGAAATCCAGACCCTCTCAGACTCAGCTGAATGGCGGTACATTGATTCAGCTCACAACCCTTGTGACCACATCACAAGAGGCCTGACACTGACCCAGCTAGCAGGTCCCCACCAGTGGAGTTCAGGACCAGACTTCCTCCGTCAACCTTCTGACACCGGTCAGAATGGGCCATCCACACCCATCACTGAGGTCGAATCAGAGATCAGTGAGTTGAGGAAAACTGCATTCATCGGTACTGTCACAGTCTCCAATCATTCACTTCCGGACCTCAATAAATTCCACACATGGCTAGAGCTTGTTGAGGCCACTGTCAGGTCCTTACACGGGGTGGCTGCTGCAGACAGTGACTCTTCACTGCAAGCTGATGACTATGTTGAAGCAGAGAAACTAATCCTGGCTCAAGCTCAGCAGGACTCATTCCCCCTAGAAGTCCAAGCTTTGAAGACTGGACAGCCGATTCCAGCTACCAGCCGTTTGGTATCCCTTGCACCAGAGTATGATAAGGACACAGGTCTCATCAGAGTAGGGGGACGATTACGTAGAGTGAGTGACCTCGACCTAGATACCATCCACCCGATATTGTTGGAGCCTGGTCATTCAACAACGAAGCTGTTAATTAAAGAGACGGACCGCCGACTACGGCATCCTGGTTCTGAAAGGGTGCTAGCAGAGTTGTGTCGCCAGTATTGGATACTTCGGGGCAGGGAAGCACCAGCGCAAATGCCAAGATTGTCAGTTCTGATGAGCCAAGCCTGAAGTCCCCCAAATGGCCGATCTTCCATCCTGCAGGCTGCAGCTTCACCAACTGCCGTTCTATTCTACTGGGGTAGATTGTTTCGGCCCCTTTCCAGTTAAAGCTGGTCGTCGCCACGAAAAGAGATGGGGCATCCTTTATAAGTGCATGACAACCTGATGTGTGCACCTTGATCTGTTGGAGCACCTTGACACTGATGCCTTCCTGCTCTCTCTGCGTCGCTTTATAGCAAGACGAGGTAAGCCCATGGAATTGCTCTGCGACAACGGGACCAACTTTGTAGGAGGGGTTTGAGAATTACGTGACACATTTGATGTCATGGCACCCAAGCTTCAAGAGCTGCTTGCTCCACAGAAGATCAGATTCCGCTACATTCCACCTAATGCTCCTCATTTCGGAGGAACCTGGGAGCGTGAAGTCAAATCTGTAAAGACTGCACTACGGGTCATTCTGCGAGGGCAAACGGTGCCAGAACCAGTGCTGCAGACGTTGTTAGTGGAGGTTGAGGGCATTCTAAATGCCAAGCCCCTCGGGTACGTATCTTCCGATGTTGCAGACGTGGACCCAGTGACTCCGAACCTACTCCTTATGGGCCGTCGTGATGCCTCCTTACCTCAAGTCTTATTCGGCTCTACCAACCTGCTCGGAAGACGCAGATGGAGACACAGCCAGGTGTTGGCGGATCATTTCTGGACTGCCTTCATCCGGAATTACCTCCCAAGTTTACAGGGTCGGCATAAGTGGAGAAAGGATGGCAAAGAGCTGACTGTGGGCCAAGTGGTTCTCATTGTTGATCCCCAACTTCCTCGTGCCCTCTGGCCTGTGGGCACAGTGACTGAGACGTTGGTTGGACCTGACGGAAAAGTTTGCATGGCTCGTGTCAGAGTTAATGAGAAATCCTACACTCGCCCAGTTGTTATGAAATCCTACACTCGCCCAGCTGCGATGACGTCACAGCTGGCGAATGGGAAGGGAGCTGCTGGGGATTAGAAGACATGAGCTGTGGTGAGCCTGACTGCGCTGGGATGCAAGCTGTTGTGCGTTTGGAGAACCAGAGTCGGTAGGAACTGGAGTGGTTACCCTTATCTGCATTAGTTATGTCCACCAAGAACATACAAATTCTGTGTCACTACTTATGCAGTTCTTATAAGACAGTATAATAAGGCAATAATAAGTCTAAATGTCTGAAAGACACATCTGAAAGAAAAACGTCTCGGTTACGTACGTAACCCTCGTTCCCTGATGGAGGGAACGGAGACGTTATGTCGTGACGACATTAGGGGATTTACTTGAGAGCCCCGACTGCCTCTGATAAGAGAAAACGCCAATGAAATTTGGCTAGTGGATTTTGCATACCTGAGCCACTCCCCGTGCATACGGGTATAAAAGGGCGACAGGTGCATCCACTCATCAGGTTTTCCGCTGAGGAGCCGAGAACGTGTCCCTGGCAACCAGCGATGGTTCAAGATTGTGGCATGGGGACATAACGTCTCCGTTCCCTCCATCAGGGAACGAGGGTTACGTACGTAACCGAGACGTTCCCTATCTGTCGGTCACTACGAGTTATGTCGTGACGACATTAGGGGTCTATGGAAAGCGCCACAACCTGAACCCCGTCACGACCTTGTGGCATGCAGATGTTGACAAGCTAGCGCGTGACAGACAAATGCGATGCGAAGGTCGCAACCTTCCCGTCGCCCCAGCGCAAATTCGCTAACCTTGGTGCCCGCAGGGACCACTGAGTACATTGCTGCTGGAGATAGCCAAGCCGCTGTTCCTTTCCCCAGAAATCGGAAGGGATTTCGACCTTCTATGAAAGATTGCTTCAAGTCTTTCCTGTTTGTTGTTACAGCCCGGCAGTAACGACGGGGAAGCGAGCCTTCCGGAGAAGGGCGCTACGGAGGCCACACCCTGCCCGAAGGGAGGTAACGTGTGGAGACACTGGTATGGACTGGCCCAAGCCTGGGGCAGTGCTACATACGCCTGGACCCTGGGGCAGATCCTACCTAGGAGAAGGGAGGAAGGCTGCCAGCAGGGCCTGACAGAGCTCTGTCAAAGGGAAGACACGGGTTTACCATGAGGGAAACCGTACCGTGGATGAATACACGTGTGGGATCACCCGAAGGGAATCAGGCCGCACGGGCACCTAGCCGAGTACAGGGGCTGACCGGAGACCCGGGCAAGCTAACACCGGTACTGGGCCTGGCGTCAGACTGCTCCGCCCAGCCTGACTGCCGGGGGTGCTGGAGGAACTCCGCCAGGGTTCGCCGTTCGGGGAACTAACTGGAGGAGAGAATAGGCGCTCGTATCCCCGGGTAAGGGGGAATGGCGCAGCAAGCGTGACACCGGCCAACTCTTCCCGCCACTTACCTGTTACCCAACACACGGGAAGAGACTGGCTCAACGCGGAGACTGTAAAATCTCGCGAAGGTGTTCGGTGTCGCCCAGCCCGCAGCTCTACAGATGTCTGCCAAAGAGGCGCCGTGCGCCAGCGCATAGGAGGAGGCAACACTCCGTGTGGAGTGAGCCCTCACCCCGAGGGGGCACGGCTCGCCTTGGGATTGGTACGCCAAGGCGATGGCATCCACTATCCAGTGGGCCAACCTCTGCTTGGAGACAGCCTTCCCTTTCTGCTGACCTCCGTGGCAGACAAAGAGCTGCTCAGAGCTTCTGAAGCTCCGGGTGCGGTCCACGTATATGCGCAGCGCTCTTACGGGACACAGCAACGCCAAGGCTGGGTCTGCCTCCTCCGAGGGCAGTGCTTGCAGGTTCACCACCTGATCGCGGAAAGGCGTGGTGGGAACCTTAGGCACGTATCCAGGCCGGGGTCTCAGGACAACGTGAGAGTAGGCCGGCCCAAACACAAGGCACTCT
Source organism: Barbus barbus (assembly GCF_936440315.1). Taxonomy (NCBI): domain Eukaryota; kingdom Metazoa; phylum Chordata; class Actinopteri; order Cypriniformes; family Cyprinidae; genus Barbus; species Barbus barbus. The sequence goes on along the minus strand of NC_136763.1, from coordinate 24,602,414 downwards.
TCGCTTACCGAAAATGCTTGAAGGTCCCCGACCCTCTTGATGGAAGTGAGCGCGGTCAGGAGCGCTGTCTTGGCCGACAGGAATTTCAGCTCGACTGAGTCCAGCGGCTCAAAGGGACCTCTCTGAAGTCCAGCCAGGACAATAGAGAGATCCCGGGAGGGCATCAGGGGTGGCCTAGGAGGATTTAACCTTCTGGCACCCCTCAGGAACCTCACGATGAGATCGTGCTTCCCCAGGGACCGGCCGTCCACTGCATCGTGATGGGCCGCAATAGCAGCCACGTACACTTTCAAGGTGGAGGGCGACAGCCCGCGCTCCAACCTCTCTTGCAGGAAAGAAAGCACCACTCCAATCGTGCATCTTCGGGGGTCCTCCCGCCGAGAAGAACACCAGTCCGCGAACAGACTCCACTTCAGCCTGTGGCAGGCCACTCAAGTCTGCCGCGTCCCATCCAGGAGCCGCACATGGCGGTTCCACAGAGCCGGACGCGGGTGCCGTATGGTGCCGAGCCCCTGAGAAAGAAGGTCCTTCCTCAGAGGGATGCGCCAGGGAGGGGCTGTCGCGAGGAGAGTGAGTTCCGGAAATCAGGTCCGGGTGGGCCAATATGGCGCAACCAACAAGACCTGCTCCTCGTCCTCCCTGACCTTGCACAGTGTCTGTGCGATCAGGCTCACTGGGGGAAACGCATACTTGCGCAGAGCCCGAGGCCAGCTGTGTGCCAGTGCGTCCGTGCCGGGGGGGGGCCTCGGCCAGGGGGAATACAGCTGGCAGTGGGAGGACTTGCGGGAAGCAAACAGGTCTACCTGAGCTTCCCCGAATCGACTCCAATCAGCCGGATCGTCTCGGGATGGAGTCGCCATTCTCCGGGGAAGTGAGCTGTCGTGAGAGCGCGTCGGCTGCACGATTGAGCTCCCCCGGAATGTGGACGGCGCGCAGCGATTTGAGCTGTGACTGACTCCAGAGGAGGAGATGGCGGGCGAGCTGTGACATGCGGCGTGATCGTAGACCTCCCTGCCGGTTGATGTACGAAACAGCCGCAGTGTTGTCCGTGCGGACCAACACGTGCTGGCCTAGGAGCAGTGGCCGGAACTGCTTTAAGGCCAGATGCACTGCCAACAGCTCTAGGCAGTTGAAGTGCCAAAGCAGTCGAGGCCCCATCCAGAGCCCCGAGGCTGCCTGCCCGTTGCATATAGCGCCCCAGCCCATGCTGGAGGCATCTGTTGTGACAACAACATGCCAGGACACTTGTCCTAAGGGCACCCCGGCCCGTAGGAAGGCAAGGTCCGACCAGGGGCTGAAAGAGCGGCGACACGATAGCGTGATGGTGACACGACGTGTCCCGCGGCGCCATGCCCATCTCGGGACCCGTGAGTGTAACCAGTGCTGAAGTGGTCTCATATGAAGCAACCCGAGCGGCGTGACTGCGGCTACGGATGCCATATGCCCCAGGAGCTGCTGAAACTGTTTCAGCGGAACCACTGTCCTGCCTCTGAAGGAACTCAGGCAGTTCAGCACTGATTGGGCACGCTCGTCCGAGAGACGTGCCATCATACTCACAGAGTCTAACTCCACACCGAGAAAAGAGATTCTCTGCACGGGGGAGAGCTTGCTCTTTTCCCAGTTGACCCGAAGCCCCAACTGGCTGAGGTGCCGGAGCACCAGGTCCCTGTGACCACCCAACTGTTCTCGCGATCGGGCCAGGATGAGCCAATCATCGAGATAGTTGAGGATCCTGACGCCCACTTCCCGTAACGGGGCAAGGGCGCCCTCCGCCACCTTCGTGAAGGCACGGGGAGACAGGGAGAGCCCGAAGGGGAGGACCCTGTACTGCCATGCCCACCCCTCGAACGCAAACCGTAGGAACGGCCTGTGTCGAGGGCGAATCGAGACATGAGAGTAAGCGTCCTTCAGGTCGATCGCTGCAAACCAATCCACGGAGTGAACTCATCTGCGTCAACATCTTGAACGGGAGCTTGTGTAGGGCCCGATTCAAGACTCGCAGGTCCAGGATTGGCCGAAGGCCACCGCCTTTCTTGGGCACGATGAAGTAGGGGCTGTAAAACCCCTGCCTCATCTCGGCTGGAGGGACCGGCTCGATTGCACCCTTTGCCAGAAGGACAGCAATCTCCTCGCGCAGGACAGGTGCATCTCGGACTGCCACCGAAGTCTCGAGGATGCCGCTGAACCTGGGCGGCCGCCTGGCGAACTGAATCGCATAGCCGAGTCGAACTGTGCGAATGAGCCAGCGAGACGGGCTGGGTAGCGCAAGCCACGCCCCCAGATACCGTGCAAGCGGCACCAAAGGCCCAATCGACGTGCCCGCAGTGGTGCAGCGAGGGGGAGTAAGGTTGGATGGAACAGAAGGCAGTGCGTTCTGACTCATCCCCACAAAACTCCCTAAGTCCCCGGGGGGACTGGCTAGAGGTGCGCGGGGAGGCATCGCGTCCCCAGACCGCACTCTCTTGGCCACTGGCAATATGGGTCTCGGGTGAGAGTGAGGAGGCATTGCGTCGCACACTGTCAGCCCGCAGACCTGGGAACCCGGAGGGAAGGGAAATTGCTCTTTCTTTGACAATGTGGGTACCACTGGCCCTTGAGCCAGTGGCGGAACAGAAAGAAAAGAAAACACAGGATTCTCCACCCGGCCCTCCTCCGGGGGAAGGAGCGACGCTAGCCTCGTCGTCTCCTGGGAAAGAGCAAATTCCTCCATCTCCGGGTTGTGCGCGTCAGGGCCGCTTTGTCGTCTTCCTGGAGGACTTGGCGGCCGGCTGAGGCGCAGGGGGCGCCGCACTCCTGCGAGAGGCTCGACGCACCGGCCTAGGTGACGACTCAGCACGGGGCGGAGCAGCTCTGGAGGACGCAGGAGGGCGCCCACGGCGACCAGCAGACTGGGGCCTGGCCCTTGGGCCAGCGGTGGCAGCTGGAGCATCCCGCCGTTTAGGGAGGATGTGCTGAATTGCCTCCGTCTGCTTTTGTACTGCCGAGAATTGCTGGGCAAAACCCTCGACAGTGTCGCCAAATAGCCCCGTCTGGGAGATGGAGGCGTCGAGAAAGCGTACTTTGTCGACGTCCTTCATCTCGGCCAGATTGAGCCAGAGATGGCGCTCTTGGACCACTAACGTGGACATCGCCTTCCCGAGGGACCGCGCCGTGACTTTCGTCGCCCGGAGAGCGAAGTCAGTCGCCGTGCGCAGCTCCTGCATCAACCCCGGGTCGGGACTACCCTCGTGCATTTGTTTTAGTGCCTTGGCCTGGTGAACTTGCAGGATGGCCATGGCATGCAGGGCAGAGGCGGCCTGGCCCGCAGCGCTGTAGGCCTTGGCGGCGAGTGCGGCCGTCAGCTTACAGGCTTTGGACGGGAGACGCGGACGATTCCTCCAGGTGGCGGCGTTTTGCGGGCACAGGTGCACCGCAACCGCTCTCTCCACCTGGGGAATATCCACGTACCCCCTGGCCGCCCCGCCATCGAGGGTAGTGAGGACGGAGGAGGGAGACGAGCGGTTTCTGGCCGAGAAAGGGGCCGTCCACGACTTCGTCAGCTCCTCATGCACCTCCGGGAAGAAAGGCACCGGGGCAAAGTGCGGCCGCTGGTCGCGTTTTGCGCCGATGAACCAATCATCCAGCCGCGAGGGCTCGGGACTGGGCGGTCTGTTGACCTCCAGCCCGATACTCACGGCTGCCCGGGCAAGCATGGCCGTCAGCTCTGGGTCCGGATCGGCAGTGGCGACAACACCCGAGGGGGGCAGCCCCGCCGATCGTTCATCCTCAGAGGACGAAAGCCCATCCCCCGATGCCGCGATCGACATCTGATCCTCGGGCGGCGCACCGAATGAAATGCTGGCGGCCCCGTGAGGCGAACCAGCGAAATCACTCGGGAACCGGACGGAACAAGCGCTGCGGGAGGAGTAAGAGGTCCGCGGGGGCGTGCCCGGCGGAGAAGCTCTTACCGTCACCCTCAGATCTCCCAGAGCGCCAGCCGGCGGTCCTCTGCTCGAGCCAGAGAGACCGGGACGGGTGGCGGCAGAGGGTGCCAATCCTTTCAGAAAGGAAAGGCGAGAACGCAGCGTTGCCATGTTCATACGCCCACAACAGGCGCATGACTCATCCACAAACGCATCTTCAGCGTGCTGGATGCCCAGACACTGAAGACAACGCTCGTGACCGTCATCCGAGGACAGGAAGCGACCGCAACCAAGAGAACACGGACGGAACGGCATCTTTAAAAAGACGCGAACCGCCCAGTGTTTTAGAAATTTGCTCTTTCAGGTGAAGTGCCCAGGGGAATCGCTGCTGCAGGGACACCGCTGTCTGCACCGTAACGCCACCCAGGAACAAACTTCGAGGCAGACGGCTTTGTGGAGATCTGATCTGCTTTGAAGATTTCTCATCCACTCGGCTCCGAAGCAAAAATCTGATGAGTGGATGCACCTGTCGCCCTTTTATACCCGTATGCACGGGGAGTGGCTCAGGTATGCAAAATCCACTAGCCAAATTTCATTGGCGTTTTCTCTTATCAGAGGCAGTCGGGGCTCTCAAGTAAATCCCCTAATGTCGTCACGACATAACTCGTAGTGACCGACAGATAGGGAACTAATTTATCTAAGTGTTCATGTGAAGCAAAAACTGTTTAAATGCTGATATAAGAGAAACCTAAAATATAATTGTTCATCTGTGCACAAAATGTCATAGATCAGTGGTCTCAAACTCAATTCCTGGAGGGCCACAGCTCTGCAGAGTTTAGCTCCAACCAGCCCCAAATCACACCTGCTTGGATGTTTCTAGTGATCATGAAGACCTTGATTATCTGGATCAGGTTTGATTAGGGTTGTAGCTAAACTGTGCAGAGCTGTGGCCCTCCAGGAATTGAGTTTGCCTTCCTAATGCCATCCAATATGTATATGATTTTCTTTATTCAAATGTTCACAAACTAAGAATTTTAGAGAAAAAAAAAGAAATCTCTCTGACATCTGGGACGGCATGAGTGTGAGTAAATCATGAGAGAATTTTCAGTTTTGGGTGGACTGTCCGTTTAAAGAGCCAGATGTGATGCAGAGTAACCTCTGGAAAGATGTTTTGGTTTTCCCAGTTCCTAAATGTAGTGGTCCTAAAACTATTAATGATTTCAGGGCGGTCGATCTGACTTCAGTTTTATTGAAGATTTTGGAGAAACTGGTCAGGTCTATCTTAACTAACTGTCAGTGCTTGGTTCGTAACACGACTGCCGCTAGAGTTCTTACTAGAACCAGGGAGTATGACCATATTAGCCCGGATCTGTCAACACTGTACTGGCTCCCTATTAAACATTGTATGCATTCTAAAATCTTGCTAATTACTTATATAGCCCTGAATGGTTTAGCTCCTCGGTACTTGAGCGACCTCTTACTGATTATAGTCCTTCATGCCCGCTGCATTCTTAAAACTCTGGCCATTTGATAATACCTAGAATATCAAAATCAACTGTGGGCAGTAGATTCTTTTACCATTTAGTGCCCAAACTTTGGAACAATCTTCAGCATTGTTTGGGAAGCAGACATTCTCCGTCAGTTTAAATCTAGATAAAAGACCCATCTCTTTAACCTGGCTTACACATAACACACTAACACATTTCTATTATTCAAATCTGTTAAGAGATTGTTAGGCTGTATTAATCCAACACATTCTCACTCCCAACTCGTCACATATTGACGCTTGGTCAGGACCCTTTGGTGTCACTTCTTGATGCTCAGGGTACCACTTTAGCGTAATTTTTCAACGTGCAGCGTCCTCCATTGCTTTAAATAAGAAACCCTTGGCATCAATATGCTGACGTGAAAGGCACTGGGAATTTTATCGTCATGATTAAATTATATGTTGGGTAATAATATTGCCATTATTGCATATACTGTATGTTGGGGTGTGATTTTTCAGTGCAAACAGTCACAACATTTTTATTTATGTTACACTATTTACACATTCATGAGCACATAAACCAACCCCTGCTCCTTAACCTACCATTAGTCAAAAAAACACAAGATATAACAAGCCAGATACAACTACAGTTATAATTTATTCAAAAATTATTAATATTCCAAGATTCCGAGGCAAAATTATTGATTTGTGAGAGGAATAAATGGGATCACCATCTCCATCCACCAGCTCAGATCCTGTCAAGTCAAGTCAAGTCAAGTCAAGTCAATATTATTTGTATAGCGCTTTTAACAATGCAAATTGTAACAGGCTGAAGTATCTTGGCGTAGTTTTGCCGAAAGACCCTAAACTAATTTTTAAGCTGAATTTTCTTGAGAAATTGGAGAAACTGAAGAGGGACATTGAAAAATGGAGGACTCTTCCTCTTTCTATGGCGGGTCGTATAAATGCTATTAAGATGGTTTCCTTGCCAAGGTTCTTGTATCTTTTTCAAAATTTACCTATTTTTTTGGCACAATCTTTTTTCAAATCTTTGGATTCGATAATTCTTCCTTTTATTTGGGGCTTTAAAGCACACAGAATTTCAAAAACCCATCTACATAAACCAGGGAAAATGGGTGGGTTAGGACTGCCAAATTTTCTGCATTATTACTGGGCAGCGAATGCCAGAGCCCTGGTTTATTGGCAGGAAGGATATAATATGCAGGTATCTGCCGAGACTCCCCCCTGGGTTGCCATTGAAATGAGTGATGTCAAAAATAGTTCTCTTCCGGCACTTCTTTTCTCAACACCCAGGCCTCCTGCAACTGTTAAGATGGATAATATGATTATCTTTAATTGCTTAAAATTATGGCAGCAAATTAGAAAGGACTGCAGACTACCAGACACTTCTATCCATGCTCCAGTATATCGCAATCATGCATTCTCTCCATCCCTCTCGGACGGGTCTTTTAACAGTTGGAGGCTAAAGGGTGTGGTCACTTTGAAAGATCTGTATATTAAGAAAATCTTATAACTGCATTTTGTATTGGTCTTCAGAAAAGTTTGTATTTGTAAAGTACTGCAGTCCCTGGGGGGTTGAATAATTTTGATTGCAACTGTACAATCATATCTTTTACAGATTTAGTATGGTTGTCAGATGCAGGTCATGAAAGACATTTTTCTATTTCAAGTACAAAATACAAATTTAATTATTGAATCGGGTTGCTTTTGATTTATTAAACCCTTAATATTAAAATGGACTTACCATCACTACATTTTATGTGAACAGTATATTTGAAGAACTTTGATTTTTAGTGAAAAGCAACCCTTACACTTATAGACCAGCTGTTTAATTTTTTGTCACATAATAAAGGAAATTGTGGATTTCCAATCGTTTGTAATAATCCTCACTTTTTGAATCTGGTTTTCAAAACATTGAAAACCAGATTCAATGTTTTGCCTTGTGGTTGCCCCCTGCGGGATTCAAGAAGTTAAAAAAGAAGGGGGAATATAAACTATTTTGGAGTTACTTCGAATCTAATTTCCACCGTGCTGTATCTTTCCTGTCATGACACATTTTATCTTTATCATTTTTATTTTTAGATTTGGACCACTTATTCTCTCAGATAGGACTGCTGTATGGACTTGTACATGATGAACTGTGAATTATTGGCCACATGCAGTGCACTGGGTTATCTGGAAGGAGATGTTTACCACAAAGAAGGGGGGAAGTCGTGGCCTAATGGTTAGAGAGTCGGACTTGTAATCCGAAGGTTGCGGGTTCGAGTCTCCGGCCGGCAGGAATTGTAGGTGGGGGGAGTGAATGTCCAGCGCTCTCTCCACCCTCAATACCACGACTGAGGTGCCCTTGAGCAAGGCACCGAACCCCCAACTGCTCCCCGGGCGCTGCAGCATAAAATGGCTGCCCACTGCTCCGGGTGTATGTTCACGGTGTGTGTGTGTGTTCACTGCTGTGTGTGTGCACGTTGGATGGGTTAAATGCAGAGCACGAATTCCGAGTATGGGTCACCATACTTGGCTGAATGTCACTTCACTTCACTTCAAGAACCAGACTGCCTTGGTAATGCTTAGACCTGCTTTACAGCAGGAATTTCAGGAAAATGTTTTATGCGTTTTATCTTTTGCATTAAGCATATTTTAAATATGATAATTGTATCTTATGACCCACTCATGGTTGTGATTTATTTATTATAGAGAGTGTGAAGGATCTGATTCGTTACTTGAGACATGAGGATGACACAAGGGACATCAGGCAGCAGCTGGGAGTTGGACAGATCCTTCAGAATGACCTCTTACCCATCATCACCCAGCACATGCAGGACAAACCGCTCTTTGATGCCTGTATCAGGTGTTTGAGCGCATAGTGTTTTTGATTAAAACAAATTTTGATATTTTCTGTATAAATTCTATCAAATAGTTGCTATTCTAATGACAAATTATCAAAATTATGAAGTTATGTAATGATCAAATCATTTAAAATAAGACATGACTGTTTCAAATATTTCTCAGGCTAATGGTGAACCTGACCCAGCCAGCACTGCTCTGCTTTGTAAAAGTTCCTGATGATCCAGCCTTCCGCCATCACTACCTCCAAGTGACATCATACCTTCAGGCCTATAAAGAGGTATAAATGCTCGCTCACACAAAGAACAATAACTATATTAGTATCTACACCTATGGTTCTCAAACTTGTTTTGGTCACTTCTAGGGCTGCACGATATATTGCATGTGATTGTCAGGCGCATGAAGGAGATGAACATAATTAATCATAACGGGTTGTTATCAATTATATTCATCCTCAGGAATTAACCGTAGCATTAATAGTACAATAAAATGATTTGTTCGTCTGCAGTATGGACAGTTTTAATCGTCTATTGACTCTGAGGAAAATTATTTCTCTGGCCACAAAAAATAATTTCCTTACTGATACATTGCTCACTGTTACATTGAGCAGCAGACAGACAACCAAGCGTGAATACATATGGATGTTTATTAAACTACACTACAAGGGAACATGCAACATCGAACTATACACAAACATACATACATTAAACATAGATGCCAACGCAAGGAAGGCATGGAGAGAGAGGGAGTGCTCGCACGCAAGAGAGTAGAGTGTAATGGCAGGATTTACCCATCAGCGAAGCACAACCTGTTAAGAACCATCAGAGAATCACATCACCTTAATTAAAAGGGGTCGAAGCCTAGAAGCGCATCTAAATAGTTAACAAGCGGTTACTTGCATTGGTTTTTGTTGGTGCTGAGTAAAGTGTCTTGGTGCATGTATAATGCGCAGATTCTTAATGAATTCCTTTGGGCGTGAAAGCTTCGTCATTCCAGCCATGGCTTGATTGGTCCGAAGTGAATCGACGAAGTTACTGGACTTAAAACTGCCAGAAGCTCGGACTCCCCCCGAAAGGGGAGTCGTGAGATTTCCAAGGTGATATGTGTGTCTCCAGAGCACCGAAAGTAAAGAGAAGACCTTGCCTTTTGGGTGTGGGAGAAGTTTTATCTGGTTTCCCTGTAACACCCATTTTGGTTAGTTTGACCAATAACAAGGCACATAGTTTCAGCGGGAAAATGTTTCTTTGTCCCACTTGACACCTCATTTGCATGTTTTATTACCGGTCTGGAGAATCTGTGTAATTTTTCCCACAGTACAGTAGTTCACGATTACATAGTGTACATCATTGTTTGAGGAATAAAGAGCAGATCATTTTGATATCAAGAAAGAGACATCTAAAAGAGATTAAATTTAAACCAGAGATACATCTGAATATGAGTGTTTAGAGCTTACTAATATGAATAACGAGTGGTAACTAATCTAATATAATAAGGAAACATACAAACAACACATGCATATACCAGATACATTTGTAACTGATTAACTATGGTCTAAATAAAGAAAATGTCTCTGTGTGTGTCATTTAGTTCTCTTGGAATGTGTTTGAAGTCAGATGGAGAGAACAGATAGTCAATCTGTTTAGCATCTTTTTGACAGTGGGGGGACAACCATTGGCAATTTAGCACCCATATAAAGGTAGAATGTGGGGCCAGGTCTGTGAAATATATGCAAATGTCAAAAGGCTAAAAGGGGTCTCTTAAGACTTAAAGTCCCAGTGACCATCAAGGATCATAAGCAGATGTTACATTGGTATCAGCGAATATGCCGCCGATATGAAGTTTTTTTTTACAGAACATATAATGCAGATTAAATGCTTCTGAATGGTGTAATTACTTAGTTTTTCCAGCAGAGCGCGCTCCATTGTTTGCTACTGGCAACCCAGGTCAATAGTGTAGAGATGCACAGATGTGCTCAAACTTGATTGGATGGTTCATTTTTAACAGCAGATTCTCTGACGTCAGAGCTGGTCTGTGCATCACTGCACACGTCTGCAGGGCATTACGGCTTCACTGCCGATCGCTGCCGCTCAGTCAGTGCTGGTGACTCATGCTTATAACTTTGGTCACATCACATTTCCTAACTGGGGGTCTACACTGGATGGAAGCGGAACAAAATACAATAGTCAAGTCACTATTATTTGTATAGTGCTCTTAACAATGCAAATGGACTTAATGACTTCAGACCTGTGGCTCTAACGTCTGAGGAAATGAAATCGTTTGAAAGACTGGTTTTGGATTGTCTGAAGGACAAAACTGGACCCCCTGCAGTTTGCCTACCGAGCAAACAGGTCTGTGGATGATGCAGTCAACATGGGACTGCACTTCACCCTGCAGCATCTGGACAGACCAGGGACTTATGTGAGGATCCTGTTTGTAGACTTCAGCTCCGCTTTTAACACCATCATCCCGAACACCCTGCAGAATAAACTGACACAGCTCTCCGTCCCCACCTCTGTCTGTCAGTGGATCAACAGCTTCCTAACAGACAGGCAGCAGTTAGAAAGCTTGGTAAATTCACAACCAACACAACCAAATCTGTTTGCTTGTTTTAATTACTTTTATGATGCTGTATCTTTTGTGAAGCACTTTGGTCAGTCTCGTGGCTGTTTTAAATGTGCTATATAAATAAAGTGAACTTGAACTTGAACACCCACACCATCAGCACTGGAGCTCCTCAGGGCTGCGTTTTCTCCCCTCTGCTCTTCTCCCTCTACACCAACGACTGCACATCTAAACACCCCTCTGTCAAGCTCCTAAAGTTTGTAGTTGACACCACACTGATCGGCCTCATCCAGGACGGCGACGAGTCTGCTTACAGATGGGAGGTTAAGGAGCTGGCTGTATGGTGCAGTCTTAACAACCTGGAGCTTAACACGCTCAAAACTGTGGAGATGATCGTGGACTTAAGGAGAAACACCCGTGCTCTCCCCTCACTCACCATCATGAACAGCACTGTGACTGCAGTGGAGTCATTCAGATTCCTGGGCACCACAATTTCTCAGGACCTGAAGTGGGACAATCACATTTACTCTATTGTCAAAAAGGCCCAGCAGAGGTTGTACTTCCTTCGCCAGCTGAGGAAGTTCAACCTGCCACAGGAGCTGCTGAAACAGTTTTACTCTGCCATCATTGAATCCGTCCTCTGCACTTCAATAACTGTCTGGTTCAGCTCAAATCTGACCTCAGAAGACTACGGAGGGTAGTCCGGACTGCTGAGCGAATCATTGGTACAACCCTCCCCACTCTCCAAGAACTGTACTTATCCAGAGTGAGCAAAAGGGCTGGTAAAATCACCCCTTACATCCAGCACACTCCCTGTTTGAACTGTTACCGTCTGGTTGACGCTACAGAGCTCTGAGCACCAGAACGACTAGACACAGAAACAGTTTCTTCCCTCAGGCAATCCATCTCATGAAAACTTGACAATAAACGTGGAACACACAACTATTATACATTATTTATCCACCACACTTTTTTTTTTTTTTCAAATGTGCACATATCAGACCTGTACATACATAATTGTCTATATTATATATTGTGTTTTTGCTCTTTTGTACCTACTTGGATATTATTCTTTATCATCTGTGTTCTGTCCTGTTGCTGTCTTTCTGTTGCACTGTGGAGCTTCTGTCACTATAACAAATTCCTCGTATGTGTAAACATACTTATATAACATACTTATACCAATAAAGCTCATTCTGATTCTGATTCTGAAATTGTGTCAAAGCAGCTTTACATCAGCTTGATATAAAGCTGGATGGCTTTATATCAGCTTTACAGTATTTAACCAGGAAATAGTTTGTCGAAATAGTGTCATTCTCCTCTGGCCAGACAAAATCAGCAATAGAACCCATTATAATCAGTGATGCTGTCTGCACTGGATGCGGCACGATGTGACATGACAAATCCTGACAGTAAACTGATGCCTCGTTCTATTTATGACATGCTGACACAAAGTTCAAATGATTTTCAACGGTCACTTTGTCACGTCCAGTGTAGACATGGCGTGTCAGCATAGTTTGTCTGTACAGTTAATAACATAGCAGATTGAAAAGTTATCTTTCTGCAGTCCAGTAGACTGCAGTGTGGTGGTGGCTTGACTCTGTTGAATGGTGATTTAACGCTACGTGTTGTCACCTAGTTGGAGAGACTCAATGCTAAAATAAATAAACAACAATGTCCCCGTCTTTTACTTTCACAATGAGCTTATCATACTCCTTTGCTACATTAGAAGGGCCCTGTGATTTCCGCGATGCAGAAAACATGAATTTACTGAAATTTACCGTATAAACGCGGATTTTCATGGAATGTCATATTTTTGATGAATAATAAAAAACAGGTCAGTATGCTTAAATTAAATCGAGATATAGACTACTGTTTGCGAATATTAAACTGCAAAAAGATTATTTAAATACTAATTCCTGTGTTCTGCATGTTCATTTGATTACCAGAAAAAAACACAACACAGAATTTAGAATGCCTTGAACTTTGAATTTTAATACACTAATAAATCACGTGCGTGCACTCTATGGGTGTGTTTTTGTGATATACTCGATAATGTCAGATTGCACATCATTACAACAACACTTACCATATTATCGCACAATATACTGTATATTGCACAGCACACCCCAGCCTTGACTTGAGTGGAAAATGAAATCATCCGTGGTTGTGCACGCACTTGTTTGCACTAGAGATCGGCCGATTTACCGATATTTTCCCGATATTTAAACGTTTTACCATAATTGGATATTGGTTTTGTAATATCGGATTCACAGATAAATGCTCGCATCTTGTGGGTGTTTTGAGAATTGCGTGCCGGATCACCATTGCGTGCAGGTACTTGAGTTGCCTGAATTAAATAATACGCAGCCATGAATGAGCACATGTTGGAAATAAAAGCGCTGAATTGAATTCTCTCTCTGTTGTCTATGCTCATCGTTAGTCTCGTGAAGTCGGAGTCACGTAGTCGTAGATAATCCGTCAAGTCCTCTCCCAATAAGGACGAAATTGTGCATGAGTGTACATCTGCAGTGACCTTCCTTCCTGATATTGTAGTACTGTTACTAACTGCACTATAAAGTTTTCTCACCGGTGAATGATATATGATGTATTGTAGTAATGTTGTGTCTGGTTGTCTAGTCTGTGTGCTTATATATGTTCAGGAGGTGTGGCTTTGGACTGCGATTTACAGGGAGGGTGGTAGGGGTGGGAATCACAGGGTACCACACGATAAGATATAATCACGATACATGACTCACGATAATGATATAATCACGATACAGCGATTCTGCCATAATCGATATATTCCTAGACAATCATATAATGATACATCACCATATCAGTCTATGAAAACAAAATGCCCGTGAAAAGTTTAAGTGCAAGTTTTCTTTCTTTATTCAAGTCCAAACTGTTAGAAAACAGCAAAAAAAAGTTCTGTAAATCAATTTTAACATGTTAAGTAAATTAATCATTTTATTCATGGACTTCTTAAAAGCTACACTTTTCTCTGTGTGTAAACAAACACATTTAACTGCTTATCAACTGATCAACTGGATGCGCTGGCAGCACTCTCTCTAACACATATAGTGAGGGAAATCCACCTGCGATTCGAGCGGAGAGGCTACTCACGGACTGAATATGCGCTCTGCAATAATAACATAATCGGTGTCTATGGTCCACGCTGATAGCTGTTCTGGCACTTCCGGGGCAGTTTTTTTAGTTCACATCTCCATAAACGTATATAATATAAAAGTAGAGCTAATACAGTGGCTGGCAATCTGTTTATCCTTCGGTTCCTCATGCTTCACCATCTTCATAGAGAACGTGGTTCATGGTTGCTCAGCGTGCTTTGGAAAGAAGCTGGAAATGGCGCGGCCACGATTTCCGTGCATTTTTGGGTCTGAGTAACTTTTTGGACTTACACGTATTACAAATTGCGAACTTTGTTGTCTTCACTCACAGTGAATCATGTTTAAAAATCACAGTCCGGTGGGTAAAATACTTCTTTTAGCAGGGTTCCCCTAGGTAAAATTTTCATTCCAGGGGTTAAATATGACATTATTGGGGTCGCATCAACCGCAGTCATGAAAAACAACCTGTGGAAACATTGTTGAAGTAGCAACTAATATCATTAAGAAACAATTTTGAAAATGTACATCTTTTAATATCATACCGTTTCATATATTCCCCTCGCATAAACCTGTTAAACAATAATTTTTTCTCTTATTGCCAGACACTCTTGTTTTTGTGGCTCTTATGTCGTTGAAGGACTGAAGTCCATTGGGGAGAAAGATGTGATTTTTCACCAAGGACTTCACAATGTAAGTATCACTTTAAAACCTTAAAACTTTCACATTACAATGGTCTTTTTAAAAAAAAGATTTCACCACCTCAGTTTCATTAACTTTTTTTTATGTCTAAAATCTAAAGTTTAAGAACTATTCTCATGATGTGGGTAAGCCCGTGAGGCGTGTACCTAAAGGCAAACAAATGGCTCAAGACTCGGAGAGCCAGCGACACTCAGCGTTGAATGTACGTCTCTTCCTGCGCGAGTTCTGCATCGACGTTTTGGAGAACTGCTATAATCGACTTATGTACCTTGTGAATGTGAGACAACAATCCAAATCACTGAAACTCAAATGTCTCTGTCTAGATGAGGTTTCCCCTTCATATACCTTGTTTTTTGAGCAAGAGGGGTTGATCCGTGAACGGGCCCAGCAGCATGATGAGACGTACTATCTGTGGGCTATAACATTCTTCATGGCTTTTAACCGTGGTCAGAATTTCAGACCGGATGTGGTGTCTGAGACCATATCTATCCGCACCTTTCATTTCATTGAGAAGAACATCACCAACTACTATGAGATGATGCTCACTGACCGGAAAGATGCCACATCCTGGTCTCGCAGGTTGTAATTTTATTGTTGGTTAAAGCTTTTTCTGAAACATGAACTGTGTTTTTGCTTAAATTCAAAAAGTGATGGAAATAGGAAACATTTTTGATTAAAAATTGCTATTAAAAATGTCTTCCTTAGTTTTGCTAACATAACTTCCATGTAAAGAAAAAATCTTTTTGAACCATAAGAACCATTATGCATATTTGACCATTTAAAAAGAATGAATACAGCTTAGTTAAAGGAGACATATTATGCCCCTTTTTACAATATGTAATATAAGTCTCTGGTGTCCCCAGAATGTGTTTGTGAAGTTTCAGCTCAAAATACCCCACAGATCATTTATTATATCATTTTGAAAATGCCTATTTTCAGTGGAAGCAGAAACGCTCTGATTTTCGTGCCTGTTTCTTTAAATCCAAATGAGCTGCTGCTCCCGCCCCTTTCCAGAATAGAGCTGTGCAATTTCAGCTCGTACTTGCTAAAAACATCTGTTTTGGTTCTGATTATCATGTTTATTGCGCTGAAATCATGCGAGTTTAAACTTCTGATATATGGTTTTCTGAGCACACACATCCGAAGCACACGGACAGAAAGCGGCTGTCACGGCATGCGAGTAAACTAAGTTCTCATTCACACACAATTTACGTCAAAAACACACGAGTTACAAAAACAGTCAAGTTGTGTCCGTGAAGGTAAGCAGCTGGGAAATAAATTGCATGATTATTTTAGATCTGTGTGGCAGCAGCATACAGTAAATAAATCAATAAATCCACTGCTCTCTTGTCTCCTCTGAGGCTGGGACTAAATAGTGTTCTGTGCTCATCTTTGCAGCCAAAGACAGAACAGTTAGCATGTTTTGCTCAAACTTTCACCATAACATTATAACTGGTACACTGTTGTCGCTTGCGGAATCAAAATGACGGCGTAGCGGGTGGAAATTTACAGATTAAAGAGGCAGTATATTCTAATGAGATCCCTTTGCCATGTCACCAAGGGAGCGAAATCAGACGGTCTCGTTTTTTCAGAAGCTTGCAGAAAAAGGCTTACTAAAACAAAGTTACTGGGTTAATCTTTTTCACGTTTCCTTGGTAGATGCACTGGGGACCTGATTATAGCACTTAAAACCTGGAAAAGTCAGATTTTCATGATATGTCATCTTTAAGTAAAGCCTACTTAATATGAATCTGTTGTTTTCTGTCTCCAGGATGCACTTGGCTCTGAAGGTGAATCAGGAACTGCTTCTGACAGTAAATGAAATGGATCGCTCAAAGGATGAAAAGATCCAACACAGTTCCAATGTAATAAAGAGTAAGTTTTTTTTTTTTTTTTTTTTCACTTATTCGTTTTTTTCTTTTTACATTTTTTTTTTTGTTTAATTTTATTTATTTTTTTACAACTCTCTCCTATTATTTTAAAGTAATAGATTAGATCATTGCCACTGTTTGAAATGTTTATTTTTCCTCTGTGTGTTTCATTTCATATTAGGGTAGCATAGCCATCTTTCTGTTCCTCATCTGTCACTTTTTGCTCCTGGTTGGTGCAGGCAATATCTTTTATCTGATGGAGTTCAGGGAGATTTTTCTGACTCTCTTACATAAATATGATGAGCGAATGCAGCCACGCTCATTTCTCAGAGATCTGGTGGAGTCCACACATCTGTTTCTGAAGATGCTGGAAAGATTCTGCAAGGGTCGAAACAATCTGGTTGTACAGGTGAAAACTGAGACTGCTTTGATACTAGCTTTGGATAAGCTGAACTACTTTTAAGTTAAAATTATATGTGGGAAGAAATTTACATTTATTGACCAATGCTTTTGGTAGACTTGCTCAAAGCGACTTACATTACATTCAAGATATAGGCGAAATTTGTAGGGCTGTAACGTCCCAGTCGATTAGTCGATTAAGTAAGGAATAATTGACGACGGGCCGTTGAATTATTAGAAAAATAATGCACACCCGAGGTGGTGATGCGGCCACGACGCGAAGCGAAGCGTTTTTCTAATAATTCAATGGTCCGGAGTCAATTATTCCGCTTATACTACGTTTGCCACACCTCAAGACATCGATCAGATTATATATTTCAAGGGATTCGTCCGGTTTTTCTACTTAAATCGCTATTGTGAGTAGGATTATTTCTTCCGCATCTCATCCAACGACTCTTTTGCTAGTTCCAAAACGTCATTTTAAAGCTGGCAATGGAGGCTTGAGCCGTTGATAGCAGACTAATGCAGTTAATAATGAAGTTATTAGAAAGAGAGCGAGAGAGACAGAGACACAGAGAAAGAGAGAGAGAGAGAGAGAGAGAGAGAGCTTGTATGAATTAGGCTATCTCTGTGTGTCCCTCAACAGTGTTCTGAAGCACCGTCTCTAAACTGTAAGTCTGCTTTAAGATGCAGCGCTGTTATTACCTCGCTAGTGAGAAATGTCATGTGTAGCCTTTAAGTTGCTACACTAGGCTAACTGATAAAATCGTCAGGGCAGCGCTGACAACGATGCGAAGTGATATGGAACTGTAATGCGGTCAAGAAAGCTGCCTGGAACTACGTTCGCCGTGCGTTTCCCTGAAAATAATTGCACACCTCAGAACGTTCGTCAGCCAATCAGATTCAAGCATTCAACGGCCCCGTAGTATAATTGGTCGATAAGGTCTGGTTCGACCAAAATTCTGATTGGTCGATTTTTTGCCGCGCTCATTTCATCAGGTGGGAAGCACTAATTGCTAATGGGGGTGTTTTCAGAGCACCCCTGTTTCACAGGTAACAGTCTGTTTTCAGAACACCCCCGTTGTTTTCACTTTTTTTGGATTAGCCCAACCCACTGGAGAAGAGAGACAGATAAGTAGGCTTTAGAAGGTTTGATGCTGAATATTATTTATTTAATAATAAGCTAGTGGACTCAGCGGTTTGGAACACATATCAATATACATCAGTCCTATTCTAACATGTCAACAACAAAAAAATCGACAGTGTGGCAGCATTTTGTTAAACTTAATAACGGGAAAAAGGTTGAATGTAAAGTTTGCAAGCAACAGTTTGCCTTCCACAGCTCGACGACAAACATGACGTATCATCTGAAAGCGGTAAGCTAACTTGTCTGCGTTAGGTTGCCCTGTCTGTTTTTGAGTAGGCTACATGAACATATCAGAATTGGCATATTTCAATATTTTAGTGTAATAATCGTTTTATAACTGCAGGCGCACACATCCGTAATGACGGTAGAATCCCCCAGACAAACCCATTTTTTATTTGGAATGCGCAATTGCGCTGTGCCCACTGTTTGTGTTAGTTTTGAGCTTAAGATGCTTTATTTTTCAGTTATGCACTTTATTTGGTTTCTGCTCTTGTTTAATAAATATTCTTTTTTTATTAAAGTGGACGCGCCTTTTGTGTTTATTAAGAGTAAAAGCTTTAAGTCTATTCGTGTCTCAGCCGCGAAGCTGAGCTCTTATGTTCAGCCTCGCTCTGTGCGAGCTGCGCAGAGCGGCTGAAATGATAGTGTCTGACAGTTATACTTATAACATATGACAAAAATAATTTTCTAAATTATGTTGCACATTCCTCAAAAGTTCTTGTGATATCACTAGTTGACAACATAGTACTGTTTTCAGAAATCACAGGCTATGATATTGTGCAGGTGCACGTGATGCACCGCTGTCAGAGACGACAGACTCGTGTGTCAGACTCATTTCAGTGCAAAATAATTAGGTCAAAAACGATTTAATATACTGCAAATAGCCTATTAGTTTTTTATGTTTATTTATAATTAATTTAGGCAGACAACAAGGCTACCAAGTACTGAGCACAGTACGTATCTAATTAATGTAACGTACGTTTTTTTTTTTCTCCACAACGTCATTTTTAGTCGAAAGTTTCAGGACTTCAGTCGACCAAGATTTTCTTTGGTTGATTACAGCCCTAGAAATTTGAAGTAGTTTATGCATACCCTTGAACCATGACCTAGCGTCATACTCTACTTTTAAATTTTTTTTGACATCTCATCATGTTATGATCATCAGCGTAACCCCTTAAAACATTTATGGAAACATTAATGGGAACAGCTTTTACAGTAGGGCTGGGCGATAAATCGATTTTATCGATTAACTCGAATGTGTAGTTTACATCGACTTGTTTGAATGAAAATCGGTTTTCTCTTTAACATCCGCCGACACTCCCCTCTGGGCTCCCGTAGTTCCGAATGGGCTCAGCCCTCCCCCCACGCGTTTGCCATATAGGGTTGGGCCAATAGACGATGCTACTGTCCATCGCCGATGGCTGATAGACATCACAATGTTAAGTCGGCATCGTGATCCACCCCCCGCTATCCGCCGCATCCCAATACCGTGTATGGAAAGAAAATGACGTGTACTACGGAATGCCTTAAAGGGAATAAATACGAGATGGGAGGAAAATATATATTTCAGTACTTTTCTCTCACAGTTTTATCATTGGGTAATCATACTGTATATAAAATTGCGGGCATCAGGGAGCCGCTATTATGCCTGGCATTGAAACTGCTTTTGATTGCACGATCACTTTTTAGTTTCACTTTCGAGATTTGCGATCACACGTACTCTGTTTATACTATGGAGCGACAGTACTTACTACTACACATTATACAAGATCAGATGCTTGTCAGTGGTGCTCAGGATCTGCAAATCATTCGTCATCGTCCCTCCAAAAAAAACCTACAGTCACTGATATTTAATGCTGTTGAATGTTTTGATTGCACTTTATCAGAACTACGTCCTATCTACTGAATAGCAAGATTTTTAAACTTGTATTTTTTTTTTTTACACTTTTTTTGTCATCTGCAGATTGATTTTAAGTAGGGGGAAAAAATCGATTTAAATCGTAAATTAGATTTTTTTGTGAAACAAATCTGGGATTTCTTTCTTAGGCCATATCGCCCAGCCCTATTTTACAGCTTAAATAATACATGTTTTAGCAGGGAAAAAAAACTTTATTTGCTGAATTATTATTTATTACTGAATGTTTGCATCTGTTGTGAACAGGACAATGACACTGGACAAAAATTGGCCAGTAATGTCTAATGTCTATTTTCCTGCATTTACAACATCACACATGTTTTTAATCAAACAAGCTTTTTGTTTAAATTATTAAATGAAGCAACAAAGACTTCAGGAGAGGTGCAGGCCAGAATACAAACTTCAAACATAAATTTGCTGCCTACCCAGGGAAATATTTCATACTTCATCAAGATATATTACACTGGGGATACCTGATATTATCAGCAGTTCATTAGAATCATCCAATCGCTGGCATCATCTTGATATGAAAAATTAATCTGATATACCTTGCTGATAAGATGATGTGTTGGTTATAATCAGGCACTTGGACAAATACACTCAAAATTTATTTTTATTTTTTTGGGGTCAGTGAACTTGAACACCTGATTAAATGAATTAAGATCCTGAATGGCCGTAATGAAAACCGGATGAGATATCCGCATCATGTGCATTAGATATAAAGTGAGAGCTCTACTTTTAAAGTGAAACCTGTTGTAGTCTGTGCCATTTATGTTAATCAAAGAAAAAGAGAAATCACTCACTGCTCTTTGCTTGAATTTTGTAGCTTGAATAAAGTTCAATCTATATTCAAATTATAGTTTATGCATATAGTTGTTATAAAGAGAGGGCAGGACGACAGAATATCAAGTGAAGGTAGGTTTAATGATCAACAGTGGGAATGGTATCAGGTAAGTGAATGACAGAATCTGGAGTCGCTGAACGAACAGTCTGATGATCTTGGGTTTCCTTCTTGCAGGAGAAGAGAGGGATGAGGAGGCTGTGACAGACACACACCGCAGACTTGGGGTTTATCCGGAAACGTTCTCGGAACAGATGTCACTGGAGCTGGGTCTGGAGATTGCCTAGGAGCGAGCGGAACAGGTAAGTAATCAACAGGTAAGTTTCTTAGGTAGGTACTGCACTATGACTGAGCGTAGTGAGTTAGTCCTCTTCGTAGAAACGAGACTGGACGACTGGTGTTGGGCGGTGTGTGTCTTTATGCTGCGTGGGTAATGAGAAGGGAATGAGTGGCAGGTGTGCGTGATTGGGTAGCAGAACCTGGCAGATCTGTAACATTACCCCCCTCTCCACGGCCCGCTCCCGAGGGCCGAAAACCCCGACGCCGTGGCGGTCTACCTCTTCCCCTAGGGGCAGGGCGATCTGGGTGGTTAGAGTGGAACTCTTCGAGTAGCACTGGGTCCAGCACATCATCCCTGGGGATCCAGGACCTCTCCTCAGGACCATATCCTTCCCAGTCTATGAGGTACTCTAACCTGCCGCCTCGGCGTCGGGAGTTCAAGATCTCCTTGATCTGATAGACCGTTCCATCCTCCAATACCAGCGGGAGAGGGGGTTCTTCCTCGGGACCAGGTTCTGCAGGGGGAGAAACAGGAGGGTGAAACGGTTTTAGCAGTGACACGTGGAAGACGGGGTGAATTCTATACTGTGAGGGGAGCTGGAGCTGGTAAGTGACTGGATTGATTTGTCTGATTATGGGAAAGGGACCAACAAATCTGGGACTGAGTTTCTTGCAGGGTAGACGTAACCTGATGTCCCTAGTTGACAGCCAGACCTTCTGCCCTGGATGATACACGGGAGCCTTGGAGCGGCGGAGGTCGGCTGTCAACTTACGTCTACTCACTGCGCGCTGGAGGTGGTGATGAGCGTTGTCCCAGACCCTCTCGCTCTCCCGGAACCAGTGATCCACGGCAGGTAAGTCTGAAGGTTCGCCTGACCAGGGAAACATGGGAGGTTGGAAACCAAGTATGCACTGAAATGGGGTTATACCTGTAGTAGGCTGGCGCAGGGAATTCTGGGCATACTCAGCCCAACCGATGAACTGGTTCCAGGAGTTCTGGTGGCCATGGCAGAAGGTTCGGAGGAACCGGGCTACTTCCTGGATCTTCCTCTCCGTCTGCCCGTTCGTCTGTGGATGGTAACCGGAAGACAGACTGATGGTCACACCCAGGAGCTTGAAGAACGTTCTCCATACACGGGACACGAACTGTGGACCTCTGTCTGAGACTATATCTTCCGGGATCCCAAAATATCTGAATACATGATTAAACATTAGTTCTGCAGTTTCCATGGCTGTCGGAAGGGCCTTAAGTGGGAGTAATCGGCAAGCCTTAGAGAACCGGTCTACAATCACCAAGATACAGGTGTTCCCGTCCGATGGTGGTAAGTCCGTGACAAAGTCAACTCCTAGGTGTGACCATGGTCGGTTGGGAACGGGCAGAGGAAGTAGCTTACCGGCTGGCAGATGTCGGGGAGATTTGGACATGGCACATTCCTTACATCCCTGGACGAATCTACTCACATCCTTGGCCATGTTGGGCCACCAGAAGCGCTCTCGTAGCAGCGAGAGGGTGTTGTTGGTCCCTGGGTGACCAGTGCCAAGGGAAGAGTGAACTGACTGAATAATCTGTGAGCGTTGGTTTCTGGGAACAAATTGTGTACCTGGTGGGCAGCCCGGCGGAATGTTGGAGGAGACATTGGAGGAGGTAAAGCTAGGAGAGGTCCACTGGATGGGGCAGACAAAAAGAGGTTCTGGAAGGACTGATTCTGGAACTTCATCGTATTCTTCATGGGATTCGAATTGTCGGGAAAGAGCGTCTGCCGCTGTATTCTTGGAACCGGGTCTATAGGAAATGGAAAAGTTGAAACGGGTGAAAAACAGAGCCCATCTGGCTTGCCGGGGGTTTAATCTTTTGGCTTCTCTGAGATATTGGAGGTTTTTGTGATCGGTGAGGACTAGGAACGGATGTTGGGCTCCCTCCAACCAATGTCTCCACTCCTCCAAAGCGAGCTTGATGGCTAGAAGTTCTCGGTTGCCAACATCATAGTTCCTCTCCGCCGGGCTGAGTTTACGGGAGAAGAAGGCACATGGATGGAGTCGTGGTGGAGTCCCCTGTCTCTGGGACAATATGGCACCCACTCCTGACGTGGAGGCATCGACCTCAACCACAAACTGTTTCTCTGGGTCTGGATGTACGAGGATGGGAGCTCGGGTGAAAGCATCCTTCAATTCTTGGAAGGCATTGGTAGCGGCTACTGTCCAGGAGAGGGATTTGGGCTTTCCCTTCAACAGGTTGGTTAGGGGACTGGCTATGGAACTGTAATTGTGGATAAACCGGCGATAGAAATTGGCGAAGCCTAGAAAGCGTTGAAGTCTCTTTACCGTGTCAGGAGTGGGCCATTCTCGGATTGCCGTAACCTTCCCCTCGTCCATCTGAATACCACCGTGGCTGATGTTATAGCCGAGGAATTGCACTGAGGGTCGATGGAACAGACACTTCTCCGCCTTAAGGAACAGGTTGAACTCCCTCAGGCGTTGTAGGACCTCCGCAACGTGGCGACGATGTTCGGCCATACTCCGGGAGTAAATCAGAATATCATCAATGTACACTAGTACAAACTTATGGAGAAACTCCCGGAGCACCTCGTGCATGAAATCTTGGAATACGGAGGGGGCGTTGACGAGCCCATAGGGCATAACGAGATATTCATAGTGGCCTGTGGGCGTGACGAAGGCGGTCTTCCATTCGTCCCCCTCACGTATTCTGACAAGATTGTAGGCGCTGCGGAGGTCTAACTTAGTGAACACGGTGGCACCTCGCAGATGTTCCAGAGCAGCTGGGACGAGGGGAAGCGGATATCTGAACTTGACAGTGATTCGGTTCAAGGCTCGGTAATCAATGCAAGGTCTGAGCCCTCCATCCTTCTTTGCGACAAAGAAGAAACTGGAGGAGGATTGGGTAACACTGCCTCCTTGTGTCCATATGGTGCTAGCCCACTGCAGCGCTCTACCCTGGAGATGCTGGATAATGAACGCAATCTTGGCCTTCTCAGTGGAAAACAAGTGGGGCTGCATCTCAAACGCCAGGTCGCATTGTAGCAGGAAACCATTGCAATCTTCCGCCGAACCAGCATAGGGCGCTGGTCGGACTGTCGAGTGGTTCGTGGGCAGCGAAGAAGAGATTGCGGAAGCACCTGGGCTGGGAGAGACCGCTGCTGGAGCGAGCGTTTGTTTTAAGATGTCAACCAGGTCCTGGAATGCGTCCGGATTGCTCATGCTGTTGATCGTTGATGTAATGGTCCAGTCTTCTGTTATAAAGAGAGGGCAGGACGACAGAATATCAAGTGAAGGTAGGTTTAATGATCAACAGTGGGAATGGTATCAGGTAAGTGAATGACAGAATCTGGAGTCGCTGAACGAACAGTCTGATGATCTTGGGTTTCCTTCTTGCAGGAGAAGAGAGGGATGAGGAGGCTGTGACAGACACACACCGCAGACTTGGGGTTTATCCGGAAACGTTCTCGGAACAGATGTCACTGGAGCTGGGTCTGGAGATTGCCTAGGAGCGAGCGGAACAGGTAAGTAATCAACAGGTAAGTTTCTTAGGTAGGTACTGCACTATGACTGAGCGTAGTGAGTTAGTCCTCTTCGTAGAAACGAGACTGGACGACTGGTGTTGGGCGGTGTGTGTCTTTATGCTGCGTGGGTAATGAGAAGGGAATGAGTGGCAGGTGTGCGTGATCAGTATTCTGGTGAGGGTGAGCGCTGTGATTGGGTAGCAGAACCTGGCAGATCTGTAACAATAGTACAATTTATAGTTTGTGAAGATTGTTTTAAGTTCACTTAAATTAATAACTTTATTTTTTCAAAGCCTATTAATGTTAAAAGTAAGGGCTTTTAGCTGAATGGCTGTAATGGCATAAATTCAGGGAAAATGCATTTAATATCAGTAGCAGTATTGGTATCAATGATACTGGCCTTCATTAATAATAGGCTACATAGTAAAAATATGCCATTTAACAAATTTTAAGCATACCATCTTTCTGTTGTTTCTATGTTAATTTGGAGATTCAGTGTGAAATTATGAGTGTAAATGGATCATTCCATGAAATTGGTGCCTTTTCCGCTTGGAAAAATAAACAAAATAAATTTAATCAACATTTTTTAAATATCCATTAAATGAAGCCACCTTTAAATGACAAGAATTTATTATTTTGACTATTTTTCTACCTCATGTTTTGGTATTTTTGTCAACCCTGTTACAGACACAAGCGTAACTATATACTAGGGGTGTAACGGTACACAAACATGACGGTTCGGTACGTACTTTGCTTTTGACATCACGGTTCGGTATGTTTTCAATACAGCAGGGGTAAAAAAAAATTACACAAAATTGCTTTTTTTATTATTATTAAACAATGGTTTACTGAACAAATTGTACTTTCTTTAAATAAATTCAATTAAAATTTAAATTATCATTCTTAGGGATAAAAATCTACCTAAGGTTATTCTCTAAACTATAGGGGGCACTTTTACATTACTATAAGGTTACAATTAACAACAGAGCCTAAACTTAAATTTAATTACTATTTATTTTTAAATATAATAATCAACACTCAACTTAAAACATGTATGCAAACATGTAAATTGCACATAATGCAGTTTTTAAATGAACTTTTTAATAAACTTTCTTTGTTGAAAAATATGTATTTACACAGTGGCTGTCATAGCTTGTTTCATAACAATTATTTAATGTATGTTTAAATAAATCTAAGACATCACTAAGGTTAAGTAAAATATGAGTATATAGTCCAATATTTCATGAAATGCTCTTCACTAGACTTCATTTCTCTAGCAAACTAATGAGCTGTAGTGTAGACACTGATGACTTGCGTGAGGTAAATTAAATGCTACGTGACATTTTTTTACAAGCTGTTTTATTGACTGTTTTACGGTTTTATTTTTATTGTTAAAAGTGTAGTAAATTGGAAGAGACGATCGTGCTCTGTATATTTGTTTACATAATGCTGTAAAGTTTTACCATTTTAAATTGCATTATATTGCTTTGCACTTACTTGGCATATTTGTATTTTCAGTTAAAGTCAGCTCATTGTTGATTTAGCACATTACATTTCTAAGAGATGTTTTAAGCTTATTGTAATTAGATAATGCGTTCCATCTGTTTGTCTGTGTCCCCTCACCAGGGGTGTAGGGTCTGGGTATGCAGGTGCATATGGGCCTGGTCACATTGGGGACCTGCCGAGGAGGAGCTTTTAATTGAAATGAGGGAATGAATAGAGCCCTGCACAGGCCCGACAATGGCCCGAGACGCTCAGGCTCTAGCCCGGCCCTTGTCCGACAGCTTATTCTCGGCCCGAGTCCGACTGGAGCCCATGTCTTTTTTTCTGTCTCTCTTCCCCATTACACCGCTGCTTTTGCAGCCATTAGAATAATTAAGTTTAGTTTTTTAATGGCAAAGTGGTTATTTCTTTTAGTTTCTTTAAGTTCATTTAGAAATATGTTTGGACCATTTTAAAATATTTTTACATATGAGCCCGGGGCTGATTGATTTGATATGCCACTGCCACTCACAAAACTTAAAATATACTGATCTGGTTCAATTATTAGGCAAGGAAGATGATCAAATCTGGGTCTTTCTGTGATCATCTGAAACTAGACCAAGATCTTGATGCTGAAATTTGGTTTGACATTCTTGAACATTGTAAGTCTGGGGCGAACCTTATAGAGAATGAGAGGAGTGCTTGTGTTTAAGTTGGAATCTTGGTTGAGATATTATGTAACCTCCTAGAAGTGATGTCACTTGAATGTACCATTACCTTACAAGGGCTGACATGAAATCAGGGAAAACCAATAAAATTAATTATATTTCATAGAAACAGTGTATACTTTTGCCAAAAACATTGCTTAACAATGAGACTATGTTTAGAACAATATGCAAATGTGATTTTATATCATTTTGCCTTCATTTTGCAAATTAAAAGTCCTACTGAAAAAGAAAAATCATAGTGAGGGACAGGCCAAAACCCTTACTCTCATCAGCATAAATGCTTAAATTATTTAAAATATTTAACTGACTTTAATTTGATGTAATATTGATGAAAGAATACATAGTATTTTTTTTTTTTATCACAAATTTGTTATATGATTTCCATGTTTGATTATTTCTTAGGGACTCGGTAACACTTTATAATAACGTCCAGTTATAAGTAATTTATAAGTGATTAGTTAATGATTAACTAATCGTTTACAAAACATTCATAAGCAATTAATAAGTGATATGCTAACAATTTGTGTATGTTTTGTTAATTCATTTAAAAGTCATTTACAAGTAATTAGCTAATGATGAACTAATCATTTACAAAACATGACTATGCATTCATAGATGATTAATAATTGATATGTTAATATTTTTATCTATGTTTTGTAGAATAAGTTTTGAATCATTTACAAGTGATTAGATGATGATGAACTAATCATTTACAAAACATAACTATACATTCACAAATGATTATGTATATGCTAACAATCTATAAATCTGTCATAAGTTATCTTTAAATATAGCATCATGAAATAATCAAACAGATCCTTAATGGTTAATAGTTAATATATTATTAATCACTTATAGATCATTGAAATGTCAACATTGTACTATTATCTCAATAAACATTATAAATCATTTACAAAGCTTTCTGCATCCCCTAATCTAAAGTGTAAACTAATCATCAGTTGTAAATGTTTTACAAACTTTATGGTTTCCAGTCGTGTGTGCGTAAATATATATATATATTCACAAACAACCTGTAACCTGGAAGGTTTGTAAAACATTTACAACTGATGAGTAGTTTACACTTTAGATTAGGGGATGCAGAAAGCTTTGTAAATGATGTATAATGTTTATTGAGATAATAGTACAATGTTGACATTTCAATGATTTATAAGTGATTAATAATATATTAACTAGTAACTATTAACCATTAAGGATGTGTTTAATTATTTCATGATGCTATTTATAAAGATAACTTATGACAGATTTATAAATCGTTAGCATATTACTTAATCATTTGTGAATGTATAGTTATGTTTTGTAAATGATTAGTTCATCATTAGCTAATTACTTGTAAATGACTTTTAAATGAATTAACAAAACATAAACAAATTGTTAGCATATCACTTATTAATCGCTTATGAATGTTTTGTAAATGATTAGTTAATCATTAACTAATCACTTATAAATGACTTATAACTGGACGTTATTATAAAGTGTTACCAAAATATATATATTTATATATTTTTTTTTTCAATTGACAGCACAAAGCAACATGTTTTACCTATTTTTGGTTCATGTGTTAAAATGATTCTCATAGAATGTTCTTTTCCAAAAAGGTAAGTTTACACTTTAAAAAAAAAAAAAAAAACAATCTGGCAACAAAGCTTTCATATGGATTCTGTCAAATTACAGTAAACTAGTTTGAGAAGATTACATGCAGTAAACTGTAAAGATGCAGAGCAGGGCATTTTACATTCACAATTAAATTACGGTATTTTACTGTTGATAATTGTAAATTAACATTGTAAAAACCATAGAAACAGACAAATTGTCAAAATACATTTAAAGTCCGTGTAAAGTCAATATTAAATGTGTCTTCTGAGTTTTTCACATGACAGAAAAATGTGTTAACCACCCAGCCGAATTTGAATGCTAAAAAAAAACGCCAAGTAAATAAAAGGTATCAAAATCTTGAAAAAATAAGCAGTATTCTCTGCTCTCAAATGCTGGGGGCGTTCTCTGCTCTCAAACGCTGTCCACTGGCGGCACTGAAACCACGCCCACTCGTGGGAAAGCTGCCGTCTCTCTCAACTGTCTTCCTCTAGCAGCTTATTTAATAAAGAGACCGGGCTGTTTTGTAAATGATCAGGTATTATGCATTAACGTGACGAAGGCATAGCTAGCTAGCAAACTCTATGCTGTAGTAACTAACGGGAATGACAGTAACTCGCGATTGAGCCGTGAACCACTGATGCTAATGCACTCCAGTTATTAAGTGTGTTTGACTTGAAGCAGTGCTGCAGAACGATCAGTGTATGACACGAGAATGATCTAAGATGCCGCCGCAGATGGCAGCTTTGCTCTTCAGTGTTTGTACTGTTTTTGTTTGTTTTTCCTGTTTTTTTGTTTCTCAAACACAATCAGTTTTACCAGAGATGACCTGCTGAACATTCGGCAGAACACACCACAAAATCTTGTAACGGATTTTGATTATTCGGACGTTTTGCTGGACATTGTAGTTGGCGGAGCCGTAGCGCTGGTCAAACTTTTCAGGACACGCAGACTCAAGTGCGGATTTAGAACGGTGTTGCCTAACATCCATCTAGCGAATCTCCGCTCTCTACCCAACATGAACGAACTCCTTCTGCTCTCCCGGACAAACATGGATTTTTTAAACTCTGCTGCTCTGTGTTTCACGGAAACCTGGCTGAATGACGCCATACCGGACAGCGTGCTACACAGTAGAAAAACAAAAAACATGCTGGTCAAAAACTTTGTATTTGAACTTGATTTTAATATACATTGCAGACACATGCACACATGCAAATAAACGTAGCCTATCTGTAGGCCTATACATTTATGTGGTAACACAATGCAAAAGATTTCATTATATAACATGAGTGAACAATGGACAATTTATTACACCTATTTATTAATCTTTGTTAATGTTAGTTAAGGAAAATACAGTTGTTCATTGGTAGTTCACATTAGTTCACAGTGCATTAACTAATGTTAACAAACACAACTTTTGATTTTAATAATGCATTAGTAAATGTTGAAATTAACATTAAGATAAATGCTGCAGAATTATTGTTCATTAGTTCATGTTAACTAAACTAGTTAATTATTGAACCTTATAGTTAAGTGTTACCCTTTGTATAAATGTATCTGTATATAATAAAGCCACAATACCAACTACCAATAGGAGGTTTCCGGCCTACAACAAACATTTATTTTGCTTATGTCACAATATAAGGTAAATCTGGCCCTGTACATGATACTGATTTTTGTTGACAAATTGGTTTGGAACAGTTGTTAACCTGAAATTTATGCCTATATATCTGCTTGACTGACAGTTTTATTGATCACTGAGAGAGCATTGACTTGGTATGATGTTGGTTCAATATAAAAATTATAAAAAAAAAAAAAAATTGCTTAGATGTAATAAACTACTTTTGCCATGTTGCTGTAGCTTAGCTTGCTACATTTCCCCGGGCTGTAGCTTTAGTGTAGTGAATCTTCATTTAATGAAGAGTAATTGTTAGCTTAGCTCACTAAATTTTCCAAGTAGCTTGCCCAACACTGGTGCTACATCTGCCTAACGTCCAGCTGATCAGAGCAGATCGCGACGTAGAATCAATGGGGAAATCGCGTTACAGCGGGAAGTGCTTTTACATCAATAAGAGGTGGTGTACAGATGTAATTGTGTTAAAGAAGATGTGCTGTTCTGATCTAGAAACGCTCTTCATTAACTGCAAGCCGTTCTACTCGTCGTGGGACTTTCTACACTCCAAGTCATACCGTCGTGTCTACATTCCAAGTCAAGTCACCTTTATTTATATAGCGCTTTTAACAATGTAAAAAAAGATTTTCAGTTAAAGGCATTTCATTATTGAATTCAGTGATGTCATCATCCAACACAGTTCTCCTCTAGCCAAACGAACCAGCAGTTCAATTCCAACTGCAGCAAAGTCAGATTGTAAGGGCTCAACTGGTTCCAGTGGTCTTTCCCGATGGCTGTCTAAGTGGCGGGGTCCTCACTGCACTGTAAACCCGGATAAGTTCTACTAACTCAAAAAAATTGAGGCAACTGATTGCCGCTATTTTTGTAAGTTTGCAAACTTAAATATCATCAGTAAGCATATAGCTACTTTGAGTACCTGTAAATTATAAATAAACATTAATTTAAATCAAAATATATATTTATTGTATTGCTCATCTTTACTTTAATGCAACTCAAAGTTTTGAGTACTAACAACTTTAATTATTTCACTTAATTAAAATATCCCTCAAATATATATCAACACTTTTAATTTATCTAAACTTACTTTAAAGAACTTTGTGTTATTAAATTAAATTATATAATTTACGTAACTTAAATTGTAGTAGTAATGTTACTTAAATATTTTGTGGCAACTGATTGCCTTGTTTTTTTTAAGTTTCCTGTACTCAAATATATACATTTTACAACACTGTAAAACCCAACAAGTTAGGGTAACTCAACCTGTTTGAGTAAACAAATTCCCTTTGGTTTAAACCATGTAAGTGTTAAAACTTGCAGTTAAGTAATTGAGTGATTAATTAAGTGCTGATTGAGCATTAGTGATGAACACCTGCTGTTAACAAACAGAATCACTGAAGAAAAGAGAAACACCATCGCCTTAGATGAACTAAATAAACTGAATAGACTGAAAGAAAATACATTAAATCTCTCAAAATCTGATTAAACAACCCCATAAACCACATCACCAGCTCCACTTATTAATAACCAGACTGAGACATCTACAGAAGATCTTATAGAGAATTAACTAAGGTTTAGATGTTGATTTATTGTTTCATTTGAAGTAACCATGTTAGAGATCAGTGTCTGCTTTAGTTGGGCTCTTGACCCTTGAGTTTATTTCTTCTTTTTCTCTGGCTGTTGTAAGCAAGTGTTCCTCGAATATAATTGTTGCAACTTAAAAGTCCAGAGAAAATGATCAGTTATTGGTAGTTACATATTTATAGTGACAATCATCTGTTAGCGAACTGATCTCATTGAGAGTGAACATAGACTCATTGTATCTAATCTCTGATTAAATGGATGTTGTATTGATTATAGAGAAAGTGATTCTGTGACAGTCAATTAATAAAGAGAACTTTCCAAACAGTTTGTCCAACAAAAAGTTTTAATCTATGGCATCAGATGGACTCACGCAGACATCAAGAGTCAGCTTATGAACCTCAACAATGGTGACCATTAAAAAAAGCCACTGATGAGTTTTGTCCTATGCTAGTACCCAGCATGCATTGCAACATGATTATTATTTTATTTTTATTTTTAAATGGTCACCATGGTTGAGGTTCATAAGCTGATTCTTAATGTCTGTGTGAGTCCATCTGATGCCATAGATTAAAACTTTTTTTGTGGACAAACTGTCTGGAAAATCCTTTTTATTAACAGACTGCCACGGAACCGTTGGCTCTTAGAATCACTTTCACTATAATCAATACAACATTCATTTAAGCAGAGAATTCGACTGTCTACTCTCTGCTTAAATGGCTGTTGAGTCTATGCTCACTCTCAATGAGATCAGTTCACGAATAGATGATTGTCACTATAAATATGTAACAATCAACTACTGATAATTTTTTTCTGGGCTTTTGAGTTGCAACAAATATGCTCGAGGAACATTCGCTTACAACAGCCAGAGAAAAGAAATAAACTCAAGGGTCAAGATCCCAACTAAAGCAGACACTGATCTCTAACATGGTTACTTCAAATGAAAATAAATCAACATCTAAACCTTAGTTAATTCTCAATAAGATCTTCTGTAGATGTCTCAGTCTGGTTATTAATAAGTGGAGCTGGTGATGCTGTTTGTGGGGTTGTTTAGATCTTGAGATTTAATGTATTTTATTTCAGTTGATTTCAGTTAGTTGTTCTTGTGTTTCTGTTTTCTTCAGTGATTCTGGTTGTTAACAGCAGGTGTTCATCACTAATGCTCAATCAGCACTTAATTAATCACTTAATTACTTAGTGAACTCAACTGAAATAAGTTCAGAGTACTCATAATTGTTAGTTTTAAGAAACTTAAACGGTTTAAGGTAATTAGTTTCATCAAACGGTTTGAGTTAGCTTAACCTGTCGGGTTTTTAAGGCAATCAATTTACTCAAACAGTTTGAGTCACCCTAACTTGTTGGGTTTTACAGTGTGGGGATCTGTCTCTGGCACTCATCTCGGTGTCCTGGTCTCCGTTGACGTTCAGGGCTGTATAGGTCGTCTCTGGTTGCTGATCCACCATCTGATCTGGATACGGACAGCCTAACAATCCTTTAACGGATTTGAATAATAGAAGTGTATTAGTGTGTTAAGTGTAAGCTAGGTTAAAGAAATGTCTTTAATCTAAATTTAAATTGACAGAGTGTGTCTGCCTCCCGAACAGTATTAGGTAGATTGTTCCAGAGTTTGGGTGCTAAATAGGAAAAGGATCTGCCGCCCGCAGACGATTTTGATATTCTAGGTATTATCAAATGGCCAGAGTTTTGAGAACGCAGCAGACGTGGAGGACTATAATGTGATAAGAGCTCGCTCAAGTACTGAGGAACTAAGCCATTCAGGGCTTTATAAGTAATTAACAAGATTTTAAAATCTATACAATGTTTGATGGGGAGCCAATGCAGTGTTGACAGAACCAGGCTAATATGGTCGTACTTCCTGGTTCTAGGACTCTAGCTGCTGCATTTTGGACCAACTGTAATTTGTTGATCAAGCGTGCAGAACAACCACCCAATAAAGCATTACAATAGTCTAACCTTGAGGTCATAAACACATGAATTAGTATTTCTGCATTTGACGTTGAGAGCATAGGTCGCAATTTAGATATGTTTTTGAGATGGGAAAACAAAGTTTTACAGATGCTAGAAACATGGCTTTCAAATGAAAGATTGCTATCAAACACCACACCTAGGTTCCTAACTGACGAAGAAGAATTGGGCTGTTAGATTGACATTCCACCGCAAGCGAACGCGAGATCAGCTTTACAGAAACTCGCTATCAGATCACAGACACAGAACAAAAACGCCCGGACTCTGTTTTAATCATTCTCTGGGACTTTAATAAAGCAAATCTCTCCCGCGAACTGCCAAAATACAGACAGCACATCACATGTCCCACCAGAGACAGTAATATATTGGATCACTGTTACACAGCGATAAAGGACGCATATCACTCTGTCCCACAAGCAGCTTTAGGATTCTCTGATCACTGTTTGGTTCATCTCATTCCGACCTACAGGCAGAAACTTAAATCTGCTAAACCTGTATTAAGAACTGTATTAATGAAACAAAGAAGGTTTTACAAGCCTGTTTCTCTCTCACTGATTGGACTTTAACATATGAGTTTCTGCGAGGATAAGTGCATTCCTACCAAGACTCATCTAAATTACAACGACAAACCATGGTTCACTGCAAAACTCAGACAGCTCCGTCAGGCCAAAGAAGATGCTTACAGAAAGGGGGATAAAGTCTTGTATAAACAGGCCAAATACACACTGGAAAAGGAGATCAGAGTGGCAAAGAGGAATTATTCTGGCAGGTCAAGGAACAAATTCTCTTCCAGTGATTCTGCTTCAGTGTGGAAAGTTATGAAAGATATCACCAGTTACAAAACGCCAGCACTCTGGAGAAACAACAACTGGCAGACGATCTGAATGAGTTCTACTGTAGGTTTGAAAACACCCCACACCCGCCTGGACATCTCTCCACACAACCGTTAACACCCCCAGCTACCCCCCTCTCCCCCACACCTGCCCTGCAGATAAGTGAAGATGACATGTGCCAGGTCTTCAGAAAGAACAAAAGAAGGAAAGCACCAGGCCCAGACAGTGTGTCACCAGCCTGCCTAAAAACCTGTGCTGACCAGCTGGACCCCATCTTCACACAGATCTTCAACAGATCACTGGAGCTGTGCGAAGTCTCCTCATGATTCAAACACTCCACAATCATCCCCGTCCCAAAGAAACCCAACATTACTGGATTTAATGACTACAGACCTGTGGCTCTAACATCTGTGGCCATGAAATCATTTGAAAGACTAAGGTTTTGGCTTATCTGAAGGCCTCCACTGGACCCTTACTGGACCCCCTGCAGTTTGCCTACAGAGCAAACAGGTCTGTGGATGATGCAGTCAACATGGCACTGCAAACCAATGACTGCACATCTAAAGACCACTCTGTCAAGCTCCTGAAGTTTGCAGATGACACCACACTGATCAGCCTCATCCAGGATGGTGACGAGTCTGCATACAGACAGGAGGTTAAGGAGCTGGCTGTCTGGTGCAGTCATAACAACCTGGAGCTTAACTGGAGCTTAACATGCTCAAAACTGTGGAGATGATTGTGGACTTCAGGAGTAACCCCCCTGCTCTCCCCCCACTCACCATCATGAACAGCACTGTGACTGCAGTGGAGTCATTCAGATTCCTGGGCACCACAATTTCTCAGGACCTGAAGTGGGACAATCACATTGAGTCCATTGGAAAAAAGGCCCAGCAGAGGTTGTACTCCCTTCGCCAGCTGAGGAAGTTCAACCTGCCACAGGAGCTGCTGAAACAGTTCTACTCCGCCATCATTGAATCTGTCCTCTGCACTTCAATAACTGTCTGGTTCAGCTCAGCTACCAAATCTGACCTCAGAAGACTACGGACTGCTGACTAGAGGTGTCAAGTAACGAAGTACAAATACTTCGTTACCTTACTTAAGTAGAAATTTTGGGTATCTATACTTTACTGGAGTAATTATTCTTCAGCCGACTTTTTACTTCTACTCCTTACATTTTCACGCAATTATCTGTACTTTCTACTCCTTACATTTTAAAAATAGCCTCGTTACTCCTATTTCATTTCGGCTCGTTTTCATTCTGGCTTGTCATAGTCATGGGCGTTGCTAGGCCATTTTTAGGAGGGCTTTAGCACCCCTAAATTTCTGCTCAGCCCCCCTAAAAATCTTGCGATTCTTCCCCTTTAAATTTGAAACGGCAGCAGACTTCGGCTCCTCCCCATCTTTCTGCGCGTTCTTCAATCCACAGACTGCGGTGGCGCAGAGGAGAGGACAAGGTGTGTGTTTATCGATAGATTGTTATAATATCTACATCTGTGCAGTTCTTTGTCTTAAATATAGTTTACAAAAAGTCATGGGAGAGCAATCGGTTTCCAATCTTCTGTAAAGTTTTCGCTGCATTCACCACTCATCACACCACAGCTGTTTCCTTCAGCGAAAGCCCTTAACACATTATACGCATACTTTATAAAACGATCACGTTATTGCTATTTTCATTTGAAAATTTAGCTTTCAATATAGAACTTAATATTACAGTGCATGTGGCATTAACTACCATACAGTTATGCATAGAAGTGATTAAAGACAGTGACAGACAGCACTCAGTCAGTGCACTCATTTTAATTGCATATCAGAGTGATTGACAGAGATTGAAACATTGTGTGTCCTTCTCACAGACTGCTTCAGCTTTGCGTTTTTTTTTTTTTTTTTTTTTTTTTTTACTTTTAAAAGTTAATCACAGCACCCACATAGTTTAATCCATTGTCCACCCTTATAGCTGTGTTGTTTATATTGCTAATATGGATAGTCAGTGTAAGTTTAAAGTGATATGATGTTTTATGTTTACAATTTTCTGTTTGTACTTGAGCATAGAAATTTTTGATAGAAAGATTTGTACTAGTAATGGAAACAGTAACATTTTTGGTTTGTACAGTAAACAGGTGTGTGTGTGTGTGTGAGATCAGGTAGACTTGTATTTGGCTTGTACTCGGATGTTATACCCATCTATGCAATACAGTGGAATACTGCAATAAGTTTAGTATACCATCCTACCCTATTAATACATTTTTTTGTAAATATTTATTTATTTTTTATTATTATACCATCATTGGGGGCTGAGCCCCCCTAAAATGAAAATCCTAGCATCGCCCTTGCTCATCGCTCAAAAAAAATAAAAAAAATAAAAATAAAAACCTATCCAGATAAATCGCGCCATCCGGATAGAGTGATTTGTGGTTGGATGAGAATATAAACCTATACCATTCCGACACCCTATTGGTTTGTACGCGATCCATCGCACCTGCACATGACACAAATCACGTCACACTCAAAAAAGATTATTTCTTAAAAGTTATTATTTCTCCACTACTGGCTCATTTATCAAACGGGTGCTTTCTCTTCGTCCGTTGCCCTCACAGATTCCTGCAGTTAAGCTTGTATGTACATTTACATTCCAATAAAGGTTATTGATGACATGCCTCAGAAGTTTGACTTTTTGCACCGTTACAATACTTACAGGCAACTAGTCATCATATCTTCCGCTCCATGAAACACGTTAATGCTCAGTAGTACACATATATGTTTTTTTAATGTATTTGCATTGTACTAAAATGCGTTAATTTTCAGTGGGCACATATCCGGCTGAAACAGGTAGCCTAGTGCATCCCACATTTTTCAACATTAACATTTTAATATAACATTATAGTCATTATGGCCTTTAGAAAAATGTTTTTTTGAGGAGGTGGGGTAGTGCACAATAGGCCCCTGTGCCGCGGCCTAAGCTTTTGTCCTTAATGGCATTTCTTTTTCCTTCCATTACTTTTACTTTTATACTTTAAGTAGTTTTGAAACCAGTACTTTTACACTTTTACTTGAGTAAAAAACTTGAGTTGATACTTCAACTTCTACAGAAGTCTTTTTAAACCCTAGTATCTATACTTCTACTTGAGTAATGAATGTGAATACTTTTGACACCACTGCTGCTGAGCGAATCATTGGTACAACCCTCCCCACTCTCCAAGAACTGTACTTATCTAGAGTGAGCAAAAGGGCTGGCAAAATCACTCTGGACCCCTCACATCCAGCACACTCCCTCTTTGAACTGTTGCGTCTGGTCGACGCTACAGAGCTCTGAGCACCAGAATGACCAGACACAGAAACCGTTTCTTCCCTCAAGCAATCCATCTCATGAACACTGGACATTAAACGTGGAACACACAACACTATTATACATTATTTATTCACCACACATACTTATGTTTTCATTTCAAATTTGCACATATCAGACCTGTACACACACAATTGTCTATATTAATGTGTTTTTGCTATTTTGTACATTGCCTATTTGGATATTCTTTTATTATCTGTGTCCTGTTGCTGTCTTTCTGTTGCACTGTAGCTTCTGTCACTATAACAAATTCCTCGTATGTGTACTTTGATGTCACACATCGATCGGTCTGTAGTGCTTCAAGTCGAACACATCTTTTATAGTGTTGGGGGAGGGGCCGTGCTCGAAGACAGTGAAAAACTGTCTAATGGTCTAACTCCACAATTAAGTACTACATATTTCACAGTCTTTGAAACATGTTTCAGCAGTCCATTTCTTACATTTATAATGTGTTTACAAACAATTCTCAGAATTTACTTTACACAGACTACCTTTCAGGTTACTCTTATATTGGTTAATTTAGTAAGCTGCTCTATCTACAGTAATTTACTTAAATTATAGTGTTAACCAGCAAAATTGTGTTTTTGTTTTAATAGGAGAATTTTCAATAATATTCGGATATAAAAAAATAAGGTAACATTTAATGATCTATCAGTATTTTGGAGAAAACATTTTTGTTTGCAAACTGAGTTGAGAAATTGTTGTTGAGCATCAGAAATTAATGAAATTCAGCATGTTTCCTCAACCCTCTAAGCACACCTTGGCAATGGAATTGCCATTGGCTTGTAAATGTTTTTGTTTGCTTGCCAGACTTGTCCTGGGGTCTGTTCTTCGTACCTCGTTTAATACATCTGAGATGATTTAATCGTGATCTCTGGCTTATTTGGTGTCTGGGCCCGTATGTATAAAACTTATCAGAAATACTCTTAAGAATAGGATAAAGCTTTGACTTAAGTGTCAAAATATTCTTAGTAAAAAGTAGGACTTTTAAGAGTAGGAGACTTATAAAGAAGCTAAAAGCAACTTTCAGTAAAGTCTAAGACTGATTCGTAAGTGTTGACTGAGGTGACACTTAAGTGTTGTGAACTAAGGACTACAATGATGTCAAAACAAAATGGCTGACCTCAACCTCTGAATCTGCCAGTAGTGAGCCTGCTCATGTGAAGTCACAGCAGCACAACACCAATCATTTAATGTAATTACAATAAAATCATTTAAGACACTGAAATATTCTAATATTTAAATGTATTTTTTTAAATGCTTCACATTGTGCCAAATTATCACACATTATTACTGATGCTTTGTTTTCTATTGGTATGTCTCCTTGGTTACAGTTGGAGCAATAATGAACATGAACAATGGCTCCAACAACTCCAAGAAAGCCCACAATCCTCATAAAAGTGGCTTGTTTTTGCAAAATGGTTTGGCGATCAGTTGGAAAGTCAATAAACTTCCATATAGTAGTGGCCAAAGTGATGTCTGGCTTAGGAAATTTGACGTCTTCATCCTTAATTAAGAAAAAAAAAAAAAAGGCAAGATTTTGTAAGCATATCGCATAGTTGCTTTAGAGTCAGTTGTTTTATTTGTGATGATAATGCAATGAAACATGCCAAATTGTGTGTTCATAATTTTTGCCCATGCTGTTATACAAAGAAATTGTGAACGCATGCAAAAACAAGAGGACCAATGAAATGTAAATAACTTTTGTAGTCAGTGTGCCAATTTAGTGATTTGTCACTAGATTTAGTGACTTCCTCATCCCTTTAGAGACTTTGTTTCAAAAGCCTAGCAACAAAATAAATTTCTTGGACACACCTTATCTACTAGAGATGCGCGGTTGGCGGTTACAGCCGCGGACTCCGCGGATAAACCGCGGATCGGGCGGATGACGTGACGAAAAATAATATTTAAATTAAATTCGGGCGGGTGGCGGGCGGTTGTACCAATCAAATTAAAAAAATATATGTATACATTGTTAAATATTATCTGACTATACCTACATCCAAAAAAATCAAGCACACTTTGAAATAGTCAAATTTTCATCAGGCAGTAATATGACTAGTCGAGTATATGCAGATCGACTGCTTGTTATTATCAGAGATGGCAACGCCGGCGAAGGAGGTACGTGACAAACTCAAAAAAGGAGAATTAAAAACAAAGGAAATAGGTAATATTTGTGAATGTGTACGTGACATTGCAAGCGTAAAATAAATTCGCATGCGCAAATAAGTTTTGTAAAGGTGTAAATCAAGTTATAAGCTCAAGAAAACAGGACTTGCATCATTGTACTATGTTTTGTAAATGTAAAACATGTGTTGAAAAACTGCAACTTCATATTAATTTGAAATAAATATGATCTGTATTCTTCTGACCTACATTTTTTCCGCGCTTGCTTTTTTAGCATGCAAATTTATTTTACGCTTGCAATGTCACGTACACATTCACAAATATTACCCTGCACATGCAAATATTATTGACGTCATTTTACCTTCATATATTTTGCCAGAATTTCTTTGTCGCAACTGTGATGGCGTAGTATTTCATTATGCTTCAAGTTTGAGGGGATGATCCTAAGTCCATGGGTTATTGGGGCATAGACTTGTCATACAGGCAATTTAGCTTGGTCAGACTTTATGTTCGCTCAAAGAGGGATGGCATATTTATTTTTCTAATTAAAGTTTGTGGGGGTGACTGAGCCTATAAGGCTTAGCTACGATATGACGTTTCTTATTTTTTTCAACTGTTTGTCAAAACATGCGACTATAGCCTATGCCTACATTAAGATATTTATTTTAATATTTTTTTACTGCCTGTTGTTTCTTTTGGCATATAAAATAGGCATTGTCTGATAGAGATTTCAATAAAGGTTCATATGTGTCGCAGAATTGGTGTTGTTTCCGATTTCTACAAGCTCAATAACATCCACAGCAAAAAATAAAAAATAAATAAATAAAAAAATAGTCGAAAAACTGTGCCCATTAATTAGATGTGCAAGGCAAGCAGGTAAGTTTTGTGGGTTGCTATGGACAACTACAAATGTGAACATTATTATAGGCTATAATGTAAATGACTTATTTTATTCGAACTTTCTATCTATTTGCTAAAAAATAAAGTGAAATGGGCATTTAGTAGTAGGCTAAATAGCAGCATGTTGAAATTATGTGCCAAAATGCGTTTTCTATTAGGCTACAATAAAAAAAAATTGTACAGTACAGTGCGTTTAATTTAGGCTATTTATTTATTTTTGTCCCTGTGCGCTGATTGGAGACGGAGTTCACTGCTGATATTCTGAGAGCTTTATAGGGTGCTTCTCATTTCTTATTTGTGCATCCTCGTTTCCTTTCCTTGCTTCCTTTATTCGTGTCTTAGCTCCACCCCTCCAGGATGCGAGGGAAGGATGCAAGGAAAAGACGCTAGGACCGAGGAATCGAATCAAGTGAAAAGACACATCTTCGTATCCTTTAGCGTCACTTCAAAGCGTCGTCAATTAATGCTGGATTTGGCTTGCACGTTTGGATTAACTACATGTCTACATTAAAGTCATTCTCTATTCTCTAATAATCAATAAAGAAACATTCATTTAATAATAAAAATTAAAAATAAGAATAAGCCATTCAAATAAAGAGCCCAATCAGCAGATGGCGTGCGGGTGCGGTTTTAAAAATTGGTCAAAAACGTTGGTGCGGATGGATGGCGGACGGATGATGAGTTTTGTGATGCGGTTGCGGATGAAATAATAGCCCATCCGCGCATCTCTATTATCTACATTCCGAGACTCTCCCATGACGTCATACCATAAAGGCGAGTTCACTGATCTATATATAAATATTTTTATAGCCCAAAATATGTAATTACTACTTTAATTTCTGAAGTTAGAGCATTGACTTGTTGAGTGGAAGAGGTTATTAAATTTCTTACTTTGTCAGTAACAAAAAAAGAGACCTTTTGAAATTGACAATCAAGTTTGTATCGTTTTATCAACTCCATATTATCATATAAGTCCAATGTGTCATATTTTTGCTGGAAAGTGTTTGTCTTCTTCTCTTTGCTGCCATCTTGTTATTCCTAAATAGGTTAGGAGACCTCTTCAGCTCTCTTAAATAATTTAGGAGCTGAGACCTAGTCTTAACACTTAGGAACCTTTATGAATCACTCTTATTCTTAAGTCTAGGAATAAGAGTAAAATTACGTCATTCTTAGAGTTTTGACACAGTTAAGGTCATTGCACACTGAGTACGTTTTTTCATATTCGTAATCCTAAAAATTTGTCACGCCACAGACACCTTGCACACTGAGTCCGATGCGTATTAATTTATCCGTTGCAAAAAAATTCGCAAAACAGTAGCCTACTAAATGGAGTCTTCAAGTATTGATGCTGATTTTGTTGTCCTCTCGAAAAAGAAAGGAAATATTGGGTCTATCCAATCCTGAGATGTAGAGAGGACGGAGAGTTCCCTCTCCTTATTAAGGAGCAGCAGGATCATCATGGGTGATTCAAAGTTTACTTCAGGATGTTAGTGGCTCAGTTTGATGCTAGCGATACTAGAGCCACATATTAAAAAGAAGACCACCAGTTTCTGTGAGCTCAGTGTGCAAAGGTCTATATACAGTGCTTTGTGCTGCGAGGCGAAGTGGGTAAATTTGACAATCGCCATTCTGGATTTTGGCGTTCGCTTGTACGGTGGCTCAGATCTGTCAAAACGCCTCTCAAAATGCTTGATATGGTTGCGAAAAACTAAAAAAAAAAAACTTTTTAATAACGGACGAAAATTTCGGAGGCAGTGTGTAAACGTGATTGACATAACGTGAGGTCGTATTTATTTTTTAACGTGCGAAAATTTCAAACTCTGTGTGCAATGGCCTTTAGGACTAAAATTTTATACATACGGCCCCTGTATTAAGTTGTATAAGAATACTGCGTGTTCTTGTGTTCCCTGAAAATGGCAGATGTATTGATACTTGAAACCACAATCAGCAATGTAGTGATTAGCTGGCGGCAAAACAGCAACGTAAGACATCATATAATTCAAAAAGACACCTGACAAAAAACCTGACAAATTTCTGGACCTTTATAGGGAAACGGCCAAGTGAACAAAACTACATAAATGTTATAATAGATAAATGAAATGTGCACTC
This sequence comes from Barbus barbus, assembly GCF_936440315.1. Lineage (NCBI taxonomy): Eukaryota > Metazoa > Chordata > Actinopteri > Cypriniformes > Cyprinidae > Barbus > Barbus barbus. The sequence goes on along the minus strand of NC_136763.1, from coordinate 24,559,469 downwards.
TTTTTTTATTTTTATTATAATTTTAACATGATACCCAATTATTTATATTCACAATTTCTTGTAGGCCTGTTTGTACAGGCTTTAAATTATTTCAATGTTGTAATTAGCAATTCATTTAATTTAATCTCTGAAGCAGATTTGTTACGCTACAGCATTTAAATTTCTTGAGTGTCAAGATATCTGCATCTCCTGCACTCCATCAAGCCTCTCCCATAATAGCTGTCATCACTCAAATGAATGCATGGCTCAGATATGCGTGTAAGACTCCAAAACAATTATAAAGTAATTATTTTATCACAAATAAATTATTTAAATGAGTAAAACTGGCTGTCTATAGCATTCATTTTTAAATTATTGTCCCTGGATCAGTAGGGTACTCTTGTAATAAAGTAGCGGTGGCTGGGACAGATTTTAAGTATAAATTATATAAATGGGTTACTCATTTCTGTTGGAATTGATCAGGGCTTGTTTCTGCTGATTGAACATCGTGAAATTGCATTTGTTAGTTCTTGGAATGTCGGAGGAGTGACATACTATAATCTGATGGTGGTCAATATTGGTCTGCATCTTTTGTTGCAGTGTGAGATTTGCTTTTACACAGTTTTAACAGTCACTGATTAACACGGGACAGATTTGGTACTGGCCATGTATAATTGGTTGGGTTCCCCCAACCAATGGGGTTAACTTAATGGTTGATGATAAGAGGCTTAGTGAACCAAATTTTTAATTGGTTGATAGCAAAAAAATAAATAAATAAATAAACCTCAAGGCTAAGTAGAGAAGTCATGCAGTCTCTGATGAACATTGTTAACATGGCTGCCATATATTTGTGATGCAAGCTAGGAAAACCCAACACATGGTGAAATTTGATCTTTTTTTTAGGTTTTGATATCATATGAAAGCTGAATGAAGCATATGAAGCCCTTTCCAAAACTGTTTTTATTTTGTCCATAGCTTGACCGTAACGAAAGTTATAGATATCTGAAGTTGGCTGAAAGCTATGATTTTCAGGAATGGAATTTTGAGAAAAACGGGTTTAAAGTGAGACGGGTTTCACTTTCACTTCACGGGTTTAACGAGAGCTGTCTGTAAGGAACGCTATACTGCATCATTACACAAACAGACTAACGTTACCCTGAAGAGGACTGTTTTCCATTGTTTATCATGGGTATAGTCTCTGAATTTTTGATCACCCCTTGTTTGTTTAGCACGAATAGTGTACCTCAAAAAAGCGAGCGCAGCACAACTGTTTGAGCACCTGTGCATATACAGACTGTCATCGGACTCCTCTTTAGTAACTTTATCATCCGATCCTTCATCTATGGATGTGAAATAGTCCATTATAACATTGCTTTAGGGCTCTGACAACGCCAAGATTGAACAGACTGAGACGAGCAAGATCGTTTAATTGAGCAGCTACTTCAGACTGCGTTGTTTTCTTGCGCTCCGTTATCTCACAATATAAAAATGTATAAATAAATAAACTTTGCATGCCGTAGTTTACACAGGACTGGCGGGAAATGTGCATTGATACACCTTTATTATACATGTTATGTGGTTTATTTTGATGTTTTTGTGGTGTAAAGAGAAAGCACCTCCGCAGCGCTTTCATAAGAGAAAGACGGTCTTTTCTGCTTGCTCCAATAAATCGCTATTTTTCTGCACTAAACAAGTGAATTTTGACAAGATATTATAGAATAATAATTTAATGAAAACCTAATTTTGACCAAAAAATTACATTCAACCTATTTTTCGAATTTCCTGAAAACATCCCATCCTACGGGTTTTCCCAGATTGCATCACATTTATTCATTCTTTTTTTTTTTGGTTAACTTGACAACTGTTTTAGGTGAATATTATGACACAAGTTTAGTATAAAACTTTGCTTACAAAAGAAATAATAGGTTAGCAATTGAATGTTACATCGGAAACATTTGGAGTCCTGCCAAATGAGAGAGGTGCATGAGCCCATAAATTTAAGCCATATGTCAGCTTTATTTTCTGTTTTGCGAAGTGTTAGGCTACTCATGTCCCACAGTCCACTGTACGTTCTACAGGGTTCTTCAACTTTTGCTGTCTTTTGGTGAGCATGTGATCCAGTTACAGATTAGTATTGGAATAGTAAAATGACTGAGATTAAAGCGAAGAATGTCAAGAATGATGGTATTAAAAGTCCCTAAAGAATCAAAGTGCTGGAGAATAAAGTGCAGTCCTATGCTCAGTACATCATCCACAGACCTATCTGGTCTATAACATAGGTGGGTAAAGAAGCCAAAAACTGTACTCGGGTAAAAGAAAAAGCATGAATAGTTTATGAATAGCTTTTTACAGATTGGATGATCAAGAATTCACATTGGTTATATCAGTAGCATGAGAAACAAAACGGTTGTTCAAACTGGGAATAAATTATACAGAGAAACACCGAAGCACTCCATGACTTCAGCCTAAAACTGTTATGCATTTTCACAAAAAATCTTGATTATAATTACTGAAGCTGTCTACACTGCACAGTTAATCTCTTTTCTGCAGTTTGTTGTTTATGCTGATGAGAGAATTAGCGAATCCATCAGAATTCAGTCAATGCCCGCACACTGAACAACTCTGGAGTTCTCAGCGGTTCCAAATCAAAATGCCTCTGTTTGGATATTGCATTCATAAGCCCAACAGAAACGTGTGTATGTGAGATTGGTTATAATGCTCAACACTGTTGACCGTGCTCAAAAACAATGCGATCAACACTTTTCATTCACTTTACACATTTCATGTGACAGTCGATCTAGCTTGCCACTGCAAAGTATTACTTAAATTAAATCGAGTGTATAGCCTTCCTGTGGAATAGTTCACAGACAGCACACACGGTGTTAGGTCAATATGGCCTAAGAAAAAAATCCCAGATTTTTTCACACAAAAATCCAATTTACAATTTAAACCGATTTTTTCTCCCTACTTAAAATCGATCTGCAGATTCAAAAAAATACAAGTTTAACATCTTGCTATTCAGTAGATAGGAGGTAATTCTAATAATGTGCAAACAAAACATTCAACAGCATTAAATCAGTGACTGTAGAGTTTTTTGGCGGGACGATGAATGATTTGCAGATCCTGCGCACCACTGACAAGCATCTGATCTTGTATAATATGTAGTAGTATGTACTGCCGCTCCATAGTATAAACAGAGTGCGTGCGATCGCAAATCTCAAAAGTGAAATTAAAAAGCGATCGTGCAGTCAAAAGCCGATTCAATGCCAGGCATAATAGCGGCTCCCTGATGCCCGCAATTTTATATAAAGTATGATTACTCAATGATAAAACTGCGATAGACAGTATTGAAATGTATATTTTCCTCCCATCTCGTATTTATTCCCTTTAAAGGTCCCATGAAATCAAAATTTAAGTTTTTTGAGTGTTAGTATCAATATGTTAGTCTTAAGGTTATATATAAGCCAGTGTGCTCCAAAATGGTGACAAAATTCGCATTTAGAAGAGATAAACATTCAAAGTTTGCAAATTCATCACTTCCGCCAAAACGGCTCAACGATTTTTTTTTTTGACACCACATCGTACTTCATCTTCTTATCAAACTTTCTGTCCAATCAAATGCTCTCTCCCCCTACATTGTGAATAGACGCTTAAGCCGCTGCTGAGATCTGTCACTTGTTCACAGTATTTCCTGTATGGCACGCCCCTCACTGCAGAACAAAGATCCAGGGAGCGGGGTTGGATCCACATCTAGGGGGTGGAGATGGTAGGTTTAGGGGTGGAGAAGGGTAGGTTTAGGGGTCGGAATGGGTGGGTTTAGGGATCAGGGGGTGGAGACGGGTAGCTTTAGGTAAATGTAAGGTGGGAGGAGTTGGATCTAGATCCAACCACGTCCCCTGGATCTTGTGTTCTGCAGTGAGGACCATCTTGGAACGTAGGCGATAGGAAACGATTCAGACAATGTAAATATGCTTTCGATTGGGGCAAATGAGGTCCGGTTTCGTGTTGTCACACCAACCACGACAGTCTAATCCGGACTTTGGCTCCGGTTCAGAGACGCGATCGCACGCAGCGGATCAAATGCGCCAGTCGGCATATATTAAACACTTTTAAAACTACACAGCCTCAGCATGATTATGATCACTATTTTGTTTTACTAAGAGTTTCATATTGAATCTAGGGGGTAGAGCTGCCACTAATGACTATTTTTATTTCGATTAATCTACCGACTAATTTATCGATTTAATCTAAACGATTAATTTCCCACAAAAAATCAACAATTTTACTTAAGAATATTTTATTAAACCAAATTAAATCTAAATTTCTATGAAATTCTTTTTTAAATAAAAAGTAAAGTGCAACATAGAGTGCAAGAATCAAGTGTCCATCTCATAGTCCAAATCACTGAAATCAAAGTTCAGTATTATAGTGTAAGAATGACAACATATCCACGTGTTCTAGTCTACTAATAATACAATTATAATCAAAAACACTTTTTAAAGGAGTATTTACCAGAATTTATTTAGGTGAAAAAATGTAAATGTGCAGTACAGGTGCATCTCAGAAAATTTGAATATAGTGAAAAAGATTTTTTTTTTTTTATTGTAACTTATTTAAAAAACAAACGTTCATCTATTCTAGATTCATTACATGTAAAGTAAACCATTTCAAAAGTTTTTTGTTTTAATTTTGATGATTAAAGCTTACAGCTCATGAAAGTCAAAAATCCAGTATCTCAAAATATTATAATTTTTCCTAAGATCAATCAAAAAAAGGATTTTCTAAACAGAAAAGTTCAAGTTCTTTAAAGTATGTTCATTTATGCACTTAATACTTGGTCTGGGCTTCTTTAGCTCAAATTCCAGCATCAGTGAGGGTGTGGCATGGAAGCGATCAGCCTGTGGCACTGCTGAGGCACTATTGAGCCTTCAGCTCGTCTGGATTGTTGGATCCATTGTTTCTCATCTTTCTCTTGAAAATATCTCATGGATTCCATATGGGTTTCAGGTCAGGCATGTTGGCTGGCCAATCAAGCACAGTGATATCATGGTCAGCAAACCACTTGGAAGTGGTTTTGGCACTGTGGGCAGGTGCAAAAGTCCTGCTGGAAAAGGAAATCAGCATCTCCATAAAGCTTGTCAACAGATGGAAGCATAAAGTGCTCAAAAATCTCCTGGTAGACTTTGGACTTGATAAAACACAATGGACCAACACCAGCAGACGTCACGGCACCCAAATCATTACTGCCTTCGGAAACTTCACACTGGACTTCAAGCAGCTTGGATTCTATGCCTTTCCAGTCTTCCTCCAGACTCCAGACCTTGATTTCCAAATGAAATGCAAAATTTACTTTTATCTGAAAAGAGAACTTTGGACCACTGAGCAACAGTCCAGTTATTTTTCTCTTTAGCCCAGGTAAGATGCTTCTGATGTTGTTTCTGTTTCAGAAGTGGCTTGGTAGCCCTTTTCCTGAAGATGTCAGAGCGTGATGACTTTTGATGCACCGACTCCAGCTTCAGTCCAGTCCTTGTGAAGCTCTCCCAAGTGTCTGAATCGGCTTTGGTTGATAGTATTCTCAAGCTTGCGGTCATCCCTGTTGCTTGTGCACATTTTCCTACCCAATTTCTTCATTCCGGTCAACTTTACATTTAATATGCTTTGATACAGCACTCTGTGAACAGCCACCCCTTTCAGTAATGACCTTCTGTCACTTACCCTCTTTGTGGAGGGTGTCAATGATTGTCTTCTGGACCATTGCCAAGTCAGCAGTCTTCCCCGTTATTGTGGTTTCAAAGAACAAGAGATACACTGAATTTATACTGTAGGGATGGTCATTTAATGAAGCTCAAATATAAATATTCTAATATTTTGAGATACTGGATTTTTTATTTTCATGAGCTGTAAGCTCTAATCATCTAAATTAAAACCAAAAAAACTTTTGAAATGTTTTACTTTACCATGTAATGAATCTAGAATATATGAAAGTTTCACTTTTTTTAAATGTTATAATAAAAAAATGAAATTTTTCACAATATTCAAATTTTTTGAGATGCACCTGTATTTCTGAAAAAATATATATATATATATATATATATATATTTATTTATTTATTTTTATATAAAATCAATTAATTGGAGATGTTTTTGATTATTAAAATGTAATGGAACCATTAAAATGGAATCCAGAAAATAATGGAAAACAGAATTTGGTTCAGATAAAACTGTAAAACTCAATTAATTAGACAGGCTTTTTGATTAATAAAATTTAATTTAACCATTAAAACGGAGTATAGAAAAATGAAAATATAAAAAACTGAATTTGAAAATAAAACTGATTTCATAGGGCCCTATAATTATAATGCATTTGTTTGTGGTAATAAAAAAGTGAACAATAGCTTTTAAAATGACTTAAACTACATATATAATAGCAATGATGCAATAATAATTAGTTAAAATAAAGTATCAAAAGCAAGAAATCATATAGTTTTATTGAACAAAACTGTTCAAATACATAATGTATTATAAACAATAAAGCTAATGTACATTACGCATAACAACAAAGGCCTGCAGGGGCGCCAACGGCCCGACGATAGTTTTTACACATTACTGCACAATCTAATCCTTGTTTAAATATTGACCAATCACCATTTAATTCAAATGTCCACTTAATCATTAATATTTGGCCATTTTCTTAGGACAGAAATGCTATAGCCACTGTAATTAAATGAATATGTGGACATCAAAACGTCTAAAATCAGAGTGAGGGTTTGAGCTTTTCTTTTAAAAATCGCGATGTGTTCTCCTGTGTTTGTTTAGATTTATAAATTATTTACCTTACAAATCTGATGAAATGGCACACCTTGCGTTCCCAGATGAACGTTATAATAAACCCAAACTCACAACAACATGCAGAGATGGAGTTTGAGACGCTCCACACACATGTAAATGATAACAGTTTCTGCGGAACTACTGTGAACTGAGCCGCTGTGAGACGCACAAGCTTAATCTACACGCATGTAAATAATTAAAGCGCGTATACTGTGTTCGCATATAATTATTTAATTAAATCATAGCGTTTGTGAATTCACAATTATGCTTAATTATGATTTTTAAATGGGTTTAACATATCATGCAGCCTTGGAAAACAGTCTAATAATGTGCTTTATGGATTCTCATCAGTGATATGCGCCACTTTCGGTATTTTGCCGGTTAATCGACGCAAGCAAAATTAAGTCTGATTTTTAAAAATCGACTAGTCGACTAAAATCGACGAATCGTGACAGCCCTCCTAGGGGGGTAGTCTATTAGACTATGGCTGTCAAATGCGGCTTTACCGAGCTCAATACAGCTCTGGCCCGAGCAGATATAAACAAAACGCTATTGGCTATTTTAAAAAGGGGGTGGGGCTTTTCGATATGTCCTGCCCTGTCTTCTTGTTTCAGTTGAAATTATGTCACCACATAGAATAACACTGCGTGTTTCAAAGCACTTGGACCTTTAAGGAGTTCCGCAGTACACATCATTTTCTTTCCATACACGATATTGGGATGCGGCGGATTGCGGGGGGAGGATCGCGATGCCGGCTTAACATTGTGATGTCTATCAGCCATCGGCGATGGACGGTAGCATCGTCTGTCGGCCCAACCCTATATGGCAAACGCGTAGGGGGAGGGCTGAGCCCATTCAGAACTACGGGAGCCCAGAGGGGAGCGTCAGCGGATGTTAAAGAGAAAACCGATTTTCATTCAAACAAGTTGATGTAAACTACACATTCGAGTTAATCGATAAAATCGATTGTACCTACACAGTGTTCAACTAATAAAGATCCTCATCACAGACCAACAGTAGAATTTGCAGATTTAGCTTCAATTGCCTGTAGGTCTTTGTTCTCCGTGTTCTTAAATTGTGCATTTCTTAACATGAATTGTATAAAAATTAAGTAACGAGAGGAACATTGTCCAGTGTAGTGAAGTAAAAGTACAGTTTTTTCTTTAGAAATGTACTCAAATAAAAGTGCCCATATTTAAATCTACTCTTAAAAGTACAAATGTTCCAAAATTTCCAAAAAAGTAAATGTACTTCGTTACTACCCACCTCTGGTCTATAGGCAAACTGGAAGGGAACCAGCAGCCAGCCTGTAATGACTTTCAGGTATGGTAAACCATCCTCCTAAAGAATTTTTGTAACTAACGAGGCAACTTGTCTGTAAATGTTTAGCCCTGAGATGCAAACTTTTTTGGGAACCGGGATTGTAGTGAATTGCTTAAAGCATGACGGGACCTTGCTCAGTTCCAGTGATCTAGTAAGTATGTAGTAAAGATGGGAGCTTGTCTGCACAGCATTTCGGGCAAGAGGGGGACACCTGGTAAAGACCAGGGGCCTTACCAGGCCCTTAACGTCTTTATTGCAGAAAGAAGAATTAAATGGAGGCAGAGGGAAAAATGTTATAGGCTAGCTGATAGCCTTCTAAAACCTGCAGTAGAATATATTTGGTGTGATCCGAGTTGGGAGGTGGCGTTTTGTAATTGGTCAGACTTTGTAGGTCTATCTACGCCGACCCAGGGTCATTGGCTATAAATGTGTTTTCAGCTTCTCAAGAGTAGAGCCTTTTGGGAGTCCTGATTGCCATTAGTGTGTTTTTGGTTTTGTTGTACAGTGTCCTTGTTCCCTGTAAACTGCCTTGTTATCCTTCAATTTTTAATATTTCCTGCAAATGGTGGTGGGAATGCATACATCATCAAAAAAACTTGTATATGCTGACCTGCCAACACTGACATCTCTAAACTATGCAAAAAGCTAGCGAATCCTTTGTTTTCATTTGCCCTTACTACTAGGGCTAAACGATTTTGGAAAATAATCTAATTGCGAATTTTTTTACCAATATTGCGATTGTGATTTAATATGCAATTATTTTTTTAAAGCTTTTTATATTCTTTATTGTCAACAAAGACAAGTAATAAATCATTGTATAGTTTGCAGTTTTGAGCACGTTACTTTAAAAAAGTAATTAGTTATATTACTAGTTACTTCTCACAAACAGTAACTGAGTTACATCATTATAAAATAAACTAATTACCAGGGAAAGTAACTGTAACAATTTTATAAGCTCAAAAGGGAATTGACACGCATTATAGCATTGATAAACTTTCTACTGCTCGTAGTAAGGTGCATTCAAGCTATAGTCTATCTGATTTGATCAGAAACTGCATGTGTAAGACGTTAATAAAATTATGAGACAAACACACAAGTTTGATACTGAGTCTGCTTGCAAATAGTGTTTAAACGATTGCCACCGTTCTCCACCATTTATGTAACAATTTTATAAACTCAAAAGGGAATTGTATATAAATAATTATGATTAATTATGATTAATTTACAATTATTTATATCGGCTGAGAGTAATAACTGTCGCAGAATTAAATTGCCATCAACTGATCTGTCCGTCCAGCGAACATTCAGTGTAAGTTCGTATCAACTCTAAGAAAAGGTATTTCCTTGGCCACAGAAAATACTTTCCTATTAATGCATTAGAGCATTGTAGCAAGGGTCAAAATCGTAAAGGGACATTAATTTGCAAGGCAGAACCAGAAACTCATGTAATTTGTGCACACAACTTTCATTAACTAAACACTAACGCAAACTAGTCTAACAAGCAAGCAAACAAACAAACATGCATGCGTACAATCACTCATACATTGGGAAAGGCTAAATGATAGTTGATGGATGTAGCCATCAGGAAAACCAGAGAATGCAGTTATGGAGAAAGTCATTTAACCACCTGAGTAAAACCATCAGTGCCATTCATAATGGGGTCTATAACTTATACTAAACCTCTGTTTCGTTTAGTTAAATGTTATACTTGCACTGCCTTTGGTCGGGTCGAGTGTCCGGAATGCAGTCTCAGATGAAAGTCTTAATGGTTTCAAAGTTTTGGACTCCCGATCACGTTCTTCCGGGTTGAAGAGTGATGAATTCCAAAAATGTTCTCAGGTAGTAATGTTCTTCCAAGTTTTGAATGGAAAAGAGCTAAGAAAGAGATCATTCTGAGGTCCAAGGAGCTTGGTTGAATGGAAAGGCCGAAAGAAAGGCCTGGCACAAAAACTTAAGAGGGTCAGAAAATGTTCTAGCTCACATCCTCTAAGGATCTAACAAAACCGCAGACTGCTTGGGCATCTCTGAAGTGGGAGCTTTATCTGCTATAGAGGTCACACCTCTGGGGAGTCAAATACCCAATAGAGTCCTGGATTTTTGGAGGGAAAGTTTTATGACCCTTTGTCTCTGAACATAGTAATTTGCATAGGTAATTCAGCTGGGTTAATGCACAAACTTCTAAAGATTCTTAGGACACTAATATGTTGCATAGGTATCAACATGTAATATTCACTCTCAATTAGATCATCCGAAGACGAACCGATAGAGACTAAACATGATGCAGCTAAAGTGATATTAATTAGTGATCTATCATAAGCATGCAGAAAACAGTGTATAACACACAAAAACATATACAAGAACAGTAATGATATACACAATGACCTAAAGATATGTGTGTTCATTCAAAGAAAGGGTTTTCTATTATTTAAGCAGAGAAGAGTCCATTTTTATGGTGTAATGTGTCTTCCCTAAGAGGAAGTGTTGCTCTACCCGCATTCCATTGAGCAATAAAACAGGTCTTATCAGATGGGTTGCCATGGAACCAGAGGCCTGGAGTCATTGACAGACACATCAGCACCAGTATGTGTATTGGGTGGGGGGTCTGTGACCATTTGTTAATCTAATAACTAATTGATTTGTTAAATCAAAATCAAAATTGTGTGTCTGATTGGTCAAAATGCTACATAAATCCCCCCTTTCGAACGTTGTTGTCCATCCAATAGACAACAGCGAGCGATGTTAAAGATGCAGAACAATCAAACGCACCTGCCACCCACGGCTGGGAGACAGTGGTGGCTCTCTGGCTGTTGGTTGTCTCCAGGAGTGGTTGTGGTGCCGTGGCGTATGCTGTCAGGTGGCGTATGCTGTGGGGATACAGGCTGTAGCAATGTGCGGGTCCTCGAGCTTGTGCAGCAGGTGTCGAGGCAGTGTCACCTGTCGTTCTAAAGTGAGTTGGTCCGGGTCAGATGGTTGTTGATGTTAGCCAGTGGGCTATCTGTGGTACCCGTGGTGTGGAACAACCAGGTTAGACTCTCACTGGTGACAGTGCAGGTGGTTCCAGGGGTCACAAGGAATTTTAATGGAGATTTTGTAATGTGGAAAGTGTTTCAGACTGACCTAATGGTGATGGCAGGAGGGCAGCAGGTGGTTGTTAGACCTCTGTTCTGCTGGAACATCACCAGAAGTCTGATGTTTGTGTGTCGCTTTGCTCTTGTGGCGGCACCAACTTGAGCTTGCTTGAGTTGTTTTGGTAGAGGTTTCGCTCTTGAGCATGTGAGTCCATTGCTCCATCCAACGTTGTCTGGCTGCTTCTGGGGTGTCAACTGGTTTTTAAGGGATGCTCCTCCCTTGGAGGGGTCTGATGATGCGTTGCATCAGGCAAAGAGTTAGAGGTTTGTCCTTTGCAGTATTCCTCAGTTGAGTTTTGTTTAAGGAGCTCTTCTGCTAGTTTCAGCATCTCCTGAAACTCAGAATTAGGCGTGTCCAGCTGTCCTTGTGCAACATCCGTTTGGCACCTGTGTGAAGGGTGTGAAGGAGGATGTTGTGGGAGACTGTCGCTGGACATGCCGTGGTTTTCACAGAATGTGGGTGGCCTTTTCCATGGTTTCTGCCAGTGGTGGCGATGCTGATGAGTGGCTCCGCTTTTCTTGGCTCTAATTCCTTTTCAGGTGGTCTTCCAGAGCATTTATTTTAAAGTCTTTGTTTTAAGGTCAATTTGGCTTTCTCTAGTAGCTGTTCTGCAGACTGTAGAATTCTTCTCATGTCTTTCTGGGAAGCCTTTAGTTCTTCTCGTTCACGTTAAGCAACTGCAAGGGCTTCTTGGAGCTATCCAGATTTTTTCTTTGTTTCCTGCTCCACTCCGTCTGGTACCTTGACTTTATCCTGGGTTTTCACTTGGAGCTTGTCTGTGCAGCATGAGATGTGCAATAGCTCTCTCAGGAACTCAGTGGCCTGGTGCCTGAAATCATCTTGGACTTTCACTGCCAGCCTGTCTATGCGGCTTTGGGCCTGTGTCAGCTCCTTCTGACGATGGGTGCTGTGCTCGTCATTTAGTGTCAGCTGGGCTGTGAAGGCATAGGGTCTTGTTTAGCTCCCCGTTGTGGTGATTCTGGCTTGAGTCGTGTGTCAGGAGTCTCTTCCGAATCATGACTATTACTCAGAATATTAAAAGTTCAGTGGTCTTATGGGTGAGAACTATCTGTAATGCCGCTTAGCCAGGTGTTCACATCTCCTCCTTGGGTAGCGGGGTTTGCAGTCTGTGACATGCTGGCAGACCGGAAAGTGAGGACTGACACAGATCTGTATGGTGTTATAGGCCCATATGTGATGAAACAGCTAAGTGTCATTTCAGTGATTGCAAACCCAGAGTGAAGTGTGTTGTAGTGGGGCTTTGTGGTTCAGGTTTGCTGTTCGGAATTGACAGCAACCTGACATGCTCTAACATATTCCGCCACATCTTGCTGTATGCCAGCTCCGTATGTTACTTGTTTTAGTGTCTTATAAGTGTCTCTGGTACTGTGGTGTCCAGCACATGGTGTGTTGTGGGCATACATTTACCTGACCCCCCTTAGTCACTGTGGCACCACAAGCTTTGGCGCAGTGTGGTCATCAGGGACATATTATAGAATGTTGTTCATTACACACAGCATGTGTTTGCTGTCATGCAGCAGTTTGAGGGCTGGAGCAGCAGCCAGTTGAGCCGATGTGATAGGGTGGTTGGAGGGGTCAGGGAGGTGGCCAAGAATAAGTGTCCTTGATTAGTCAGAGGTTTGTTTAGGCAATGCCATCCATGGATAGTCATTAGGTTAGCGCCAGGGCTGCGAGGTGGGTACCCTGGAAGTAAAAGTTGGTCTCCTGTTGGTTACGGCTGCCATGTCATGGGTGGGTGGGTGGGTCTTAGTTGAGACCATAGCTCTCCACGCAATGCACTTGTGATGTTGTTGCATGTCTGAGACAGGTGTTGGTGCTTGACTGGCTTGTCCTAGCCAAGGAGGTGGCGTGTGGGGCTGAGCTTGGCATCATTTGAGTCTGTGTAAATGAGGAGTTCTCTGATGCAGTTCTTGTGAGCCGATACGATTTAAAGGGTGATCAGGATGGCTGTCACTTGTACTGTGATGACTGGGAGTCCAGTTTGAGGTGTTGCTGTGGGAGAGGTTTGCTGTTAACCCACAAAACACCTGCTCTGGGCACACTGTGCCTCACTATTGCATCCTTAAAATGCCATTGACCGTGTGGCTTTGGGTGTGGTGGTCCTCTGTATGGATGCTTTGGCTGTTGAGGGTCATTACAGGTTGGTGGCACATCTCTGTGATCACTTTCCATGTTCCACTGTAACTGGAGACTCGCTGGATGGTTCGTGAAATGCAGAGCAGGGCTCTTTTGTCATCTGAGTAGTTAGTGCTCCGGTGGGAGCATTGTTCTGCTGAAGTGGGCAACCTACCCTTTAGTTCTGGCCATGTTGTTGGTGTAGACCAGGACTAAGGCAGTAATTGGTGAATCCAGCTGTCAGATGAAACTCCTCGAGATGAGTGTAAATCAGGCATGGTGTAGAGTGCAGATGCCATTTGAGTTTGATGATGCAATGTGGTCTTGAATGAGTCCACATACTTGACATTAGCTCTGCATCGTTCCCTCTTGTGAAGAGCAGCTTTGGCACTTGGCCGTTGTCGGCAGGTGCAGGATGTCTCTTAGAAAAGGGGGTGTGGCTCAGAGTGGGGCCAGGTTCCTTCACTTCCTTTGAAGGTGTGTGGATGAGGGTTTGGTTGACGCTGTCTGAGTGTCACACTGTCTGAGTGTCACATTGTCGCTGTCCGTTCCCCTTTTGTGTATGCTGGTACTGCAGTCTCATATTTTTACCAGAGTAAACGTCTGGCGTGGTCTGGCCGGAGGTTCTTGCACTTTACAGGCCTTCCCCCAGGGGGCTGCAAGGTTTGCGAAGGCCGGTCTGGTGTGTGCTCGGTGAGTGCCTTGAAGCATGTGAGAGTTCAGGTCATGTCCTCATGGCTGGCTGTGAGATTTTCCCGTGACCTCGGTGACCTGACAGTCTGTCTGGGTGACCTGTCTGGCTGGAGTGGCAGGAATTCTCGCACTTCAGCCTGGGGTTTCGGCTGTCTCAATTTCAGCAAAGTGTCAGTGTGACCCAGCGGCTCTTTATCACTGAGAAGGTGGTATGCATGTATTGCTGCATGTTCAGTGCATACCTTTGGGCCTTAAGTGTTCAGTTCTGTTTCTGAGCATCAGCTTGGGGTCTGCCAAAAAGTTGAAAGTGACATAAAAGTTGGATTTACTCCAGTGTCACCAGATCTCTAAGTCTCGCCTTGTCTTCCAACATGCTGTTTCCTCAGGATCTCTGTTGCTGGCCCATGTGCTCTCTGGAGTCAGTTCTGGGTACTGTGCAGAGATAGGCAGGATTTTAACAGTCTCTATGGAGGCAGCGCTGTGTTCTCTGTAGGCCATATGGGCTGAGTTCCGCAGATGTCAGCTGGTAATTGTGCAGGGGAAGGCCGTGGCACTTGGGTGGTGACTCACAATGCGATGCGGATTTCGGGAGGAGGGAAGGTTCTGGAGTTGAAGCCTTCCTCCCTTGTGGCCTGTTCTGTCGTATGTGACAGTCGTATTGTCTCTGGCCAGCTTGTTGGGGTCTGTAGGCCACTTGGTGTGTGTGTCTGCAGTGATCCTCTGGAAGGGTCCCTGCCCCCCCTGTGATTGCTGGCTGGGGAAGTGTGAACAGTGGGCTCTCGCCCCCCCTTCGCAGGTTTGGACTCTTGGCTGGGGGCCCGGCCCGGCTTGTCAGGGGAAATTCTGTGTTGTGTTTTCCCTTTCTGTTGAAGGGCCTTGCATTGTGGCAATGCTGGGTGCCTTCTGGTGCCTGTTTTGGGTTCTGGGTTGTGCAGTTCAGAATCAGTGGGGTCTTACAAACACCTTAGGTAGAGGCCTTGTGCTTGTTAAAGGCCTTTTGTGTCAGGTCACGCAGTCGTTGAATAGGCATTGTGGGGCAGGCCATAATGCCTATATGGTGACTTACAATGGGGTGGAGGTTTCGGAGGAAAAGGCTCTTAAAGCTAGTGTCTTCCTCCATCCCAGGTTCACTGCGAGCTCCAAAGTAAGCTCGTCGGAGTCTGAGGTAGTAAGCATGGGGAGTTTCATGACAGCCCTGTTCAATGGCTAGGGCAGTGATCAGTCCGTGTTCAGACTCTGGCTCTGAGAATTCCTTTATGATAGCTTGTTTAAGCTGCTGGTAGTCCGATTGGATATGTCCTGGCTGTCGAGCCAGGAAGCGTCGCACTTCTGGGCTACAGGTGATCCAGAGTAGATAGAGTCTATCTTAGTGTTTCACACTGGTCCACGACTGCAGATAAAAGTCAGTCTCTCTTAAGTAAGCTTGGACATCATATTCTTCTGCAAGTTCTGGTTTGAATGCAGGGATGTTTCTGGCCATTCGGTTGAGGTCTTTGAGTGTCACTCCATGTGCCATTTCAGCGCTCGTCTGAATAAACCCCTTTCTTTCTGCAGCTGGAGAGGTTTTCAGGAGGCTGACTTGTGAAATGTCAAACAGATGGCTTTGGCCCCCCCCCTTCATATCTGTGTACAGGAGTGAGGGGATTTGCACTGCTGGCTGTGTGACGCGAAGCAGGGTGCCTTTCACTTGAGTCCATGCACAGGACTGTTTCAGTTCTCTCTGAACCATGTCAAGCTCCTCGTTAATGTTGCAGAATTGCTGAGTCAAAGTTTGGACTTCAGCTCTGGCTGCATGCAGATGGCGTTCTAAGGCCTTAGTTCTGGTGTCTCTCTCGTTAAGTTCCACACACGCTGTTTTTAACAGTGTCTTTGTGTGAAACAATTCTCTTTCCAGGTCCTGTCTGGTGGCTTTTTCACGCTGCGCTTGCTGTGCAGCAGCTGTTAGAGCCTCCTGAAGACTGATGATTTCCTTCTGTTGCGCCATTCTGTAAGGTTCTTTGCATCCGTTCTGTGCCATTTCTCGCTGAGCGGGTCTCAGTTCCCTGTAGAACTCTGTGGCTTGCAGGTTCAGTTCATTTACCTCCTGTCTCAGGCCCTTGAAGGTGCGGGGGCAAGGAGATGCTGATGCTAGTCAGCTCCTGGTGGTTCAGACTGGGTGTCAGGTGTCCACTTGTGTCGCAGTCTCGCTGTTCCTTTCTCTGCCATTGCAGGTCAATGGCTGCTTTGGGCTGGAGGAGTGCTCTGCCGGGTTTCAGGTGGTCCTGGTGAGCTGGCAGGGCTGGATGTCTGTGGAATGTCTGAGACACACTGGCACACTTGGGGGAACACCAGAGAGTGAGAGGCAGAAGGCAAGTGCAAGTACGTACAGAGGCGTTAGGCTATCTGTATGATGAGTGGCACTATAAGCCGTGTAAGGTGTGAATAGCTGGTGAGGGGCAGCTAGTGAGGTAGGGTGCTAAGAGCACAAGTAGAGGTTTTGAGTAACTTTGTTGACGGGGCTGTAAGCAGGGGTCAGCTGATGACTATACGTGTGGTCAAACTATTACTCAAGGCACTGATGGTTCACAGGTTTGGTCACTATGAAGGTATCAAATAAACAAAACTGAAATAAAATCAGGAAGTTAAATCAAAAAGGAAAAGGAAGAAAGAGGATTTTACCTATTTAGTTCTGCTAGGAGATATGGCTAAGCAGGTGTCACTTATGGGTGATGCTGCAATAGACTCATAAACCTAGGGTTACATTGTTAGCTAAGCTAGCAGGGGACACCCCAAATACCTCAAAGTCAAAAAGAAAAAGAAACAATGGGAAGTGTTTCTAGTTCAATCTGGGGCCTACATTGTGTTGAACAGTAACTGCACTTCAATGTACTAGGCCTGTCACTGAGGAGTGAGGAGGGGCAGAGAGGAAACAGGGATTAGGTTACTAATAACCTGTACAACTCATTAAGGAAGCAACAGTTGCTAGAACTACTGTAATCCTATTCAAAGAGGGAAGATGGTGATGGTAAAATGACTAAAATAAGGTAAAGGTAAAATGAAAATGTCCTAATAGCTTTAGGAAACTAAAAGGAATTTAAAAATTTGAATAAAATAAACAAATTGATTTAATTAAAAACAACTTAGCTGAATTGGAACATTCAAGCTAAACAAGGGTAACTAAATTAAATAAAATCAAAGACAGGTATAATAAAGTCAAAATAAAAATAACACAAATAGAACCAACATATGTGAGGAGGGGCCAACTAGAATCTCATCAGAAGGTGATAGGTCAAACAGGAAATGAAACCAAGAGTGAGGGACAGAGAGAGAGAGAGAGACAGAGAGGGAGGAGTGGTTCAGACGCTACACTTTACACTCACACAGTGTCAGTTAGTCGGATGCTAATAGTTGAGGTAAAGGGCTTAGTTAGCTTATATGCCTGCTCGGCTGCTAAAGAGTTATCTTTGGCTACACTCAGTTGCTTGTTTACACAAGGGTCTGTGACGTGTGTGCTGTTATCAGATTGAACCGGAAGAGGCTGCTCTCCACTCCCGGGGTCATACGTTGCTAAGAGACCGATGCGAGTTTACAACACGCTCAAGTGGAGCAGAACTTGCACCGCTGTAAGCATGCATGGGCACTCACACGCAATCAGTTATGACGCATCGAAAACAACTTTTTTTTACTAGTTAGCTAGGCTAGAATTACACCATTAATTCGCTATTCAATTGCATTACTTCAGTGACTTCAATGATATGCGAAAGTTACAAAAAGGCCTTAACTCTGGGAGATGAGGAACATCGCTCAAATCACCATTTAACTAAATATACTGTAGCAAGATTTCTTCGTTTCCCAGTTTTAATATCACTACAAGTGGGATTGCTTCGCCACGCAGATTAATTTGTGCTGCTAATCTGAGATTTGTTAATCAGAGAAGATTTACACATTTAAAGATGAAATGGGGATTTCTTCGCCCAAAATCAGATTAATTTAGTCTGGTACCATCTATACGGGCTGCTACTCTGAGATTTCTTCGTCAGAGAAGACTTACACTCTACTAACAACAGAATTTAGGATTTCTTCGCTAATATCAGGTTAGTTCCTTATCGTACGATTTAAACACGCATTATAGCATTGATAAACTTTCTACTGCTCGTAGTAAGGTGCATTCAAGCTATAGTCTATCTGATTTGATCAGAAACTGCATGTGTAAGACGTTAATAAAATTATGAGACAAACACACAAGTTTGATACTGAGTCTGCTTGCAAATAGTGTTTAAACGATTGCCACCGTTCTCCACCATTTATGTAACAATTTTATAAACTCAAAAGGGAATTGTATATAAATAATTATGATTAATTATGATTAATTTACAATTATTTATATCGGCTTGTTATATTAATTATTTATATCGGCTTGTTGTATTATTAATTATATTAAATTGCCATCAACTGATCTATCCGTCCAGCGAACATTCAGTGTAAGTTCGTATCAACTCTAAGAAAAGGTATTTCCTTGGCCACAGAAAATACTTTCCTATTAATGCATTAGAGCAGGGGTGTCAAACTCAGTTCCTGGAGGGCCGTAGCCCTGCACAGTTTAGCTCCAAACCCAATTAAACACACCTGATCCAGCTAATCAAGTCATTAAGGCTTATTTGAAAACTACATGGTATGTGAGTTGGAGCAGGGTTGGAACTAAACTCTGCAGGGATGCGGCCCTCCAGGAACTGAGTTTGCCACCCCTGCATTAGTGCATTGTAGCAAGGGTCAAAATCGTAAAGGGACATTAATTTACAAGGCAGAACCAGAAACTCATGTAATTTGTGCACACAACTTTTATTAACTAAACACTAACGCAAACTAGTCTAACAAACAAGCAAACAAACAAACATACATACGTACACTCACTCATACATTGGGAAAGGCTAAATTATAGTTGATGGATGTAGCCATCAGGAAAACCAGAGAATGCAGTTATGGAGAAAGTCATTTAACCACCTGAGTAAAACCATCAGTGCCATTCATAATGGGGTCTATAACTTATACTAAACCTCTGTTTCGTTTAGTTAAATGTTATACTTGCACTGCCTTTGGTCGGGTCGAGTGTCCGGAATGCAGTCTCAGATGAAAATCTTAATGGTTTCAAAGTTTTGGACTCCCGATCACGTTCTTCCGGGTTGAAGAGTGATGAATTCCAAAAATGTTCTCAGGTAGAAATGTTCTTCCAAGTTTTGAATGGAAAAGAGCTAAGAAAGAGATCATTCTGAGGTCCAAGGAGCTTGGTTGAATGGAAAGGCTGAAAGAAAGGCCTGGCACAAAAACTTAAGAGGGTCAGAAAATGTTCTAGCTCACATCCTCTAAGGATCTAACAAAACCGCAGACTGCTTGGGCATCTCTGAAGTGGGAGCTTTATCTGCTATAGAGGTCACACCTCTGGGGAGTCAAATACCCAATAGAGTCCTGGATTTTTGGAGGGAAAGTTTTATGACCCTTTGTCTCTGAACATAGTAATTTGCATAGGTAATTCAGCTGGGTTAATGCACAAACTTCTAAAGATTCTTAGGACACTAATATGTTGCATAGGTATCAACATGTAATATTCACTCTCAATTAGATCATCCGAAGACGAACCGATAGAGACTAAACATGATGCAGCTAAAGTGATATTAATTAGTGATCTATCATAAGCATGCAGAAAACAGTGTATAACACACAAAAACATATACAAGAACAGTAATGATATACACAATGACCTAAAGATATGTGTGTTCATTCAAAGAAAGGATTTTCTATTAATTAAGTAGAGAAGAGTCCATTTTTATGGTGTAATGTGTCTTCCCTAAGAGGAAGTGTTGCTCTGCCCGCATTCCATTGAGCAATAAAACAGGTCTTATCAGATGGGTTGCCATGGAACCAGAGGCCTGGAGTCATTGACAGACACACCAGCACCAGTATGTGTATTGGGTGGGGGTTCTGTGACCATTTGTTAATCTAATAACTAATTGATTTGTTAAATCAAAATCAAAATTGTGTGTCTGATTGGTCAAAATGCTACATAACTATTGTTGCTTTTTTTTTTTTTTAATGTTCAAATATGTCAAATAACTTGGACGCCCCCAATTTTAAATATGTTAAATGAATGAAATGGTCACTAAATAGAATAAATTATTATTATAAAACATTGTGCAATAATCTACACTATTTTAATGTTTCTGTGGGACAATGTGAGAGACACCTATCAAATTCAATTGATTATTGTAAATATTAGCAACCCTCTACTTGGCAATAGAATCTCCATTGGCTTGTAATTTTTTTTTGTTTACTCACCAGACTAATATTAATTATCTGATATGCTAATATATATATATATATATATATAAAAATGGAAAATGGCACATTGTTTTTTAAATATCTCACTTAGCATCAGTCAGTCAAACATTATATGATATTATGATAATTTAGCATTAAATGATGATAGAACTTACGTAATTAGAATAACCATGCATGAATGCATATTTGTCATGTTGACTGAACTTAGGTCTGGTGGTGGTGCTTAAGATATTAATAATTAATAAATTAATGAATGGTCCAGTGACTCACTCATAAAGGCAGTCACTTGTTGCCATCTACTGGCATAATGTCTGAATTTGCTGAAAACTCCCACCACAAATACACAAACTGATAGTCTGTCTACAATGTGCAGAGACAAGCTGAGTGGTATAAACAGTGACAAGTCCCAATGCTGATGCTTTTCAGGTATCAAAACATTTGGAAGGCCTCCTGTCTAGATACAAGGAACAGAACTAACTATATTTATGATAATGAATTTATAAACAGTTTGTAGAATCTGCAAAATGTTATTTTTATCATAAAAATGTATGCTTTTTTTAAGTACCGCCTGATTGCGTGAATTTACACTTTTACATGTTTAAAAAAACAAAACAAAAAAACAATAGATGTTTAAAAATGTGTCCACAAATGATCCACAACTGTTGTTCTTGAGTCATTTCTTTAACCTGAGCAGTTAAACTGCCCACTGTTCTTCAATTTTTTTTAAATGTATTTATTTATTTTATTTTATCTTTTTTTTTTTTTTTTTTTTGTGGAAGTGTTGATGAAATTTGAAATTTTACTTGCAACAATTTACTTGCAACAAATAAATTTATTTTTGTGATCTTTAGAAAAAAAAGAGTGAAACGAAGGAAACGTAGCCAGAAGACCCTTCAAACAGAGCCCACAGCTGAAGACCTGGCGCAGACATGGCAAATAGTGTCTCAAGAACTCAGAACATCTGGCTTTCAGGTGAGTTATGGAAAATGTTTTTTGTTTTATTTTTTTTAATTAACAAATAGTTAAGTAAAAACATGAAAAAAAAGCCTTTAGAATCTTTCAGACCTGCCTGTGAAGAAGGATTGGTGAGGATTATCTTGAGGGTGTCGACGAGTTCCTGAAAGGGGTCAGTGGCACTCATCCTGTATCCGATGTTGGTCCGATCTTCTGTAACAGTAACTTCTCAACACGGAGGTGGGTGTAACAGAGGTGATGTTTATTTTTACAGGATGAGTGGGGAGTGTGAATGGTGAGGTGAGTCGTGAACTTGAGATGTCTTGCAGGTGATGATTCGTGCTTCTAAAGTGTCTTTTCGTGTCTTCAGGTGCTGGCCGAGGCGGTGATGTGGAACACAGGAGAGCGGGGTTATCCAAGGACACACAGGACGGTCTGGAGACGGGGAAGACAAAGAGGAAGAGAACAGGAGGTAAGTTTCAACAGGTAAGGAATGCAGAGGGAATACTCAACGTCTGGAGATTGTCGGGGAAGAGTCCACGTTGCGATAACGAGATCGGACACTGAGTGAATGGAGGTGAGTGCTTTTATGTGGTTCTGGGTGATGATGGTGATGGGGTGCAGGTGCGTGTGATCAGAACTCAGGTGACGTGGATCGTGGTAATTGGCTGACGGGAGAGCCTGGCCGTTCTGTGACAGTACCCCCCTCGCTACGGCCCGCTCCTGAGGGCCGACCTCGGCGTCGTGGTGGTCTGCCTCGGTTTCGTGGAGCTGGGCGGTCAGGATGGTTGGTATGAAATTCGTCCAGCAGTGCTGGGTCTAGGACATCCTCCCTGGAGACCCAGGAGCGTTCCTCGGGACCGTAGCCTTCCCAGTCGACTAGGTACTCCAGTCTACCACCACGGCGCCGAGAAGTCAAGATCTCCCGGACCCTATAGACGGCACCTTCGTCCAAGATGAGCGGGAGAGGGGGCTCCTCGACCGGGCCAGGCTCTGGGGACACAGAAGGGAAAAATGGTTTCAATAATGAGATATGGAATGTGGGATGGACCTTATACTGTGCAGGTAGTTGAAGTTTGTATGTGACCGGGTTAACCTGTTCCAGAATGGTGAAGGGGCCAACGAATCTGGGACTGAGTTTCCGGCAAGGCAGGCGCAGCCTGATGTCCCGTGTGGATAGCCATACCTTCTGCCCGGGATGGTAAGTGGGCGTGGCAGAACGGCGGGCATCCGCTGTTATCCGTTGTCTGCGCACTGCCTGCTGCAGCTGATGGTGTGCTGCGTCCCAGACTCCCTCACTCTCTCTGAACCAGTGGTCGACTGTGGGTACGTCTGAGGGTTCCCCAGACCAGGGGAACAAGGGCGGCTGGAAACCGAGTACGCACTGGAAGGGAGTGAGTCCAGTGGAGCCCTGGCGAAGGGAATTTTGGGCGTACTCGGCCCAGCCTAGGAACTGGTTCCAAGAGTTCTGGCGGTTGTGGCAGAAGGTTCTCAGGAATCGCCCTATTTCCTGGATTTTGCATTCAGTCTGCCCGTTGGACTGGGGATGATAGCCGGAGGTTAAATTTATGGTCACACCTAGGAGGGAGATGAAGGCTTTCCAAACCCGGGAGATGAATTGGGGTCCTCTATCCGGTACTATGTCCTCTGGGAGACCGTAATATCTGAAGACATGATTAAAAAGTAACACAGCTGTTTGGAGTGCAGTGGGTAAACTAGGCAGAGGAAGGAGCCGACAGAACTTGGAGAAGCGGTCCACTATCACGAGAATACAAGTGTTGTTGTCCAAGGGAGGTAGGTCAGTGATAAAGTCTACTCCTAGGTGTGACCAAGGGCGATTGGGTATGGGTAGTGGGAGAAGTTTACCGGTAGGAAGATGACGGGAACTCTTGGAAATGGCACAATCTGGGCAGTCCTGAACGAACCTTTTCACGTCCCTGGCCATGTTGGGCCACCAGAAGCTCTCCTTGAGCAGCGAGAGAGTGGCGTTGGCCCCTGGGTGTCCAGTACCGAGAGAAGTGTGCGTGGAGTAGATGAGTGGTGTGCGTTGGATCCTGGGAACGTACTGACGGTTTGAGGGACAGCCCGGCGGATTGGCAGGTGGAGTGTCGGAGACAACTGGTGGAGAGGTCCACTGAATGGGGCTTGCAATAATTTCCGCTGGTAGAATTCCCTCTGGTTCCTCATGATGCTCCACGGAGGTATGAATGAGGGATAGAGCATCCGCCTTGACGTTTCTAGGACCAGGACGATAGGAGATCTTGAATTGGAATCTAGTGAAAAATAAGGCCCATCGAGCCTGACGAGGGTTCAGCCGCTTAGCATCACGAAGGTATTCAAGGTTTTTATGATCCGTGAGAACTATAAAGGGATGCGCTGCCCCCTCCAACCAGTGTCTCCACTCCTCCAGAGCGAGCTTGATAGCGAGTAGTTCTCGGTTGCCGATGTCGTAATTTCTCTCCGCCGGGCTGAGCTTCCCAGAAAAGAAGGCACATGGATGGAGCTTGGGAGGCGTCCCCTGCTGCGAAAGGATCGCACCTACTTCCGTGGTGGAGGCATCTACCTCGACTACGAAGGGTAACTCGGGGTTCAGATGGATGAGGAGAGGTGCGGTAGTAAAAGCTTCCTTCAGCTGGTTGAACGCCTTCGTGGCACAGGTGTTCCAGGACAGAGACTTGGTTCCTCCTTTGAGTAAATCGGTAAGTGGGCTGGTAATGGAGCTGTAGTTGGCGATGAAACGGCGGTAGAAATTTGAAAAGTCTAGGAAGCGTTGGAGTTCTTTGATGGATGTGGGTAGTGGCCAGGATGTGATCGCTTCCACCTTCCTCTTGTCTATGCGAATGCCACCACTATGGATTACGTAACCGAGGAAATGAACAGAGGATTGATGGAAGATGCATTTTTCTGCCTTGAGATACAGTTGGTATTTCCGAAGCTGGCTGAGGACCTCCGCAACGTGGTAGCGGTGTTCGGCCAAGCTCCGGGAGTATATTAAAATATCGTCGATATAAACGACCACGAATTGATGCAGATACTCCCGGAGCACCTCATGCATGAACCCCTGGAAGACAGAGTGGGCGTTGACGAGCCCATAGGGCATCACCCGGTATTCGTAGTGGCCCGTGGGTGTCACGAAGGCTGTCTTCCATTCGTCTCCTTCTCGGATGCGAATGAGGTTGTATGCGCTGCGGAGGTCCAATTTGGTGAATATGGTGGCACCGCGGAGTTGTTCCAGAGCTGCCGGGACAAGAGGAAGGGGATACCTGAATTTGACGGTGATGTCATTGAGTTTACGGTAGTCTATGCAGGGTCGCAAGCCTCCGTCCTTTTTGGTCACGAAGAAGAAGCTGGAAGCAGCAGGGGAGGTAGATGGTACAATATACTCTTGTTTGAGTGCCTCCTCGATGTACTCCTCCATGGCCTTCTGTTCATGTAGAGAAAGGGGGTATATTTTACCCCGTGGTACTGGCTCACCCGGAAAAAGGTCTATGGCACAGTCCCATGGCCGATGAGGTGGAAGTTGGTAAGCCCTTTTGGGGCAAAAGACGTCGCTGAAGGAGGTATAATCTGAGGGGATGTCTACTGATTGCTTCTCAATTGGACTTTCGATGGAGGTGGCTTGGAGTGGTATGGGTGTAGGGACTCGGTGTACAGGACGAGGCAGATTGGGGAAGCACCGAGGGAAGCAATTGTTACCCCACTTCAGGACGTCTCCTGACTTCCAGGACAGTGTGGGATCATGGTTCACCAGCTAGGGACGGCCCAAGATGACATTCACTGTGGAGCCCTACAGAACCAGCAAATGGATCGATTCATGATGAAGTTGGCCTATTCGGAGCTGTAAGGGTCCAACACAGAATTTAACCAGGCGACGAGTAAGGGGTGTACCTTTTATGGTTTGGATCTGGTAGGTGGTTTCTGTGGCGATGGTCGAGAGGTGGAGCTGTTTGCAGAGATTCCCAGAAATGAAGTTCCCCGCGGAGCCGGAGTCGAGGAGTACGGTAACTGTCAGAGCAGTGGTATCTGTGATCAGTTGGGCATGAGTGGTTAAGGGGTTCATTTTGGGAATAAAAGGCCGAATTCCACTCCCCATCAGCCGTGGAGGATGAAGGGGACATGCCAGGATCATATGACCACCACAATACAGACACAAACCATTCATTATTCGTTGCTGACTCTCTGCAGGCTCTAGACGATGCATATCAGTTTGCATGGTTTCTGGAGGGTCTCTGGCCGCTGGCTGGTGGCTGGGAGGAGTGGCAATGGCAGTGATGGTTGCTGGATCTGGTTGGCAAGCTCGCATCCGATTCGAGCAGCGGATCGCTAACTGGATTAATTTTTCGAGCCCATAGGTGTCATCATATGCCACTAGCTGTAACTTTAACCGGGGATTCAGCCCTTGGCGGAAAGCGGTCAATAATGAGGGCTCATTCCAACCGCTCGCGGCCGCGAGAGTGCGGAATTTAAGGGAATATTGGTGGATGGTCATTTAGCCCTGTTGCAGCTGATACAGTTGTTCGCCCACTGAAGAATCCCCCGGAGAACTACTGAACACTTCACGGAAATGGGCCAGAAATAGGGCGAAGGATTGGGTAGCGGGACCGGCTTGATTCAAGATTGTCTCTGCCCACTTAAGTGCGGGACCCGTGAGTGAAGTTATAACAAATGCAATTTTGGCTTGATCAGTGGTGAACATCTGTGGATGTAAGTGAATGGTGAGCGAGCATTGCAAAAGGAAGCCATTGCACTCCTCCAGATCACCTGAGTAGGGCGCTGGTCGGGCCATGGGACTGGCGTACATTACCGGAGAAGAAGAGCTGGTGATGTTGTTGACAGGAGTGGATGTGGGTGCTGCTGCTGGAGGTGAAGAAGGATTGGTGAGGATTCTCTTGAGGGTGTCGACGAGTTCCTGAAAGGGGTCAGTGGCACTCATCCTGTATCCGATGTTGGTCCGATCTTCTGTAACAGTAATTTCTCAACACGGAGGTAGGTGTAACAGAGGTGATGTTTATTTTTACAGGATGAGTGGGGAGTGTGAATGGTGAGGTGAGTCGTGAACTTGAGATGTTTTGCAGGTGATGATTCGTGCTTCTAAAGTGTCTTTTTGTGTCTTCAGGTGCTGGCCGAGGCGGTGATGTGGAACACAGGAGAGCGGGGTTATCCAAGGACACAAAGGACGGTCTGGAGACGGGGAAGACAACGAGGAAGAGAACAGGAGGTAAGTTTCAACAGGTAAGGAATGCAGAGGGAATACTCAACGTCTGGAGATTGTCGGGGAAGAGTCCACGTTGCGATAACGAGATCGGACACTGAGTGAATGGAGGTGAGTGCTTTTATGTGGTTCTGGGTGATGATGGTGATGGGGTGCAGGTGCGTGTGATCAGAACTCAGGTGATGTGGATCGTGGTAATTGGCTGACGGGAGAGCCTGGCCGTTCTGTGACAGCCTGACAATGGGGAAGCAGATTATCCTCTCCAGTACCAGTGCTAATGATCCCAAAATACCCTATAAATGAATTATACATTAAAAGACTGACATCAAATGAGCACATAAAGTACATAAAGTTAACAAACAGTAAAAACATACAATATCAGGGCCACCAAATGGTACATAATCAATTAATTACATAATAAAAAGTCATATCAGTAGAAATGAAGACCAGTAGCATAAAGAACATCTTAGGCCTGGGACACACTTGACGATTTTCAAATCTTAACTATTTTTAAAACTGGTGGAGACCACAGACTTAAGCACCGTTTCAACCGATGTTTAACACCATACACAATTTGGCCAGACTGTGAGATCACACACCTTCTGATTGAGTATCATTTTCACAGTGATACGAGATCTCACGGAGCCTCGTGAGATCAAAAATGACTTGTGAAGAAAAACGAATGGAGGACAATCGACGTTGTCAGTTCTCCTGGCATGAGTTTTGTTTTTTACGGGAAGAAAAGCAAAGAAGAAATAGTTTGGGTGATCTCCTTCCGTGGCATGTTTGTGGCTGCCAAGTTTCAGCTATAGAAGCGCGCAACATCCGGTTGATGAAGCTTGCTCACTCTCATTGGCCATCTGCAAGCTAATCCTCTCATTATAACAAAGTGTAGACACAATGTAAATAAAAGATTATTATGCATTGTAGAAAGATTCATTGATTGTAATTGAATTTTCTGCGATCGTGATAAACCAAAATGAGTGACCACTCAGTGGCTACGTTTACATGCAACCAAATAATCCGTTAGTAATTGGATTGACGACTCAATCGGACTGAAAACCATCATGTAAACACCTTAATTGATTTGATTGAGCTCAATCTGAATGAAATTTTCGATCGGATTAAAAACAGAAACAGAAAGGACTGAGCATGTACATTAGCGTAGAAAAAGCATAATGACGTATGGCACGCAGATAAACTGTACTTCCCATTGAATAAAGTGTTGTATAAATGAGTCAACCTGATCACTTTATCGTATGTTCATGTAAACACTACATTCAGATTAATCAAATAGAAGGAATTCAGCTCTTTGCATGCCTCCTTTGGTATAATCCTTTCAGAATTTTAATAAAAGTTATGATTTTCATGCTGCTAGGCAGACCACCCTGGCAAACGTGCTGCAAAGTTTCGGGATTGACACCCACATTTAAATCTCAAAATTGCACTGATTTGACATAGTAATAAACATAATGAGACTGGTGTGTGGCGCAGTTGTCACATTAAAGGTCTCATATTGTACACCTTTCTGTAGTTTTATTTTAGGTTTTGATGTCTTTAAAAATATATATTTGCGGTATAAGTACCAAAAACCATCTCAATATACACTCACTGGCCACTTTATTAGGTACACCTTGCTAGTACCGGGTTGGACCGCCTTTTGCCTTCAGAACTGCCTTAATTCTTCGTGGCATAGATTCAACAAGGTGTTGGAAACATTCCTAAGAGATTTTGGTCCATATTGACATGATAGCATCACGCATTTGCTGCAGATTTGTCGGCTGCACATCTATGATGCGAATCTACCGTTCCACCACATCCCAAAGGTGCTCTATTGGATTGAGATCTGGTGACTGTGGAGGCCATTTGAGTAAAGTGAACTCATTGTCATGTTAAAGAAACCAGTCTGAGATGATTTGAGCTTTGTGACATGGTGCATTATCCTGCTGGAAGTAGGCATCAGAAGATGGGTACACTGTAGTCATAAAGGGATGGACATGGTTAGCAACAGTACTCATGTATTCAGGCGTTTAAACAATGCTCAATTGGTACTAAGGGGCCCAAAGTGTGCCAAGAAAATATCCCCCACACCATTCCACCATCACCAGCCTGAACCGTTGAGACAAGGCAGGATGGATCCATGCTTTATTGTTCTTTACGCCAAATTCTGACCCTACCATCTGAATGTCGCAGCAGAAATCGAGATTCATCAGACCAGGCAACATTTTTCCAGTCTTCTATTGTCCAATTTTGGTGAGCCTGTGCGAATTGTAGCCTCCGTTTCCTGTTCTTAGCTGACAGGAGTGGCACCTGGTGTGGTCTTCTGCTGCTGTAGCCCATCTGCTTCAGGGTTCAACATGTTGTGCGTTCAGAGATGGTATTCTGCATACCTTGGTTGTAACGAGTGGTTATTTGAGTTACTGTTGCCTTTCTATCATCTCTAACCAGTCTGCCCATTCTCCTCTGACCACTGACATCAACAAGGCATTTTCGTCCATACAACTGCCGCTCACTGGATATTTTCTCTTTTTCGGACCACTCTTTGTGAACCCTAGAGATGGTTGTGCATGAAAATCCCAGTAGATCAGCAGTTTTTGAAATACACAGACCAGCCCGTCTGGCACCAACAAACATTCCACATTCCTTTCTTCCCCATTCTGATGCTCGGTTTGAACTTCAGCAAGTCGTCTTCACCACTTCTAGATGCCTAAATGCATTGAGTTGCTGCCATGTGATTGGCTGATTAGCAATTTGTGTTACCAAGCAATTGAACAGGTCTATCTAATAAAGTGGCTGGTGAGTGTATTTTTACAGCTGTTCTCTCAGGAGCTCTGTTAAGAACAGGTCGATTTGGCCTGTCTAATTAATATTCATTAGCCTCTCTTCTGATTGGCCTGTTGTTTTCTGAATGACGCACGGCTAGGCCAACCACAGTTAACTAGGGTCATGTAGGGCCGACGTCACAATTATGTCACCGTGCTAAGCTGGAAGCAAAACAAAGGGAAAACTGCCCATTCAAACCAGCACAGATTCGGTGCAGCACAACACTGACACTTTTGGCACTTATACACTCTTACATAGCAAATTTATCACCGCACTTCATGTTGATGCTGTGCGAAAACCCCTTTATAAGGAAGTGGTTAGTCTGTGTTTTATGAAAATTATCTAACAGGTGCTCATTTGCATCTCTCCGAATGCATTAAAATTGCAGCAAGGTTAAAAAACAAATGTATGTGTGTGTACAGGTGGGAGTTTTCCTAGACGAGAAGTTGCGCTGCACGCTCAGTTAGGAAGGATCAATGCTGTGCAGTGCCAACCTGCATGACTGTGCTCTGGTGGTAATTACTTCTGCTCACATTTCTGCACCAGTGCACAAACTCCAATTACTTACGGGACAGAATGTTCTTATTATTTAATTTTAATTTTGGTTGAATTAACCCTTTAAATCTGATTGTATTTCTTTCACTACTAAAAAAATGCTTTGCAAAGCAAGTTCTTGCATTTTAATGCATTTTATTTTCAGGGCTTGCATTTTTGGGGGCTGAAATTCAAAATGTTTGTGTATTTAAGCTATGAATATTTAAATTTAAACATTTCTCACAATTTAGTTTGTTCTGTTATGAAGATTAAAGTGTTTTGCAGAAATGGATGATCTCATTTTTCAAATAGTCTTAGCTTATTGTGCAAATGAACACAGTAAGTTGTGTGATGTTTTTCATATTGGCTTACAGCTGTCAGAGAGTTTGACAGAGGGTGCTGTGCCCTTTGATGCCACAACTGACACTCCAGTGGATGAGCAGAGAACAGAAGCACTGGTCAGGATTCAAGACTGTATAATATCTCACGCAGGACCTGAAGCTTTGAGTTTACTCCGTGCTGCACGGTAAGGCAACCACACCAAAAAAACCTATAGTGTATTTTTATGTTTCTCGCCATATTTTAAACACCTAACTTTGGCAGAGCTTCATTACAGCATGCCTGTTCTACACACAGGAAAAAGTGAATGAAGCTGTTAGATTTTTAATGAATTGATGGATTCACCTGGACTCCGAAAGATGTCCTTTATCCGAATTAAACCTTAAAGGGTTCAGAATAGATCTGCCATTATATTATTAATATAATTAACATTTTCATATAATTAACAACAAAAATTCTGTCATCTGTCTGCCGATTCTGTCATACTATTTTATATTTATACCATCATTTACTCACTCAAAATTAGTTTTAAATCTAAATGAGTTTCTTTCTTCTGCTGAACATAAATGCGGAAAACCAAACAGTTGCTGTCCACAGTGACTTCCATAGTATTTTTTTTTCCCTATCAAAGTCAATGTGGACCAGCAACTGTTTGGTTACCCACATTCTTCAAAATATAATCTTTTGTGTTCAGCACATGAAAGAAATTAATACAGGATTGGGACAACATGTGAGTGAGTAAATAATGACAGAAATAAAATTTTAGGGTGAACTATCCCTTTATTGACAGTCAGTTTCATGTTTAGTTCTGTCTCTTTAAGACCTGCTCTTTTGTGAGTGCGAATAAGTGCAGTGTCCAGTGAAAGTAACTCTACCGCTGAGTTAACACTGAATGGGTGTGGCATAGTACAGTATATAGAGATGGCGGCGCCAGAACTGCAACTGAAAGAATGTGCGCTGTAGCACGATACTACGATATTTCTTCAAAAGCAGATCGTGGAGACATTTTTATCATCCACGATCAAAAATCGTCATATCGCACACCCCGGGTACTTATATTCATCAGATTCATCGTTTTTGAATCTGATTGTGATTCTTAGAATCTGAATCAGATCGGTTAAGAGGTGCCAAAAGAGTCCCAACCCTATCTATAATAATGTAGTATGTTTTTTGAATTGTAGAAAGAAACAATGCTACTTATTCTCTTCCAAAACTGTTGTTTTGAAATAGAGCAGTGTGGCCTGAAGGAGATGCATTTGGATCTGTTGAGGTGGAACCTGAGGAGGAACTAGAACTTCTGAAGCAGATACTTTTCACTAAACTCCCAAGTAATCTCACACTACACATATTACTGTACCTGATGCCTTCACATACTACATTATATTTCTTTACCCAAGACCATTACAGAGAAGACTGCAATTTACTGCTATTTCTGGCAACATCATTAACAATACTGTTGTTCAACAACAATACTATCTACTATCTTACTATTATAAACATTATTTTAAACGTTATGCACTTTTTTCAAAGATAGTCTTGTCTTGTTTTTGTTTTTTATTGCTTTGAAGAAACATGCTTTAGAACGGTAATATTTTAGTTACGGGGTTGACGAGACGTGAGACGTGTGGATCCATTTGCAAAGCTTTATTATAAAACATGGTCAAGACAGGCAGGGTCAATAAACAGCAGACAGGTATGGCAGAGGCAAGACACAGAGCAATCCGAAGGGCAGCGTGGGTCGACGATCAGCATTCAGTATCCAGAGGGCTAGGCAGAGAGAATAATCCAGGAGAATGAGCAATAATCCGAACGAGCAGCAAACAGAGTCCAAACAGGGCAAGACAGAGAGAATAAACCAGGAGACCGGGCAGGAATCAGAACACATGAAATATAACCAGGAAAACTATGAACAGAGAACGCTTTGTAGAGTAGCAGGGCTAAACAATACTCGGCAGCGAACAAGAGAATGTCCCAGGTTTATATAGCATGAGTGCTTGTGATCAGCAGTGCAATCAGGGTAATGAGAGATTGGTGCCAGCTGTGTGTCGTAAGTGCAATGTATGATGGGAAATGGAGTTCAATGTGCTGTGTAGTGTGAAAGTCCATGTGGTGAGCGGGTGACCTCTGGTGGTGAATGAATGGAATTGCACGGACCAGATTCGTGACATAGCGCCCCCCCCCCCCCCCCCCCCCCAAGGAGTGGCTTCCAGACACTCCAATACAATCCAGGAGGGCGGTGGAGCGGAGGCGGAACAGGGGGAGGGACGGAGGGCCAGGTTCATGTGCAAATGGAGGGACTGGGAACTGAGGCAGAGCGGGGAGCCAGGGTACCAGAGCAGAGCCCCCCAGGGCGGAGCAGTAGACCCCCAGAGCCAAACAGCTGACCACCACGGCGGAGCAGACAGAGCCGGAACCCACCAGTGTGGAGTAGACAGGGCAGAGGATCTCCACAGTAGAGCAGACTGGTCAGGGAACCATGGCAGGATCAGGGATCTGGGGAGAACAGAAACAGACACCACAGGGAGAGCAGAGACTGACTGAGCCCCCCTGGGCGGAGCAGGAGACACCCAGAGCCAGACAGCTGACCACCACGGTGGAGCAGACAGAGCCGGACCTCACCAGTGTGGAGTAGACAGGGCAGAGGATCTCCACAGAAGAGCAGACTGATCAGGAAACCATGGCAGGATCAGAGATCTGGGGAGAACAGAGACAGACACCACAGGGAGAGCATCCATGGTCTCAAGAGTCGTGGCAGGGCAGGACAAGGATTCATAGACGCCTTAATAGCCGTGACTGGGCAGGACAAGGATTCACAGACGGCCTCCATAGCCGTGACTGGGCAGGACAGGGATTCGCAGACGGCCTCCATAGCCGTGACTGGGCAGGACAAGGATTCGCAGACGGCCTCCATAGCCGTGACTGGGCAGGACAAGGATTCGTAGATGGCCTCCATAGGCGTGACTGGGCAGGACAAGGATTGATGGGAGGATACCACTGACACCTCTGAAGGTTGGCCGTGACAGATTCGTGACAATTTTGCTGGATGCACCCTCTTGTGGCCTCAGGAGTGAAGCCAAAAGCTTTTTCCCCCTAACAGAAATTATACCTTTTAAATTAAAATATAATTCAAATTTTGATCATATTTTAGTACAAAATTTAAATAGTTTTTCAGCCAATTTTGCAGCCCTATTGACTACTATTGCTACTTGCTGAGTGCTACAGTTCAGAATCCTAAATGCATCTTACCTGACAAATGGACCACTTACAGACACAAGCGTACTGTCGGTCATATAGCCAAGGTTATGTTTTAAAGAGATCGTGAATTGAGAAACCAAAATTCCCTTGATCTTTTGACATGTAGTACAAGGACATGTCATTGTACTATAAAAACATCCTGCAAGTTTCAGAACTCAAAACTTTCTCATCTAAAAACAGCTTATATTGAAGCCAATATGCCAAAACGACATAATAATGTGGCTAAACACCACCTCCGCAGAAGATCAATGCCTGCTTCCACATTACTGCTTGTTTAGCCCCGCCCACCAATTCTACATCACAGCCTGTTTAGCCCCACCCGCCGGTTTACGTATATAGTGTAAATAAAGAGAGAGGTGATTGCAGGTCTATGCAGAAACCAACAAGATACTGTGCAGCACTAAGCTGTCTTTGCATTGCCTTCCTTCTGATACTAACGTTAGCAAGGAGTGGATGAACTTATTTTTAATTAAGTTCCAGACCGCGTCAGTAAGTACTTGGTCCTTTGTTCACTTCTTTTTACAGCGGATTCATTTACAAACAAGGCACAATTTGACATGGGATTTTCAGAAAGATTGAAACTAAAAGACATGCTGTGCTGACAATATTGGACCTGACAGTAATGTCACAGCACACAAGTGTGAGTAACAGTTTTTATTACATAATCGCTATTGCTTTGTCTGTTATTAAAGATCGTTTAATATGTACTGAGAATTTATGTGTCCATCTGTGAAGGATGTAGGCTCAAACATACATGACTGTTAGCCAATCATAGCAGTTTACTTCTGCGTCTACAACCCGCCACACCTATTCAAACAGAGCGTTCCAATGAGAAGGGTCAAAACAGGACAGAAAATAGCCTATTACCTCTAAATTATGATGATTTTGATGTAAAAAATTATTTTAAGTGGATATTAGAAGACCTCAGAGAACAGTACAAAATAATAAAAAGCAGTTCATGATCCCTTTAAATGCAGAATAATGTTCATTCTTTATTTTATTTTACTTTATTTTAGTACAGAGCCCCACTCATGACATGCAGACAAAAATCTATTTATTTTAGCCACCAATTAAGAATTCTAAGGGCCCAAGCCACTAAGGCTCAGGGGCCTATTGTTTTCTTCAGGATTATTATTATTTTTATTTTATTTTAACTATCCGGGCAATTTTTGGGGCCTTAACGTGCTCAAAAACTCTTGAAAATTGGCACGAACATTGGACCCAGGCGTGGCACAGGAGCTCTACAGCGCCCCCTGGAACACAGTCAAAAAGCTTGATGTATAGCTCACACATACTTACACGTATTCATATGAAACTCGGTACACATATAGAACTCATTGAGCTGAATAACTTTCGCACCTGCATGTCTTAGGCTCCGCCCAACAGGAAGTCGGCTATTTAGGGCTGTTTAAAAAGCGCATGCTCTGGAATTTGATATACTCCTCTGAGGATTTCCAAACGATTGCCACCAAACTCGGTGAACATGATCTCAAGACATTGGGGACGCTAAATTGCGAAGATATTTTTGATATCTCGAACCGTTTGCCCGGGGTGAGGCGATGAAGTTATGGCGAAAAATGAGACCCAGGAAATGCCTAATAACATCCACATACATTGTCTGATGTTGATCAAACTTCAGTGGTTTGTTCGTTGTATGATGCCGATCGGATAGATGTGACTTTTATGACTGAAAGTTATAGCGCCACTAACTGGCAGCAGGAAGTGTCATTTTTCAAATGCTTTGAATTCAGCATCTTATTTTTACTCGATTTGCTTCAAACTTCACCAGAATAATGTCAAAACACGGCCGATGTAAAACTGTGAAGGGAATATTGATATCTAAAATACTGTTGCCATGGCAACGTGTCAAACGTGAAAATTCTTTTCTGGTGATTTTGAGGCAGATAACATTTTTAGAATGTCTTGAAACTCAACACACATATCGGTATTAATGATAGATAGACACTACCAAAAGCTCATAAATGGGCGTGGAGGAGGCACTCTATAGCGCCACCTTTTGTCAAAAGTGGGGGGGTAGTTTTAGCTACAGACAACAAACAGGAAGTCGGCTATTTTTATTTTAATGTGTTTTTTTTTTTGCCAAATCATGCTGTAAATAAATTCATACTCCTCCAAGCAGAAACAAGTAATTCACACCACACTTTTTTCAACATGATGCCAAGATACTGAAGATGCTAAATTGCGAACGGATTTAGGATATCTTGAATGGTGTTTTAATGGCAATTTATTAAAGTTAAAGTAAAAAAGAGAGCACAATTATTTTTTTATCTTTTAAGAGCAGCTTCCAAACACTTCATAAAAAATTACATACACAGAACAAGTCATTCTGATGAAATGTGATTAATTTCATGAATTTACAATACACTATGGAAAGCAGAAAATATAAAAACTGTCAGACAGTTGATGTCACTTTGCTTCTGTGAGTGGGGTGGGTGACTGTGTGAGTTCAGTGTGAGTTGAGGGGGTTGGTGAGAGAGAGAGAGGGTCTGTTTAAACTTTTGATGCTTTAATAGTGGTTTAAAAGTAACAGTTAAACACTTCAGCTGACAGATGCAGACTAAGCTGTAATGCAGGAAAAAATATTTCACGAATGCTTAGAGAAATAAAAACGTTGTTAAATGCTTATAAATCATTAAAGGTTTTGATAACACTTTATAATAAGGTCTCATTTGTTAACATTAGGAAATGCATTACCTAACATGAAAAATATATTTTTACAGCATGTTAATTCTTCATTGATTGTATGAACTATAAACTAACAATGAACAAAACATTTTTTTTACAGCATTTATTAATCTTTTTAATGTTAAAAAAAATAGTCATGTTCAAAAGATACAACTTTAAATTTTAATAATGTATTAATACATTTTGGACTTAATATTAATTAACATTAATAAATGGTATATAATTATTGTTGATGTTAACTAACAACAGTTAAATAATATAGTTTTTTAACATTGGTTAATTCACAAATAACATTAAGTATGAACCATATATTTTTACTTTATTGATTTGTGTTAGTAAAAATTATTCATGTTAGTTCATGGAAAAATAAATATTTCAAAAATGCTTAAATCATTAAAAGCTTTGGGAACTATAATAATGTCTCATTTGTTAACATTAGTAAATGCATTAACTAACATGAACTACCAATGAAAAATGTATTTTCACAGCATTTACTAATGTTTGTTGATGTTAGTTAATCAAAATGTTTGTTAATTCACAGTGCATTAACTAATGTTAACAGATAAAACTTTAAATCTTAATAATGTTTCAGTTTTGAATATTAACTAACATGAACTACCAATGAAAAATGTATTTTCACAGCATTTACTAATGTTTGTTGATGTTAGTTAAACAAAATGTTCATTAATTCACAGTGCATTAATTAATGTTAACAGATGAAACTTTAAATCTTAATAATGTTTCAGTTTTGAATATTAACTAACACTAATAAATACGGTAACACTTTCTATGAAGCCCGTTTTTATAATACATTATAAGGGTATTCTTAAGGCATTATAATGAATGCATAATGCATTATAAAAACCTTATAATGTGTTATAAAATCTTATGAATAATCATAACAACAATTATAATACATTATAGGGTAACACTTTATAATAACTGCACGCTATGAATCATTAGGTAAACATTAGTAAATAAGTTAGTTCATCCTTTATAAAGCATTGTCCCAACATTAATAGTCATTAGTAAGCAGTTTTTAAATACAGCTATAAATGGCTTGTTCTTTATTTATTAGGTATATCTATTACAAAGAACAGAACAGAAATATTTTTTCAAGATGCAAAAAATGAAACTGTACAACTGTACACTTGAATTTTTATTTATTTACTTTTTTTCAATGAAATTTCAGAGGTTTATTTTTTATCAAGTGTAAAGTTGTTTAATTTTTTGAATGAGCCTTTAAATCTCTTTTGTAAATGCTTTAAGGTATAAATAATCCTCGTTTTAGATGAGCTCACAGAAATAGATGGCTGGCAACTGCTAAAAGTTTTATAACTATTACAGCAGGAATATGTGTTAATAAAGCATTTTCTAACACACTGAGCAATTATTATGATGTGTGTAAATAAGGTTTATAAATGTACATTTAAATAGTTTATTAATAATTTGTCTTATGATCCACTGAAAACTCCTAAATAACTGGTTTGTAAATAACATAATTTAGAAATGTTAAATTGATCATTAATAAAGTATGAAAATAAAATTATTAAATATTATATATATGCTCAAGAACAAAACATTTATAGCTGCATTTATAAAATGCTTACTAATGCCTATTAATGCTGGAACAATGCTTTATATAAGATGGATTGACTATTTACTAATGCTTAACTAATTATTCATAGTGTGCAGTTATTATAAAGTGTTACCCATTCTAGTACTTGCGTATCTGTGGTTATAACTTTTAAAAGTATGATTATTTATAACATATAATGAACACCATATTAAATCTACTTCATTTATAATGGGCTATATCATAGCTTAACATTGTTTATTTAAGATCTGCACAGTACCTTATGACATCTCTTGAGTGCATGAATGTTTATATAAAACTAATTGTATCAGTAGACTTAGGTAGGGTCGGTAGAATGTTCACATACTTGCAAAGTATCCTATACTCAGTTTGTCTGTTGAGGAACCATCAAAATAAAGTGTTAGCATACAGTATATTCAGCAGACACACTACTAATACTCTCATGACTGCTAGTTGACTTGTAGTTGCAGAGTTACTTATCAACAGCTGTCTAAAGGGTGCCATCAAAATAATCAAACTGATATTACAATAGAAATGGTTCAAAGCAAATGTGTCATATTACACATTCATCTGATCAGATATCTGATCTTATGGCTGTTTGAGAAAAAAAAAAAATATATATATATATATATATTATTGTTATTATTATTATTACTTAAGTGGTCTTTGTCTGCTTTAAGTAAAGTAACATAAGTGATGTGGCAAGATATGAGACTTATAATACATTATAACTATGAGAAAACTTGTAACTTAAACAGATGGATCTTGTTCATTGTGTGTTATAAATAATCATACTCTTAAAAGCTATAACCACAAATAAGTATTATAATACGTTAAAACTGTTCTTATGAATATTCTTGAGATGATATAACATATTATAAAGTTATATATAATGCATTATGCATTCATTATAATGCCTTAAGAATACCTTTATTATGTATTATAAATACGGGCTTCATAGAAAGTGTTATCATAAATACTATATACTTATTGTTCATGTTAATTAATATAGTTAAAAACTGAAACCTTATTGTAAAGTGTTACAAAGTTATAAAGTTATATATGTTGTTCTGTGTGTGTGTTTCACAGAGTTGATGGTTGGGATTAACCCTTTAATTGCCGTATCCCTTAAAACCAAACTGCCAGAGGGTTACTGTAATGTGTGTGCTTGCTGGGCACCATTTTCCTGATGCCACCGGGGTGGCGTATGCACTGACGGCTTGGGCCCGTCATCGCTGCTTGCAGCTATATTTTAATTTGTTCCCTTCTTTTATTAATTTGTAGCCATGATATGCTAATATTTTCTCTCATTTTGATTTAATTAAATTAAACTAATTTCTACAACATGGCCACGATTTAATAAAATGAGGGACCGAATTCTTAATTCATGGCTATAAAGAGTGAACAAATAAGCAGTGCAAATATTTTTATTTTTTTTAGTTTTGTGAACGGTCAATTGTCAAAATAATCAGTAGATTACTTGATTACCAAAATAATAATTAGTTACTGCCCTAGATTAGTTAAAATATTTAAAAATACAACTGCATTGTTTTACTTTTTGTAATTATAAGACAAATATTTTGTCAATGAAAATTTCTTAAAAATAAATGTCTTCTAATGAACCAAGTGTTGTATTTTGTCTCATCTCGTGAGCTAAGTGTATTGTCACACCCCTAGTGTCTACAAGCATGATATAGCTCATAACTTTCCAAGTGTATGATATAGCTTTCATTCTTCAGGTCAACTATATAATCATGAAAAAAAATCTGCTTTAATAAGTAAAACAATAACTTTGCCATAGTATCCTTTCAAATGTTAAAGTTGCCACAGCAGTATGTCATTCATTCATTCATCCACTCTACGTGAGACACAAAGTTTGCTGCTCCTTCTCACTACTGTTTCCTGAGTTTTAGAGGGCAATTACTCTGAGTCGCCCCCTGTCATTTCAAATAATAGTACAACGGCAAGCATGACAAGTATAAACACCTCGTCCATTTGGGGAGGTGTGTGGCAGTCAGTGGAGGCTCGCACTGCAGAGCCAGGCGAAAGTATAAATCTCGCTTAAGCTTTACTCTTAAAATTGCATAATCCAACTTTCTCTCACTGAGAAAGAAGCTTTTCAGCATTTGTGGCTTAGCGTTCTCTTCATTTCCCATTTCGGTAATTTCATGCTCAAAAATGACTGGCTCTGCAAAAAAACTCCAAAACATGAAAATCTGACTTCTGCATTGCAAATAACATGGCTTAGCGTTCTCTTCATTTCCCATTTCGGTAATTTCATGATCAAAAATGACTGGCTCTGCAAAAAAACTCCAAAACATGAAAATCTGACTTCTGCATTGCAAATAACATTACATGTCATTAGAAAGAAACATTCTTCATGTACCTAAGCTTTACTCTTAAAATTGCATGAACCAATTTTCTCTCACTGAGAAAGCTTTTCAGCATTTATGGTTTAGCTTTCTGTTCATTTGCTGTTTCTGTAATTTCATGCTCAAACATGACTTGCTCTGCAAAAAAACTACAAAACATGAAAATCTGACTTCTGCATTGCAAATAACATTACATGTCATTAGAAAGGAACATCACGTACTTAAGCTTTAAAATTGCATGAACCAATTTTCTCTCACTGAGAAAGAAGCTTTACAACATCTGTGGCCTTGCTTTCTCTTCATTTGCTTAGTTTCATGAAACACAGCATTAATGTTCTTAGAAGCACTAAACAAGTGATTCTGTGCATTTAAACTGTAAATTGGAGCAAAAATGCTCCAAAACATGAAATCTGTCTCCTGCATTTCAAATAACATTTCATGCGAAATAAATATCTTTCATGTACTTAGGCTTTACTCTTAAAATTGCATAAACCACTTTCTATCACTGAAAAAGAAGCTTTTCAGCATCTGTGGCATTGCTGTCTATTCATTTGCTTAGTTGCACTAAACACAGCATTAGTTTTCTTAGAAACTCTAAAGAAGTGTTTCTATGCTTTCAAGCTCTAACATGACTTGCCCTGTAAAAAATCTCCAAAACATGAAAATCTCTCTTCTGCACTGCAAATAACATTACATATCATGAGAAAGAAACATCTTTCAGGTACTTGAGCTGTACTTGAGCTCTTTCCAAACATGAAAATATGACTTCTGTATTGCAAATAACATTACATGTCATTAGAAAGAAACATTATTCATGTACTTAAGCTTTACTCTTAAAATTGCATGAACCAATTTTCTCTCACTGAGAAAGAAGCTTTTCAGCATCTATGGCCTTGCTTTCTCTTCATTTGTTGTTTCTGTAATTTCATGCTCAAACATGACTTGCTCAGCAAAAAATCTCCAAAACACGAAAATATGACTTCTGCATTGCAAATAACATTACATGTCATTAGAAAGGAACATCATGTACTTAAGCTTTACTCTTAAAATTGCCTGAACCAATTTTCTCTCACTGTGAAAGAAGCTTTTCAGCATCTGTGGCCTGGCTGTCTCTTCATTTGCTTAGTTGCACTAAACACAGCATTAGAGTTCTTAGAAGCTGTAAACAAGTGATTTTGTGCATTTAAGCTCTAATATGTCTTGCTCTGAAAACAATCTCCAAAACATGAAAATCTGGCTTCTGCATTGCAAATAACATTACATGTCATTAGAAAAAACATTCTTCATGTACTTAAGCTAAACTCTTAAAATTGCATGAACCAACTTTCTCTCACTGAGAAAGAAGCTTTTCAGCATCTGTGGATTTGCTTTTTCTTCATTTGGTTAGTTTCATGAAACACAGCATTAGTGTTCTTAGAAGCTCTAAACAAGGGATTCTGTGCATTTAAGCTGTAACATGACTTGCTCTGCATAAATGCTCCAAAACATGAAAATATGTCTCCTGCATTGCAAATAACATTTCATGCAAAAGAAACATCTTTCATGTACTTAAGCTTTACTCTTAAAATTTCATGAACCATCTTTCTCTCTGAGAAAGAAGCTTTTCAGCGTCTGTGGACTCGCTGTCTATTCATTTGTTTAGTTGCACTAAACACAGAATTAGTGTTCCTTAGACGCTCCAAACAAGTGATTGTGTGCTTTGAAGCTCTAATATGACTTGCTCTGCAAAAAATCTCTAAAACATGAAAATCTGACTACTGCATTGCAAATAACATTACATGTCATTAGAAAGAAACATTCTTCATGCACCTAAGCTTTACTCTTAAAATTGCAAGAACCAATTTTCTATCACTGAGAAAGAAGCTTTTCAGCATCTATGGCATTGCTTTCTCTTCATTTGCTGTTTCTGTAATTTCAGGCTCAAACATGACTTGCTCTGCAAAAAATCTCCAAAACATGAAAATCTGACTTCTGCATTGCAAATAACATGTCATTAGAAAGGAACATCATGTACTTTAGCTTTAAAATTGCATGAACCCATTTTCTCTCACTGAGAAAGAAGCTTTACAGCATCTTTGGCCTTACTTTCTCTTCATTTGCTTAATTTCATGAAACACAGCATTAATGTTCTTAGAAGCACTAAACAAGTGATTCTGTCCATTTAAACTGTAAAATGACTTGCTCAGCAAAAAATCTCCAAAACATGAAAATATGACTTCTGCATTGCAAATAACATTACATTTCATGAGAAAGAACCATCTTTCAGGTACTTGATGTTTATTCTTAAAATTTCATAAACCACTTTCTCTCACTGAGAAAGAAGCTTTTCAGCATCTGTGGCCTTGCAGTCTCTTCATTTTCTTAGTCGCACTAAACACAGCAATAGTGTTCTTAGAAACTCTAAACAAAGTGATTAAGTGCTTTGAAGCTCTAACATGACTTGCCCTGTAAAAAATCTCCAAAACGTGAAAATCTGTTTTCTGCAATGCAAATAACATTACATATCATGAGAAAGAAACATCTTTCAGGTACTTGAGCTGTACTTGAGCTCTTTCCAAACATGAAAATATGACTTCTGTATTGCAAATAACATTACATGTCATTAGAAAGAAACATTATTCATGTACTTAAGCTTTACTCTTAAAATTGCATGAACCAATTTTCTCTCACTGAGAAAGAAGCTTTTCAGCATCTATGGCCTTGCTTTCTCTTCATTTGTTGTTTCTGTAATTTCATGCTCAAACAAGACTTGCTCAGCAAAAAATCTCCAAAACACGAAAATATGACTTCTGCATTGCAAATAACATTACATGTCATTAGAAAGGAACATCATGTACTTAAGCTTTACTCTTAAAATTGCCTGAACCAATTTTCTCTCACTGTGAAAGAAGCTTTTCAGCATCTGTGGCCTGGCTGTCTCTTCATTTGCTTAGTTGCACTAAACACAGCATTAGAGTTCTTAGAAGCTGTAAACAAGTGATTTTGTGCATTTAAGCTCTAATATGTCTTGCTCTGAAAACAATCTCCAAAACACGAAAATCTGGCTTCTGCATTGCAAATAACATTACATGTCATTAGAAAAAACATTCTTCATGTACTTAAGCTAAACTCTTAAAATTGCATGAACCAACTTTCTCTCACTGAGAAAGAAGCTTTTCAGCATCTGTGGATTTGCTTTTTCTTCATTTGGTTAGTTTCATGAAACACAGCATTAGTGTTCTTAGAAGCTCTAAACAAGGGATTCTGTGCATTTAAGCTGTAACATGACTTGCTCTGCATAAATGCTCCAAAACATGAAAATATGTCTCCTGCATTGCAAATAACATTTCATGCAAAAGAAACATCTTTCATGTACTTAAGCTTTACTCTTAAAATTTCATGAACCATCTTTCTCTCTGAGAAAGAAGCTTTTCAGCGTCTGTGGACTCGCTGTCTATTCATTTGTTTAGTTGTACTAAACACAGAATTAGTGTTCCTTAGACGCTCCAAACAAGTGATTGTGTGCTTTGAAGCTCTAATATGACTTGCTCTGCAAAAAATCTCTAAAACATGAAAATCTGACTACTGCATTGCAAATAACATTACATGTCATTAGAAAGAAACATTCTTCATGCACCTAAGCTTTACTCTTAAAATTGCATGAACCAATTTTCTATCACTGAGAAAGAAGCTTTTCAGCATCTATGGCTTTGCTTTCTCTTCATTTGCTGTTTCTGTAATTTCAGGCTCAAACATGACTTGCTCTGCAAAAAATCTCCAAAACATGAAAATCTGACTTCTGCATTGCAAATAACATGTCATTAGAAAGGAACATCATGTACTTTAGCTTTAAAATTGCATGAACCCATTTTCTCTCACTGAGAAAGAAGCTTTACAGCATCTTTGGCCTTACTTTCTCTTCATTTGCTTAATTTCATGAAACACAGCATTAATGTTCTTAGAAGCACTAAACAAGTGATTCTGTCCATTTAAACTGTAAAATGACTTGCTCAGCAAAAAATCTCCAAAACATGAAAATATGACTTCTGCATTGCAAATAACATTACATTTCATGAGAAAGAACCATCTTTCAGGTACTTGATGTTTA
Organism: Barbus barbus; assembly: GCF_936440315.1. Taxonomy (NCBI): domain Eukaryota; kingdom Metazoa; phylum Chordata; class Actinopteri; order Cypriniformes; family Cyprinidae; genus Barbus; species Barbus barbus. Next base: position 24,515,191 of record NC_136763.1, on the reverse strand, counting down.
TTCTTAAAATTTCATAAACCACTTTCTCTCACTGAGAAAGAAGCTTTTCAGCATCTGTGGCCTTGCAGTCTCTTCATTTTCTTAGTCGCACTAAACACAGCAATAGTGTTCTTAGAAACTCTAAACAAAGTGATTAAGTGCTTTGAAGCTCTAACATGACTTGCCCTGTAAAAAATCTCTAAAACATGAAAATCTGACTACTGCATTGCAAATAACATTACATGTCATTAGAAAGAAACATTCTTCATGCACCTAAGCTTTACTCTTAAAATTGCATGAACCAATTTTCTATCACTGAGAAAGAAGCTTTTCAGCATCTATGGCTTTGCTTTCTCTTCATTTGCTGTTTCTGTAATTTCAGGCTCAAACATGACTTGCTCTGCAAAAAATCTCCAAAACATGAAAATCTGACTTCTGCATTGCAAATAACATGTCATTAGAAAGGAACATCATGTACTTTAGCTTTAAAATTGCATGAACCCATTTTCTCTCACTGAGAAAGAAGCTTTACAGCATCTTTGGCCTTACTTTCTCTTCATTTGCTTAATTTCATGAAACACAGCATTAATGTTCTTAGAAGCACTAAACAAGTGATTCTGTCCATTTAAACTGTAAAATGACTTGCTCAGCAAAAAATCTCCAAAACATGAAAATATGACTTCTGCATTGCAAATAACATTACATTTCATGAGAAAGAACCATCTTTCAGGTACTTGATGTTTATTCTTAAAATTTCATAAACCACTTTCTCTCACTGAGAAAGAAGCTTTTCAGCATCTGTGGCCTTGCAGTCTCTTCATTTTCTTAGTCGCACTAAACACAGCAATAGTGTTCTTAGAAACTCTAAACAAAGTGATTAAGTGCTTTGAAGCTCTAACATGACTTGCCCTGTAAAAAATCTCCAAAACGTGAAAATCTGTTTTCTGCAATGCAAATAACATTACATATCATGAGAAAGAAACATCTTTCAGGTACTTGAGCTGTACTTGAGCTCTTTCCAAACATGAAAATATGACTTCTGTATTGCAAATAACATTACATGTCATTAGAAAGAAACATTATTCATGTACTTAAGCTTTACTCTTAAAATTGCATGAACCAATTTTCTCTCACTGAGAAAGAAGCTTTTCAGCATCTATGGCCTTGCTTTCTCTTCATTTGTTGTTTCTGTAATTTCATGCTCAAACAAGACTTGCTCAGCAAAAAATCTCCAAAACACGAAAATATGACTTCTGCATTGCAAATAACATTACATGTCATTAGAAAGGAACATCATGTACTTAAGCTTTACTCTTAAAATTGCCTGAACCAATTTTCTCTCACTGTGAAAGAAGCTTTTCAGCATCTGTGGCCTGGCTGTCTCTTCATTTGCTTAGTTGCACTAAACACAGCATTAGAGTTCTTAGAAGCTGTAAACAAGTGATTTTTTGCATTTAAGCTCTAATATGTCTTGCTCTGAAAACAATCTCCAAAACATGAAAATCTGGCTTCTGCATTGCAAATAACATTACATGTCATTAGAAAAAACATTCTTCATGTACTTAAGCTAAACTCTTAAAATTGCATGAACCAACTTTCTCTCACTGAGAAAGAAGCTTTTCAGCATCTGTGGATTTGGTTTTTCTTCATTTGGTTAGTTTCATGAAACACAGCATTAGTGTTCTTATAAGCTCTAAACAAGGGATTCTGTGCATTTAAGCTGTAACATGACTTGCTCTGCATAAATGCTCCAAAACATGAAAATATGTCTCCTGCATTGCAAATAACATTTCATGCAAAAGAAACATCTTTCATGTACTTAAGCTTTACTCTTAAAATTTCATGAACCATCTTTCTCTCTGAGAAAGAAGCTTTTCAGCGTCTGTGGACTCGCTGTCTATTCATTTGTTTAGTTGTACTAAACACAGAATTAGTGTTCCTTAGACGCTCCAAACAAGTGATTGTGTGCTTTGAAGCTCTAATATGACTTGCTCTGCAAAAAATCTCTAAAACATGAAAATCTGACTACTGCATTGCAAATAACATTACATGTCATTAGAAAGAAACATTCTTCATGCACCTAAGCTTTACTCTTAAAATTGCATGAACCAATTTTCTATCACTGAGAAAGAAGCTTTTCAGCATCTATGGCATTGCTTTCTCTTCATTTGCTGTTTCTGTAATTTCAGGCTCAAACATGACTTGCTCTGCAAAAAATCTCCAAAACATGAAAATCTGACTTCTGCATTGCAAATAACATGTCATTAGAAAGGAACATCATGTACTTTAGCTTTAAAATTGCATGAACCCATTTTCTCTCACTGAGAAAGAAGCTTTACAACATCTTTGGCCTTACTTTCTCTTCATTTGCTTAATTTCATGAAACACAGCAATAGTGTTCTTAGAAACTCTAAACAAAGTGATTATGTGCTTTGAAGCTCTAACATGACTTGCCCTGTAAAAAATCTCCAAAACGTGAAAATCTGTTTTCTGCAATGCAAATAACATTACATATCATGAGAAAGAAACATCTTTGAGGTACTTGAGCTGTACTTGAGCTCTTTCCAAACATGAAAATATGACTTCTGTATTGCAAATAACATTACATGTCATTAGAAAGAAACATTATTCATGTACTTAAGCTTTACTCTTAAAATTGCATGAACCAATTTTCTCTCACTGAGAAAGAAGCTTTTCAGCATCTATGGCCTTGCTTTCTCTTCATTTGTTGTTTCTGTAATTTCATGCTCAAACAAGACTTGCTCAGCAAAAAATCTCCAAAACACGAAAATATGACTTCTGCATTGCAAATAACATTACATATCATTAGAAAGGAACATCATGTACTTAAGCTTTACTCTTAAAATTGCCTGAACCAATTTTCTCTCACTGTGAAAGAAGCTTTTCAGCATCTGTGGCCTGGCTGTCTCTTCATTTGCTTAGTGCCAACTACTGACTTTATGGAATATTGTCCTTTGTTTTGAATACAAAACCTGGAATGATTCCACATTATTAACCGAGGCCAAAATAATGAATAGAGGTTAATAGGAATTTGGAACCAGTTTTTTGGAATCATCTCTACAACAATCCAGTTTTTTGGAATCATCTCTAGAACAATTCAATTCACTAAATTACCACCAGATGGCCTGCATCCGTCTCTAGAACAATATTTTCATTTGTTTGGAATACAAAACCTGGACTGATTCCACATTATTAGCTGAAGCCAAAAAAATGAATAGAGGTTAATAGGAATTTGGAACCAGTTTTTTGGAATCATCTCTACAACAATTCAATTCACTAAATTACCACCAGATGGCCTGCATCCGTCTCTAGAACAATATTTTCATTTGTTTGGAATACAAAACCTGGACTGATTCCACATTATTAGCCGAGGCCAAAATAATGAATAGAGGTTAATAGGAATTTGGAACCATTTTTTTGGAATCATCTCTAGAACAATTCAATTCACTAAATTATTTTTAGATTAGATTCAACTTTATTGTCATTGCACATGTAATCTTAATTACATGATTAGAGATTTTTGCAAATTTCATGAATTTTCATTAGCTAACACTTTATCCTAAAATGACAAACATGATGTCATATTGTAGAGGAGGATTTGGAGATTACAAATAAGCAGTCAACGGGCGGTGAGGTCACATGGCCTTGAAAAGAAAAAGGAGGAAATATTCTGGAATCCTTTCCAGAATCAATGTCTTTTTCACTAAGATGCCGGTATTGCGAAAGTATTTAGCAAATTTGATGATTTTTCATGAGCTTACCATCTACACTAAAATGACAAACATGATGTCATATTGTAGAGGAGGATTTGCAGATTACAAATAAGCAGTTACGGGCGGTCAGATCACATGGCCTTGAAAAGAAAAAGGAGGAAATAT